>NC_134270.1:92523383-92848925 GCF_031893055.1 Leptodactylus fuscus
TAATAAATGTATAACATTTTTTAATGAGAAAACAGGCTGTAGAGTCTACTGTTTACACCTGTATTAAAAGGGGTTGTCCAGTATTTTATTTTTTTTTTTTTAAATTACACCATGTGAGCTGAATTTTTTCTTTTTTTTAAAAAAAAAACAAAAAACAAATAACCTCACAACTTTAACCTGTCCCCGGAGCTCTCTCGGTGGTGTCTCCCAGCAGAACTCTCTACTGAACATGACTGCTGAGCCCAATCAGTGGAAGGACACACAACTTCACAGTCACTGAGAATTTCCGTCAAAAGAAGACAAATGAGCAACCAGACCATGCTAGGCGGACACCGGAGCACCAGGGACAGGTATATATTATATATATTTTTGTTTTGTTTTTTTTAAGTTTTTTTTTTTTCACCTCCTCCATCCTAATTAAAAGCAAAAATAAATTTAGGCTGATAAGCATCGCTATTATAGGACCACTGGAGTGATGTAATGTGTTTATTTGTATGATGTACACAAGAATCATCCAGCAGTCTGGAATTTGTGATCAACTTTGTGGTATTGAGGATGCCAGTTTTACTACATTAAAAGAAAAACTATAAGATAACAGCAGATTCTCTTGTAATACACAATGTATTAGATCAAGAATAAATTACTAGCTAATTCATAGACTCTGTTCTTACCGATCTGATCTTCAGGATTAATCAACTGAAGCCTTCTTCGCTTCATCATCTGGGGAGCAGGAAGAGATGCTGTTTCCTGGATATTGCCATTTTGTTGTACAGTCTTAAAAAGCCAAAATAATAGATTACAATAGCCACATTGGCCCACATTTACTAATTGATAGACAGGCTAAACTTAATGCATTTTTAAAAATACACCTGATTTATCACAGTGACTGAGGCTGCTTATCAAATCTGAAGAATCTTTAGACTGTCTAGTCTGAGGCAGAATTATACAGCAAAATTTTGGCACAATTGTTGCACACTTGTTGAATGAAGTAGAAAAAATGGTCTACTTGTATATGCACCTAAAAATGCACCTATTTTAGGTCAGAATTCAAAAGCAGCCACCAAAGTAAAACTCCCTCCATTGAAACATACAGCATTTCTCTTGCTTTTAAACACTTTAATACGTCATAGGACCAGTCTTGTTGGATGAGGGTGTAATATTATTTACATTGTATTACTTCAATCCACCCTTCCATTGTCATTCTTATTATTGGACTGCATTCACAGTCTCTATCACAGATTTTATATCTTTGTGAAAAACAGAACTGCATGAAATTACATTTTTCCTCTCAACATAATGGACATCTTGATGAAACCCAACAAACCCCAATGGCTGCATACAAACGTGGTTTTACCACAGCCACCGCAATTGCTAGTCCTATATATTTCGGTGCACGAATCTGCCCTCCGGATCGGGCTATAGAGCAGTATTCACAACAAGAAAAGGAGATCCAGCACCAAAAAATTATTATATTAAAACATAATTTTTATTCTTAATTTCTAAAAAACATTGCGTGAACACCAAAGTGCTTAGAGAATATATAAAAAAATGTATGATTCATACCAGTCCACAAAGACAAAAAAAACATCAGACAAGACCTACATCACACATGGCTGCCGCTGACACGTTTCGAGGTAGTGTTACCTCTTAGTCATAGCGCTATGACTAAGAGGTAACACTGCCTCGAAACGCGTCAGCGGCAACCATGTGTGATGTAGGTCTTGTCTGATGTAGGTCTTGTCTGATGTTTTTTTTGTCTTTGTGGACTGGTATGAATCATACATTTTTTTATATATTCTCTAAGCACTTTGGTGTTCACGCAATGTTTTTTAGAAATTAAGAATAAAAATTATGTTTTAACCCCTTCCCGCCGATGGCATTTTTTTGATTTTCGTCTTTCGTTTTTGACTCCCCTCCTTCTAAACCCCATAACTTTTTTATTTCTCCGCCCCCAGAGCCATATGAGGTCTTAATTTTTGCGGGACAAATTTTTCTTCATGATGCCACCATTAATTATTCTATATAATGTACTGGGAAGCAGGAAAAAAATTCAGAATGGGGTGGATTTGAAGAAAAAATGCATTTCTGCGACTTTCTTACGGGCTTTGGTTTTACGGCGTTCACTGTGCAGCCAAAATGACATGTCCCCTATATTCTGTGTTTCGGTACGGTTCCAGGGATGCCAAATTTATATGGTTTTATTTACATTTTGACCCCTAAAAAAAATTCCAAAACTGTGTTAAAAAATTTTTTTTCTAAAAGTCGCCATATTCCGACGACCGTAACTTTTTTATACGTAAGTGTACGGGGATGCATAGGGCGTCTTTTTTTGCGGGGCCGGGTGTACTTTTTAGTTCTACCATTTTCGGGAAATGTTATTGCTTTGATCACTTTTTATTCAAATTTTTATCAGAATCAAAACAGTGAAAAAACGGCGGTTTGGCACTTTCGACTATTTTTCCCGCTACGGCGTTTACCGAACAGGAAAAATATTTTTATAGATTTGTAGAGCAGGCGATTTCGGACGCGGGGATACCTAACATGTATATGTTTCACAGTTTTTAACTACTTTTATATGTGGTCTAGGGAAAGGGGGGGTGATTTGTACTTTTAATTCTTTTTATATTTTTTTTAACTTTTTTTTTATTTTTTTTTGCATTTATTAGACCCCCTAGGGGTGTTGAACCCCAGGGGGTCTGATCACTAATGCAATGCATTACAATGCTAATGCATTGCAATAAAGCATCCTTTCTTTTGCAGGCTGCATAGACCAGCCTGCAAAAGAAAGGATTTGCAGACAAGCCTGGGAGCCTGTACAAGGCTCCCGGCTGTCATGGCAACGGGACGTCAGCCCTGTAGCATGCTCCAGGAGCCGGTGATCCCGGCCAAAATGGCGGCGCCCATGCGCCGGCGGGAAAATGGTGCCTCCGGCGCCTTTGACCGTGGCGCCGGAGGGGTTAATGCCTCCGATCGGTCCGGGGACCGATCGGAGGCATTAGAGCCGGTTGTCTACTGCTTAAAGCAGTAGGCACCCGGCGGCTATGGCGGCCGCCCGGCTCCCGGGCGGTCGCCATGGTTACAGACCCGACATGCGCCGTACTATTACGGCGCATGTTGGGAAGGGGTTAATATAATAATTTTTTGGTGCTGGATCTCCTTTTCTTGTTGTGAAAACCCCAATGGCATCTATCATTTTAAAGAGGATGTACAGAAAATTACACACTGTCTGTTCAGCATTCATTAACCTACCTCTTCGAGTATAGACTGCTCCACTGTGCTATTGACAGCAATAACTATAGATCTTGAAGAGGAGTGCTGCTCCATCAGTGGTTGTAAAACCTCACCCAGTTCATGCAGCTCAAGCACCTGGGCATGAAGTTCTGGAGTGTCAACCTGCTCAGTGCTCTGCACCACTAAAGCCTGCACAATACTGCCATCTTCCACTTGCATGGGAATACTGTGCAGCTCTGTCACAGTGCCAGGTTGCTTGTGTCCATCAAGATTGACAAACAGCTGCGTCTCCTCACTGGAGGGGAGTATTTTCCAAGTTAAACAATTTTCTTTTTGCCCGATATCTGCATCTTGTCCATCTATTTTGACTGCAACTCCCTAGTGGAAAACCAAAATGAATAATGCACAATTAAACATCAAAAACAAAAGACAAAATATAAATTAAAAACAGACATAGAAAATCTAGAGATGAGCGAGTACTATAAGAAATGGCCGTTTTGAATAGCACGCACCCATAGGAATGAATGGAAGCAGCTGGCACGCAGACTTTGCCAGCGGCTTAACCCCCTGCGTGCCGGATACGTCCATTCATTCCTATGGGTGCGTGCTATTCGAAACTGGAGTTTCGAATAGTACTCGCTCATCTCTAATCCTATCTTTAACAAACTCACCCTCTTGCCCCTGGCCTTTCCACTTTGATTTCCAGCTCTGCTTCCACCTTGTTTCTCATTCCTGTGACTCTGTTGATGCTGTCGTAGGATGTAGCGCTCATGGAAAGTCTCTGGGCAGAATCGACACTTTATTGGGGTCTCCAGGTAAGAGTGCTGTGTCCGGATGTGTACCTCTGCAAGAAATGTTGACAATACTGGCTACATAAAAAAGAAAACAGGCTGCAAGATAACACTCAATGGAAAACAATTATGAATATGAATATCATATTGTATAAGAATCTATTGTATGAACTAAGCCCTATTTATTGTGATGTTTGAATTTTGCAAACCAGATCATTAGAAATGAAAGAAAACACATAACTTAAGCAAACAGCAAGTTACTTACGTACGTCATGTTTCCCAAACAGAGTTGCACTGCATATAGGACATCGTTCTTTGGGTAAGTTCTCTGTATGTTTCCTTAAAATGTGCATCTTCATACTGTTTCTCTGTGTAAACTTAGCTTGACAGATGTTACATGAGTATGGCTTCTCGCCTGTAAAAGATCAACACATTAATATCAAGGAAATACCTAGAGGTAGGACCATGCAAGGCTGTACTGAAGCAGCGACACATGGCCGCAAGTTTTTAAATTTATTGTTAAATTGGCCGCATTATTCTGCTGGTAAACAAGTGTTTCATACACAAAAAAAACACATAGTTCCAATACTTACTCATTAGAAAACCAGCATGGACTTGGACAACATGCAGTTTCTCCCCTCATGTGACTGTCATTTTTATGCAAGGAAAATCAGACAATGAAATGCCAGTCTTCATCTGAGGGTTTGCTTCATAATTTTTACAAAGCAAAGGCTACAGCACTTTGTACTAAATTACATGCGAGATATCCAAGTGCAAATCTTATGAGCAAAAGCTTGTGTGCATAGCAGCATTTCCAAATTGTGAACCACATATCAAACCACTGCAATATTACATGAAGAACTAACCATGAAATGTTAGAGTTTTTAATAAAACTTGTGGAAACTCACACAAGACTCATTGTCACAGACCTGTGTGCGTCCTTATATGTCTTTTCAATTTAAAGGCATCTGTTGAGGCAAAAGAACACTGGGTGCAGGTGAATGGGCGTTCGCCAGTATGTGAACGAATGTGAATCTTCATCCTACTCACCTGAAAAAAACATCAGCATCAAATAAATTTGCATTAGTAAGAGAACCTAAAACTGTTCAACAACATTTACTGACAGAACAAGATTGTGAATAGCACTGTGGTTCTAATTTAGGAAAACAAATACACAGTATCCCTGCTCTTATCTTTACCCCAGTCTTATTCCATGCTGATAACTTATGGAGCCAGTTAATGACCTATCCTAACAAGAAAATCCACTGGTGACTTGTAAGGTTTAAAATTAAAAAGTGTCCCGTTTTGCTGTTGCATCCCCTCTTCCCCTGCTGCCATTACTGGACGGACCAGAAATAGTGAGGCCCACTCGCGTTCACTGCTGGCCTTATTGCTCACGTGTAAATAGCAAAAAATCGGCAGCATAGATAATGAAGTAGAATGGTGGAGGGATAGGATAGTATGCCTTATTTTACAACTCACTAAGCCACCCGCAGGTTTTCTGGTTAACAGTGGGAGGGGTAAGGGGTTATGAGACAGTATGTGTTGCCCACAGCATCCAATCCACAGCGCACATTTTATTTCTTATGAAGCTCTTGCAAAATGAAAGTTGCACTGAAATTGGTTGCTCAGACAACAAATAGTTTCTATTAGACAGTTTTGTAAATATGCCACAGTTTGCATGAATACAATCTGCAAACCCTGCTGTGGAATATACAGAAAATAAATAAGAGTAAATAAAATAAACACATGCAGTACACACCTCTGCACTTGCATAATCACAGTAGCAACACTTGAAAGGCTTCTCAAGACTATGTACAGATCTGGTGTGTCTCAGGAGATCTGCAGCTGTCCCATATGCCATCTCACAATCACTGCATTTATGAGGCTTTATCCCTGAAATACAAGGTTGTATTTTAAAAGAAGACCTTTCACCACTTCCAACTTCTCTCTTTAAAGGTACTTCTCCATTGATTCTGGCACAGCTGGAATTTCTTCTGTGGCTCCCATCATTCCTGGGTAATCAATACAGTTACTTGTGGTGCCCAATTTACTACTGAAGCTCTACTTAAGCATTTAATCTCAGAATCACACCACATGCCTGACACCGCTCACTTGCCCATACAAAGCCAAAATAGCATATAAAGCATCAAAACTAACAGTACCGTATATACTCGAGTATAAGCCGACCCGAATATAAGCCGACCCCCTAATTTTACCACAAAAAACTGGGAAAACTTATTGACTCGAGTATAAGCCTAGGGGGAAATGCAGCAGCTACTGGAAAATTTCAAAAATTAAAATGGCCGAGTTCTTGGGTGCAGTAAGTGCTGGGAAAGGGGAGGGGGTGTTTTGGTTGTCTGTCTGCCCCTTCCCTGAGCTTGAGGACTGGGTTTTTTACCCCCACTTGGAATTCAGCCTGGCTGAATATATGGTATCTGCAGTGCTCCTATTAACCCCTTCCCGACGGAATAGAAGCACTGCAGATCCCCTATATTCAGTAGACCGGGCACTGTCAGACACAGGGATACCTAATGTGTATGTGTTTCACAGTCATTTTCTACTTTGAGGGCAGGTTCACACCAGCGCCCAATCTCAGTTATGCAGGTTTCCGTTTCCTGCCCGAGAAACATTCATGGGTTTGAAAAGTGTCCGCCAGTGAGCGTCTTCTGCTCTCCGCATTGAAACCGTTTTTTTTTTATTTTTAGTGGGACATGCAGGACTTTGTGTCCAGTAAAAAACAAAACGGTTTCGCCATGGGCAGCAGAAGACGGCTCACCCACAGACACTGAATGTCGGTTTCTGTCTTCTGCTGACAGAAAACGGAAACCTGCATAACTGAGATCAGGTGCTGGTGTGAACCCGCTGTGAACTTTTATTTATTTTATTTTTTATTATATTTTTTTTAAACTTTTTTTTAGCCCCCCCTGGGGGACTTGAACCTGCAGTCATTTGATTGCAAGTTCCATAGACGGCAATACAAGTGTATTGCCGTCTATGGGAGATTCTCTACATTACTATTACGGCTGGTCATAGACCAGCCGTAATAGTAATATAGCGATGACAGGCCTGGGAGCCTTCATTAGGCTCCCGGCTGTCATCGGAACAGGTCGGCTCCTGCGAGCTCGCTGCGCAGGAGCCGGCCTGCAACTTTAAAGGTACGGGGCAGGCCGGAGGGGGGGGGGGGGACGACACATCTCTGGAGGGCACCTCCACTGTAACGCTTATAGCGGAGATGCCATAGCTTATGCCTACAATCAGAGATCGCAGGCATAAGCTTCAGCATCTCTGTTGTAAGCGTTACAGCGGAGGTGCTGGTTTCTATGGCGACCGCTCTGCAGAGCGGCGCCATTACGTTTACAGCCCGGCATCCGGACCTGGCATCCAGACACCGCGGCGGGTGCCGGGGCCCACAGCATCGCTGCGCTCCTGCCCGGAGCACGGCGATGCTGTACATTAAAATCTGCAGAAGTACTTACGGTACTTCTGCTAGCAGGGCAGGAAGCAGACATGCCGGGTGCGGGCCTGAGTTAACGTGGCTACGTCACCCGGCGTGTGATGGAGCGGTGGGGGGGCGGAGTCTGCTATCCTGGCCTGCTAGCAGAAAATTACTGTAATGACCCGAATATAAGCCGAGGAGCACTTTTTCAGCACAAAAACTGTGCTGAAAAACTCGGCTTATACTCGAGTATATACGGTACTTATTGTTCAGGAATGGTGGGGCTGAAGAAGAATTTCCAATTATGTCGGAATAAGTGGAGCAGGGTCTATTAATCTTTTCACTACCAAGGGTCTCTGGAAATTTATCACCTCCAGTAGCCAGAGTAATTTTTACAGTTTTGAGATGGATAAATAAAAGCTAAATTGCAACATTAAAAAAGCATCCAACCCTCCCATACCTATATATTTTCTTAAAGTAGACACCTGCAGCATTGTCTCAATGCCACTTGGTACTGTATACGAACAGGCACCTTCATGCAATTTTGACTTAAAGTGAATGTTTTATGAAAAAATGCAAATAAATGTATATTAGCTGATAAAAGTGGAAACCAAACAATAAATTATATGCACAAACACTCCTAAAAATAAGCACATGTGGACTCCCCGAACGGAGTACTGAACGCAGATGTGAACCAGGCCTAAGAGTGAAGAAAAAATGCAAAATTTCACAAAAAGGATCCAAAATTTCTTAATAAAGTACCGTATTTTTCGGACTATAAGACGCACTTTTTTTCCTCCCAATATGGGAGGAAAATGTGTGTGCGTCTTATAGTCCGAATGCAGCGTGTGCAGCGTCTGTGTCCCGTCTATGAGGAGCAGCACGGAGAGCAGCACGGTGCCTGCCTGCTCTGCCCCTCCTTCCCTGTCTGTGTCGCGTGTTTGCAGGAGCGAGATCTGAGAGGCAGGGAAGTAGGGGCGGGCCAGACAGGTGAAGGAAGCGTGGTTTCAAGCTTGCCGAGAAAACCACGCCTCTTTCACCCGTCTGGCTCGTCCCTCCTTCACTGCCTCTCAGATCTGGCTCCGGCAATGAAACCACACAGACAGGGAAGGAGGGGCGGGCCAAACGGGAGGAGGAGGCGTGGTTTTCTCGGCAAGCTTGAAACCACGCCTCCTTCACCCGTCTGGCCCGCCCCTATTTCCCTGCCTGTGTGGCTTAACTGCAGAAGCGACATCTGAGAGGCAGTGAAGGAGGGACGAGCCAGACAGGTGAAAGAGGCGTTTTCAAGTTTGCTTAGAAAACCACACCTCCTTCACCCGTCTGGCCCGCCCCTTTTTCTCTTCTTACATAGCTTCACTGCAGGGTGTCTCTTTCCATCCATGGATGAGATTAGATAGAATAGATAGATAGACAGACAGACAGACAGGAGATAGATAGATAGGATAGATTAGATAGATAGGATAGATTAGATAGATAGATATGTTCAAATCACCCCCATAGCCCTACAATACATATAAAACAAAAACATTACTGTGAAACACATACACATTTGGTATCCCTGTGTCCGAAAGCCCCCGGTTCTATTTACATTGGTGAAATATTATATTATTAGGTTATTAAATATTTCACCAATTTTTTTTTCCTTAAAATTTTTTTTTCCCCTATTTTCCTCCTCTAAAACCTTAGTGCGTCTTATGGTCCGGTGCGTCTTATAGTCCGAAAAATACGGTATATTACAAAATCTATTTAGAACACAAATACTGCCCAAAAATCTAAAGTTGTCTGAAAGTTTAGTTATGCTTTAAGGCTGCAGCCTCATCAAAGTTTCCCAAGACAAGTGTGATACCCAGCACTGTCAGTGCTAAAAATGAGGCTAGTGCATATTTTCTGCATACTTAGTGACCAGGAGTGCGGCTGTGCTGGGAAAAACAGAAACATACAATACAGTGCAAAAGATTAAGGCAACTTAGAAAATGCTGCAAAATAAGAACATTTTCAAAAATAGAAATGTTAATAGTTTATTTTTATCAATTAACATAATGCAAAGTGAATGAACAAAAAATAAATCTAAATCAAATTTATTGGCATGACCACACACTGGTGTGTGGTTAGTTCTCTACCAGGATCCTCTAAACAAAAAAAAAAAAAAAAAAAAAGCTGTGTGCAAGTGTACCCATAAGCATTGATACGGTTTTGAAGGCAGAGGGCAGTAACACCAAAAACTGATTTGATTTACACGATTTCATTCATTCACTTCGCTTTTTGTTAATTGGCAAAGGTAAAGTATTAACACTTCTATTTTGGGAAGTACTCTTACTTTGCAGCCTAATGCTTACAAAAATAACTCCAATCAAATCTCTGCTTCATTTACCCAGGTGGACATTGACGTGAAGCTTCAGTTCTGTAGCAGAAGCAAATGTTTTCTCACATAATTTGCATTTGTATTTGTCTGAATGTCTCCGCATGTGTCGCTTCAGTGCAGCCAGGTTGCAGGAGCTGAACTTACACTCTCCACAGCTGTACATCGCTTTTATTACTAGAACACAAGGGAGACAGTAAAGAGACAGATTTAAAGTAGTTTTCCTATGACCGGCTATTCAAAATACTGACTCATGAGCAGGTTGCATTTACACAGTCACATTCTAGTACGGTATGGTAGAAACAGAAAACGAAATACAGACTGTAACAAGGTATACACATGTTCATGGCCATGTCTGCAACAAGAGTGGGAAACAGCCAGAGGCATTCTTAGGATGAGTGGGTCTCAGTGTTCAAATTCTCACCAATCAGATAGGAATAAGTGTCATCTGTGGAAGACTCCTTTATAAAAAAAGAAAGAAAAAAAAAAAAAAAGAGGCCTGCCACAAAATCCAAATGTAATATATAGTTTGATTGCCGCTGTTCCTCTGAACAATTTGACATAGGTTAAAAAAAAAAATATCCACCTGTTTAAAAGATATGACCCATAGAAGGCTGTATACAGATTAGCTCTACTTCTCCAAATGGGCGGTAACCATTTGTTTTTCTGTGACAATATGAAAATGTACCACCCACTCAGAAAATCAGAGTAACTTACATATAACCTTCCATACAATCCACATGAACAGGTAGGCAGTTTTTAAAAAATTAAACATGAAATTGTTTAGGGTCACAGCAGCAATCATATGATGTATGTCATTTAGCATTCTGTATTTGGTGACAATTCCCCTTTAAATAATTTACTTGCTCTGGTCTTGAATTAAAGGAATTCTATAAAAAAACAAAACATGTTTTAAACTAAAAGCATCTCTTACATTTATTTTGAAGTTCCACTCCATCGTTTTTAAATGTCTCTCTTCTTCTTCTGTATGCTAATTGTGCTCAGAAAGCACAGGGTGTTCCTCCTATGCTCTGAGTACAGCACTGTTATCCATCCAGCGCCCCCTGCCTTCTGCTCTGTTGGTCATTCTCCTCCTGTACTTACAGGAGAACACCGCAAAATGGCGGACTGAACAGCCGAATGCACATGTCCGTCTTCCATTTTGTGGTGGTCTTGTGTAGGTTTTTAGTTTAAAACATGTTTTTTTTTTAATTTTAGAATCCCTTTAAAGGCAGGTATAAGGATAATGGCCGACTCCCAGTATATAACACACTAAATCCATACCAGTGTTCTCTGCACCAGACTGTTCTGTCTCTGCACCAGACTGTTCTGTACTTGCTGCCTCCAGGGTGTCAGTCTTCATACAGAAAAAAGAAAAACACGAAGTTACATTACACAAAGTTAATGGAGTTAATTTGAATTTCTAACTATTAACTTTTGAAAAGCTTTGAAAAACTTCCATTCTCCACAGGTAAGAGTATACCCTTGCTCTTAGGATTGTAGGGCTTCAAGTGACAAATAGGTTTACCAGGTGAGAAAAGTGAACACATTGCAGCAAAGTCCTAGGTACTGGTGGTAATAGCTAAGTAACGTCATGTATTTTATGTGACTTTGCCTTTTACACAGTCAAGGATCCTGTCAGTAATCCCATGTTGTACTACATAAAGTACGATCTGCTAAATATCTTCATACCTACCTGGCATTGCTCAGGGCTCACAGGCTGCGCATTAGCAACATCAGTAAATCGCTCCTCTCTTTCCTGGTGCTGAAGATCATCATGTAGATGAAGAGTATCCCCTAAATCATTTATGTGAAACACCTGAGTGTGCAGGGTGCCACTTTCGCTGTCATCGTCTCGCTGGATGCCAGTGACTTGTACACCTATGATTGAGCCATCCTCTTCTTGCATGGGTATCACGTGGAACTCAGACACGTTACTAAAGGCCTCATTCCCATCCAGCATCTTGTACACCCTGAACGCCAGCTCTGCTTCATCATGAGTTGCACTGGTTTGCATAACAACGTCATCTTCCTGTTTCTTGCTATAGATCTCTACTTGATTAACCTCCATCCTGTCTGTAAGATAACATGCCAAAGAAGCCATCAATTACAAAAAGCATTACCACCTCAATCAGAATATTGCTTCTACCTGCATGACCATATATTCTACACGTTCAACCAACCAGGAATCCCATGCACTTCACCCCCCAATCTGCTACAGCCCTCCCTTGAACATGTCCTATTACATCCCAAGCAATGCGACTCTATAGATGCAGAATCCCCTCTTACACCACACATCTAATACCCCACGTATCCCTGTAATTCCATATACCCCAAACATTCTACTCTCCTGAACACCCATAATATAATACACATAATAGAAAGTGTTTGACTCCACAACAGATCATGTATTCATTTTCATGCCATCCACACACTTACTATTTGTAATTTACCCCTACATACAAAGGTTCTACCCCAAATATACCACATACCTATACAAGGGTCCAACGTTTTTATGCATTGAGTATAAAAACACGGAATGTGTGTGTAAGGCAGAGCTGCACGCAAGCAGGTAAGTGGCGAAGGGTCGCAGACTACTTACAGTAAAACTCAGCAAGAGCACGCAAAACTAAACTAACTTCCGCTTCCTGTCAATGGACCGCTGACGTCACCGGAAAGATACAGCGCTCTAGTGCGCAACTGCGGGAACGCCTATCAAGTAGTTAGCGTGCAGTGACGTGCGCGGAGATCGGTTCTCTCGCAGGGATGTAACACACGATAACACTAAAAGGCTCCTTTACGATTGGCAACCTTTATACCTTGTTGTCGGCTATTTTCTCATAAATCAGCGCCATAGCCATAAAATTCTGTAGCACGGAATGATTATGTGAAGCCATAAGAAGCTTATACTGTGTATTGTAAATGAATGGGGGTGTCCTAACAAAAAATATAGGCCAGGGTAGGCAAAAAGTAAAGACAATCATACTCCCTTTGCCTTCTAGTGCGGTTCGATCCTGTCGGTCCATTGTTGTCTTCTGGTGGAGGTCACTGTCGCACATGACTGCGGAGGACAATCAGTGGAAGGGATATGGGACATCATAACTAACAAGGATGTCCTCTTCAAGAAGACACCAGACCGGCAGGTTTGGACTGTGCTTGGAGGACACCAGAGCACTGGGGATGGCTGAGTATGATTTTTTTGTATTTTTCTATTTTAAAACAATTTTTTCCCTATAAAATCTATTTAATCACTTTAAGCTCCTTCTAGTTAAATAAAATAAAGGAAAAGAACTTGCATCGGGTTTTTGATATGGAAACTTTCATTTTAAAACATTTTCTGGGATTTATTTATAGACCACTATTAATTCCTTGGTGCTGTAGTTTTGTGAAGGGGTTTACGAAGTACAATAAACCCAAAACTAGATCACCAACATGGTACAAGAAGTTAAGTATCATGTCCCATATATTTTTTCCCCATAGACTATAATGGGATTCGATCGAATAGTCAAATATTGGGGGACTATTCAAATCGAATATTTCACTATTCGGTCATCTCTAACTTTAACCAAAGGGCAAACAATGCACTTGTACCGGGCCCTATGGTTGTGGGGGCCCTGGATCCAGGCACCAAACTTTCTGCCCAGGACAGCTCCAGTCACCACTGTATCAGCATGCCATGCACGCCGATACAGTTGAAGCCTATGACAGGGCAGAGAGCTGTATGCTCCTGCCCCGGGAGCTGTAGGTGCGATGTAATGATGTTACTCACATCGCACCTGTAGCTCCCTGAACAGTCCATGACAAGAGACTGCACAGAGCAGCAGGGTTGCGAGGAGGGGTGAGTATCAGTGTTTTATTATGTTAGACTGGGGGCAGATGAGGGCAGACATTAACCTGGAGGAAGATGAAGGGAGAATATTAAATTGGGGAGATGAGGAACATTAAACTGGAGTAGCTGAGAGGGACACTAAACTGGGAGAAAATGGAGGGGGGCATTAAAATGGAGCAGATGGAGAGGAACATTAAATTGGGGGTACAGATTAAGCTGGGAGGGTGACATTAAACTGGGGGCAGCTGGAGGGGGACATTAAACCGTGGGGATAGCTGGAGGGTGACATGTCTGCCTCTAGTTGCCCCACGTTTAATGTCCCTCTCCAGCTTTGTCCATGGTTTAATGTCCCCCTCCTGCTGCCCCAGTTTTATGTGCCCTTCTAGTTACCTTCAGATTAATGTCCCCATCTAACTACCCCCACGGTTTAATGTCTCTCTCCAGCTGCCCCAATTATTGTCCCCCTTTAGTTTCTTCACACTGTGGGGCAATTGGAGGGGAAAATTATAATGTGGGGGCATATAATGTTAGGTTGACTGTAGGAGGATTACATTGTTTTGGAGCACATAGAAAAATGGATGAGAATGGCCGGAGTCAATATAGAAGTAGGTGGAGCTAAATTTGCATAGAGTGCCTCCACATCCAAACTGGCTAGGACCATCCCCGATGGAAGGTGGATATCCTCCAGATGTCTGTGGACATCCATTGTGTCCCGGACATACAACAGGAGGGCCACCACAAAAGGGCGTAAAACCCTATCAATATACTGTATGTGCTCACCCCCTGCATTAATCTGTGGATGCCTGAGAAAATGGGGCAGCCCTTGAGGGGAAAATACCCCTTGTAGATCTTAGGTAGAATGTGGGGACCCATGGAAACTTTGGATACATAAAATCCCACTCCTTGAGGGAGATAAGTCCTTCTGATTTTGCCCGATCCAGTCTTGAGCTGGGTACAATAGATGTCTGTGGGGTTTGAGGGGAAAACTCCACAGTTTGAGGAATCAGATAAGGTATCACTGCAATTGAGATGTAACGTTCCCGATCCATCACCACTATTTTGCCCCCCTTATTGGAGGGCTTAATAACAACAGAGTCATCCTGCTCAAGGTTCCTCAGGGCTTTCAATTGCAGAGAACTCAGATAACCCTTCCTTGTTATTGCTTTATTTTCATGGGCTGATAAATTATTCACCACCATTTTTTTTGAGGATATCAATATACCTTGTGTCATACAGAGGTGGATTTATACAATTCCTAAGCCACAGATCTGCAGCAGGGCCAGAATCAGCCAACCCCTGACCTTACAAGTACAAAGTTCTAGAGTTCTCAAGCCCTCCAAATTCTGTAATTCAGTACCCATGAACTTGTACCATCTAAGCTTTCTGACAAATAGTGCCACATCCTTCACCCAGTTAAATTGATTTAACTTGATTGAAGGTACAAATGGGAGACCTTTGCACAGTACCATTAGTTCATCATTGGTGTGTGTGTGTGTTGTGATAAGTTGATGACCTGTAGAGTATCATTCCCTGGTGTGGTTCTTGATGTCTGCATAGCATATATTGTGTGATCTGCGGAGTCTGTGATGAAAAAAAAAAAAACACTACCACCATTATTAGCCTGAACAGAGGAGTCCAAAACACTCTCATTTCCCCCGTCCTCTATTGTTGGCAGTCAAATTCCTCCCCCTATTTCTACCCAATTCTTTGGGTCTAGTAGTTCTATCCGACTCTGACATCTCATAAAACAAAGATGACACATCACTTCTCCCTAAGGGTTTAGATAAATCAATGTAGGCGCTATTTTGATGGAACTCCTGTAGATCCCACTGGAATTGGTGATGTTTCCTCTGCTTAATGGACCCTGAAAATTTCTCAGTATTAATTTGGAGTTCTTTCTCTTTTTTATAGGATAATCCGTGTCACTAGCAAAGGTCTTAACCTTTAAAATCATTTCATTATGAGAGGCTTCTAATTTTTCTAAGTTCTTTATCTCTTCTTCTTACCTGTCCAAGGTTATTGCAGCTGGTGGACCCTGGGGATCTGTCCAGGTCACGACTCCCAGATTATATGATCTGAAGTAGCAGTCAGTCTCCTGAATTGCTTCGCCCCCTCCTCCACCGATCTCACAGGTGATTACCTATGCTATGGGGGCTGGGTTTACTACAGTCAGCCCACCTCCCTAACACAGGTAATTTATATTTACTAGTGAGATAAGGGAAGGAGAGTGGGGGCAGGGTGACATAGGGAACTGAACACCGTTTCAATGTCACATGACCCCCATGTCCATCATCTACAATAACTGCTGGCAGGTAAGTAAATTATCGATCCATGGACATCCCCTTTAAGGCTTTAAAACTATCATTTAAGCATGTTATAAAATTTTCACATCCTGTATATTTGGATAGCAGTTATGGGGACCATTCCTGCAATACTTGGGGTATGTTATGATTGTATTGCTTTGAATTGTATTCTTTACTCTCTGGGGGAGGCAGATTCAGCACCCACCTCAAGTTAAAGAGGACCTTTCATCAGATCAGGCACATGCAGTTTTATATACTGCTGGAAAGCTGACAGTGCGCTGAATTCATGGCTTTCCCGATCTGTGCCCAGTGTAAAGTGCTATCGGTCCCGGGACCATAGCGCTTTAGTGTCAGAAGGGCGTTTCTGACAGTTAGCCAGGAACGTCCTTCGCCCGCGGCGCCTATCGCGCTGTAGAGTGTGAGCGGGGAGGAACGCCCCCTCCCTCTGCTCACACAGCTCGTCCATAGACGAGCATTATCAGGAGGGGAGGGGGCGTTCCTCCCCGCTCCACAGTACAGCGCGATAGGCGCCGCGAGGCAGAAGGGCGTCCCTGGCTAAGTGTCAGAAACGCCCTTCTGACTGTAAAGCGCTACGGTCCCGGGACCGATAGCGCTTTACACCGGGCACAGATCGGGAAAGCCGATAGTGCGCTGAATTCAGCACACTGTCGGCTTTCCAGCAGTATATAAAACTGCATGTGCCCGATCTGATGAAAGGTCCTCTTTAAACCCCTGTATCCAGATAGACAGAAGGAAAGAAAATCTTTAATTAAATCAATACATGCAAATCATCCAGAGTTGGTCAGAATCAAATAAACAATGGTGTATACCACTCATGGCTAACCTATGACACGCATGTCACAGGTGACACACTGAGATGTTTTTGCTGACACACAGCAAGCTGACAGCATTTGGAGGTGGGGCAACTCTCCTGCTTCCTTCTGAGAGTCCAGCAACTCTCCTTCTGAGAGCACTGTTCGAATGGTGGGCATCTTACATCCGTTACTGGAGTTAGGGTTAGGCAGTGAAGCCAGAGCTCCCACCCACACTAAATTTATTGCAGATTTGCACCCAGACAGTTATGCTCAATTTTTTTTTTTTTACAAATCTTGAGACACCAAGCTCAAAAGGTTAGCCATCACTGGTCTATACTCTTGTTCTAACATCATAGCACATAACAACATATGAAAAAAGTAATTAGAACTTAATTCTTTGAATTGTTTTATAATCCATTTTAATCCATCTAATTATTTTATACTCAGCAGGTACTCAACAGTCTCCACTGATTTACCTGTAGCAACTATATTTCTATATTGACAAATAGGTGGATGGGAGAATATACAGTCATGGATGTAAGTGTGGGCACCGATGAAATGTTTCCAGAAAATGAAGTATTTCTCTCATAAAATGATTGCACTTACACATTTTGTGTTATACACATGTTTATTTCCTTTGTGTGCGTTGGAGCAACACAAAAAAGAGGGGGAAAAAAAGGCAAATTGGACATCATTTCACACAAAACTCCAAAAATAACCAGGACAAAATTGTTGGAACTGTTTCAGAATTGTGGGTAAATAACTTTGCTTCAAGCATGTGACGCTCATTCAAACTCACCTGTGGCAAGTAACAGGTGTGGGCAATATAAAAATGACACCTGAAAGCAGATTAAAAGGAGAAGTAGACTCAATATTTGCATTGTGTGTCTGTGTGGAGAGCAGAAAGAAAAGAGAACTGTGTGGGGACTTGAGAACCAAAATTGTGGAAAAATAATCTCAAGATTACAAGTCTATCTCCTGAGATCTTGATGTTCATTTGTCCACAGTGTGCAACATAATCATAAACACAATATGACACTCTAGCTAATCTCACTAGTCCCGAAGACGAATAGGCAGCTCCAATCAAGTTCTAAAGAAATTCAAGCTGTCCTGCATGCTCAGGGTGCATCAGTATAAGGGCAAACTATCCATCGACACTTGAATGAAGGAAACACTATGCAAGGGGACCCAGGAGGACTTCACTGCTGATACATATAAGTGAGTCTGGAGACGCCGCAGAGTGCGATCTGCTGCCTGCAACATCCTTCAGCATGACTGTTTAGGCAGTGGGTCAGTAATGGTGTGGGGCGGCATTTCTTGAGGGCCGCATAACCCTCCATGTGCTCGCCAGAGGTTGCCTGAGTGCCATTAAGTACCGAGATGATATCCTCAGACCTCATGTGGCTGGAGTGTGTCAGCATTTCCTGCAAGATGAAGGCATTAAAGCTATGGACTGGCCCCGTCCGTTCCCCAGACCTGAATTCGATTGAGCACATCTGGGACATCATGTCTCGCTCCATCCACCAACGTCACGTTGCACCACAGACTGTCCAGGAGTTGGCAGACGCTTTAGTCCAGGTCTGGAAGGAGATCCCTCAGGAGACCATCCGCAACCTCATCAGGAGTATGCCCAGGCGTTGTAGGGAAGTCATACAGGCACGTGGAGGCCACACACACTACTGAGCCTCATATTGTCATGTTTTAAGAACATTATATCAAAGTTGGATCAGTCTGTAGTGTGTTTTTCCACTTTAATTGGGGAGGGGGGGGGGCTCAAATCCAGGCCCCATTGGTTAATAAATTTGATTTCCATTGATGATTTTTGTGTGATTTTGTTGTCATCACATTCAACTTTGTACAGAACAAAGTATTCAATGAGAAGATTTCATTAGGATCTTGGATGTGTTATTTGAGTGATTCCTTTATTTTTTTTGAGCAGTGTATATTGTGAGAAGGTGACAGGCAGAGTGCTGGAATCACGGTATATCTCTCCAAGATTTCTAACTTATTTGTGGTCCAGTCCGGGTCTTGAATAGGCATCAGCCCAGGTATTTACAGTACTTATTGTTAGCGCTCAGACAAGCAGGGTTTTTTTTCTTACTGTTTTTGCCTGAAGTTAAGGCTGTATTTTATTTTGCTCATTTTTGTGCCTGATGTGAAGGTTTAGTTATTTTGCTATTTTTTTTAATAAACCTGTTTGCTGCAGTTTTGTGTCCTGGTCTCTTACTGGTTGGGTCCGCACCATTGCTGCTACCGTGCTACCTTCCCCACAATGAGTTTTATTTTTTTTTTAAATTCTGTTGAATCATGGTTGAAAAGCAATGTCTGACTTTCATTTGTTCATTTTCATAGAATTTTTATTAATTATTACTTTTGTCAGATTCAAGTTATTTCTGTGACCATTGTGGGTTTTTCTTTCATTAAACGAGGGGTACCAACAATTTTGTTTGTGTGTATAACAAACAAAATTTATACATTATACGTATTTTTTGGGGGGGAGGGGGAATTACATCTGGCATTGTCATACCTGTTACATGACTACACAATAAAATTAGTACAATGTATTTAATTTGAAGACTGAATGGCGTAAAAATAAAATGTTAGAATTGTTTATTTTATTTAACCAGTAACAATCTGGGGTCCAATATTATTATATGGGTTCTGAGTACACTTAGTTTTTGCACTTTATAAAGTCCATGGCCATTGAAAAAGACACTACCACTTTTATCACAAAATGCAATTCAAAAATTACCCTGTAAGGGGCAACACAGTGGCTCAGTGGTTAGCACTGCAGCCTTGCAGTGCTGGAGTCCTGGGTTTGAATCCCACCAGGAAAAACATCTGCAAGGAGTTTGTATGTTCTCCCTGTGATTGCGTGGATTTACTCCCATTCTACAAAGACATACTGATAGGAAAAAAAAGTAGATTGTGATCCCTATATGGGGCTCACAATCTACATAATTTAAATTATCATCAATGGCTGTCCCCACTGGAAAAAGGTGTATGGCTCCACTGTCTTATCAGACATTGTCACTTCTGTGTGATAACTGTGTTTAGGGGCCATCCTATACATTAGTCTTGATCAATGAGAATCTGATACTTTATTATTACAAGGATATAAAAAATATATATATTTTGTATTTACATTAAGTCACTTTTGGCTTTGATTCTCATGGTATAAGTCCTTTCCTCATGGTTCTTCAGAGCTGCATGCTGCACCGAACACGAGAAAACACTTCCATCATCCTCAGCTGTAGGTGTAAATTTAAAGTAGCTCCACATTGAATGGGCACCACTGGTGTTGTTAACACACAAAGAATGACAGACCCCCGTGACCAACTTGATGCCGTCTTTATACCAATTCACTACTATATCCCTGGGAAAGAAATTGCTAATCTTGCAGCTGAGGAGCACTTCTTGTCCAATGACAGGTGTTATGGGTTCAGCTGCAATAAACTGCACTTCCGGGGGTGTTCCTGGGGAGGACATACACAATTAGAATTATTAAGAAAGGTCACAGGTTAGAATTTAGAAAACATAGGAAATATTTAGTGCAATGTTATTCCTTTATTCTTGAAATCCAACAATCTAGCACCTGGGAGGATTAGTAAAATAGATCTGTCCCTGATATATCCATTACAGTCTCAGGCTGTACTAAAACTCCTAGGCAGCATGCCCGCTGCCTTGGGGTCATGTTTGACTCAGACCTTTCCTTCATTCCCCATATTGAATCACTTGCACACTCATGTCACCTCCACCTCAAAAACATCTCCAGAATACGCCCTTTCCTTACCAGAGATACACTAAAGACACTTATTGTCTCTGATTCATTCTCGCCTTTACTACTGTAACTTCTTACTAATTTGTCTTCCCCTTGTTAAAGGGGCTCTATCAGCAAAATCATGCTGATCGAGCCCCACATATGCATGAATAGCCTTTAAAAAGGGTATTCAGGCATCGGTAATGTTATATTAAACTACCCCCCCGTTTTAAAAAAATAACCTAAAAAAGAATGTGCTCTACTTACCGAAGGTGCACGCTGGGCGGGCATTCAGGGTGTGTCTTCATCTTCTTCCCCGCCTCTTCTTCCTCCGATGTCCTCCGGTCCCGTCTTCCTCCGGCGCTCGCTCGCGGACACTGATATGAAAAAACGGCCTGGGCGCATGCGCAGTAGCATGCGGCTTCTACTACGGCTACTGCGCATGCGCCCAGGCTATCACTGGCCGTTCGCGAGCGCTGGAGGAAGACGGGACCGGAGGACATCGGAGGAAGAAGAGGCGGGGATGAAGATGAAGACACACCCTGAATGCCCGCCCAGGGTGCACGTTCGGTAAGTAGAGCACATTCTTTTTTAGGTTATTATTTTAAAACGGGGGGTTAGTTTAATATAACTTTTACGGTGCCTGAATAGCCTTTTTAAAGGCTATGCACGCATATGTGGGGCTCTAGCAGCATGATTTTGCTGATAGAGCCCCTTTAAACTCTCCCCTGTACAATCTATTCTGAATGCAGCGGCCAGGCTCATCTATCAGTCTAGACACTACAGCGATGCCTCTGGTCTGTGCCAGTCACTACATTGGCTGCCTATTCATTATAGAATAAAATATAAAGTTATCACTCTCATCCACAAGGCTCTCCATAATGCCGCACCTCCATACATTTCCTCCCTCATCTCTGTCTACCGCCCAACCCGTGCTCTCTGTTCACTCAATGACCTAATACTTACATCCTCTATTATCAGAACCTCCCATGCTCGTATACAAGACTTCTCCCGAGTTGCACCACTTCTCTGGAATGCTCTATACCGGACAACCAGATAAACTCCCAATTTCTACAGCTTCAAACGCAAACTAAAGACACATCTTTTCAGACAGGCCTATCACAATTCCTAATGTAAAGCCTTCCGTACCATAGTTAGAATCCCCAAAATTTAACCCTCCTCTGTTCCAGCTCCCACATGACATGGTGCCATTTCAAGCTAACTTTATATGTCCAAGCACTATCTACATGTTAAAGGAAACGACTGGTGATGGCTCATAAAGTTTTATGTTTGTGTAATGACAGTCACCTCTATTACAAAATTGTCTGACTACTGTATAAGCAATGCCGCCCCTGCTACCTCTTGTGTTACCCCTTCTACCTCATAGATTGTAAGCTCTTGCGAGCAGGGCTCTCAGTCCCATTGTGTGAAATGACTTTCTTTGTAATGTATCTTTTTGTCTGTATTTGAACCCTACAAATTGTACAGTGCTGCGGAATATGTTGGCGCTATATAAATAAAATGTATTATTATTATAATAAAACCAGAAGCAGAACACTGCACAGAAGAACCATTGAGGAGACATTACTATGCCAATTAGATAACCCGAGGTCCCATCTATTGACTCCAGATTACAGGACTGTTACTTTATTATTATGATTATAGACTAAATAGAGGCTTAAAACATTGTAAAAATTACTATAATTTATGAATCACAATATGCAAATTTATTGGGGAAGTGAGAGCGACTGCTCCACATATAGAAATGCTTAAATATACAGCATATGCTAGTTAGTTATATAGATTGCCAGGGGTAAATGAAATATAGTACAGCTCAAAAACAAACTACAATGAGGTAATAGTGTCTTAAAATGTAATTGACTGATTAAGTATAGTGAATTTTAAATTAGGGTATGTCTTCACTTGGTATATAGATGGTTTCTAGTTTAAATGGTACCCGGAGGGATCTGTTGAGGAAAGTTTACAGCTGGCATATTAATATGATACCTTTTACATTGATTTCATAGGACAGCTCCTCTATGCTCCGCAAACTGAGGTGTCTAATCTGACAGGTATATATCACCCCATCCTCCTCCTCAGCCAGGGTCAGATCTATTTGGCTCCAGATGCTATAATATTCATTTTTACAGGGAAATGGCCCGAACTGTGTGATGTCACTATGGACTTGGCCATTCCTCATCCATGTTAATGCTATTGGCTTTGGATAGAACCTTTCCACAATGCAGCTTAAGGTCAGTTTGTCTCCTCTTTTGGGATTCTGCGGCCAACTCGTAATGTAACTTTTCTTAGGACGCACTAGGAAAAAAAAATAGATTATTTAAAAAAAATCTGCATCATTTTTGAAACCTCTGCTTGCTGTCAGTACATGAAAACCTAATACTTCTTACAGCTCAGCTGAACAAGGCCAGGACAGTTGTGGACTTGGAAAAAAAAAAAAGGCAATGAAAAACTCTGGTAACGTAAATTATTCCAGAAGTCATAGTTGTCACTGATGAGGGTTTGCTTCAATGTATCAGTGTATATACAGCATCAAATTGTTTAAATGACAAAGTATTGACTAGATTGAACACAGTTATAAGAAATCCTCTGTTGTGTAAGCAGGACTAGATCAAAGAGAGAGATTTCCCTTTAATGTAAACAATGAAATGTGCATACACTGCCAGAAAGTGGTGATCTTAAAAAAAAAGTAGTGAGAATTTGGTATAAAAGGTTTATTAGAAAGTGCGGGGCATTTCATTATATAGTGATGAGTAGTATTTATGGAAGGCTGTCCTGGCCCATAAAGAGCTCCAGCAGGTAACAGATTAAACAGGACCCTGGAAGAAAATATAATTCATGTCTACAATGACCAGCAGCGACCATCTATATACCTACCTGCTACATTAATGTGACTCTTCCTTCTGATTATAGCTCCCAGCGCCTTGTGGGACACCACACACACTATCGTTGCTCCATCATCTTGAACTGAAGGAGTATAAGACAGCTGGGAAGTGGCATTAAACAGGCTGCCATGTTTGCTAACTGGATGTTTCGCATGACTGGTGATATCAGTGGCTTGCAGCAAAACGTCATCTTCAGAGTAACCAATGCCTTGATCATTCTTTTCTATATACCAGGAAATATCTACTGCTTTAGGTCTGAATCCATTGATGTTACAAATGGCAACCATCTTTTCACCTTCCATGTTTAGCTCTGGCAGAATAAGCTCTGATACCCGTGGGGGCACTGGAGAAAAGCAGATCTGTAACTTATTATTCATAACATCTTATACAATTTCCAGCCACACATAACATCAGATCAGAGCTGGGTGATTATTATGACCTAACTCAAAATCTGGTTTAAAGGGGTTGTCTGGGATAAACTACAAATCTTCTCCTAAACTAAAGCCCATCCCTCCGCCTCACATCTAATTTGCTTGTAATTACCAATGATATCACATGACCGCGCAGGGACATTTTCTGATAATCAGGTGACGTTCGGTTTCACCGCTTGCAAAATGAAACGTCAACGTCTACACCCCCAACTCCATCAATACTTACATTTCTTTCTGTGTCTCGGATGGCTCCTCCTCTCTTGAATCGCCTGCACAGTCTGGAGGTGACTGCAAGGCAAGCCAACTCTACTGCACAGGCCTCACAGATACTTCTGGTCTATGCGAAGTGCCCCCAGCCTGCGCACACTGCAGAGGAAAGGATGAGCCGTCTCACAGATCGGAAGCTTGGTAAGTATGATGTGGTGGGAGGGGTGGGCTTAGTTACTTGAGAAGGCCTAGCAGTAGGCAGGATAGCTTAACTAGGGAGATAGGGCGGGAGAGGGGGGCCTAGTAGTGGGCAGAATAACTCAGTGTAGCTTAGCTAGGGAGACAGGGAAGGGGGCGTAATGCAGTGAGAGAGGAGGGGGTGAGCATTGACAGGGAGGTAGCATGGAAGGTACTCAGGAAGTTACATAGTAGGAAACTATATGTATAAAAGTATGTGGGTGCACTTTTAACCCATTAATAGCACTAAAAGACCTTAAAAAAAAAAAAAGACTTTTTGTCCAGAAAACGCCCATCCCCCAGCCACTGTAAACCACTGTTATAGTTCTGTACAGGCTCTTAACATAAGTCAAACTGTACTTATGAAATATAGATCCTCTGGTATGCATGTAAAAAGTGGTTTTAGACAATATGCAAATGAGTTCCATGGAACACAGGGGATATTATCTTTAATTTCTAAGAATAGCTGAGCCATCAGTAACTACGCCTATTGTGGCTTCTTGTTTGGCCCCCTGGGCAGTGGAAGATGAGCATCATACACAGCGTACTGCGCATGCGTGGGATTTCGGCATGGTGCCTGTACAGCACTATAGCAGTAGTTTACAGTGGCTGGGGGAAACCTTTTACCCCGATTATTATGAAGATTATTTTAGGGCACACACTCTATTTACATGACATGTCAAGCCACTGAATTTTGGTTTCGATTATTCACATATCAAAAATTCTGAATGGATAGCGTACAGTTAGTGATATATCCTTTAGATAATGCTAGTGTAAGACAAGATGACAAGGATGATAAATAATCGAGGTGAGCAAGTTCATGTCGATTAATTCACATTATAAATCCAGAGTTTATATCAGTGCTGGAGCTTTCCACAGCCTGAGATGGTTTATAATGTTAGAGAATAGTTTATAGTCCCCGTCCTACAGCTGGCCCTTCCCTTGTTGCAATGGTTGATAACATCTAAGAATTGATGCCATCTAACAACAGTTTTCCACAGCGACTGAGGTATATGATATCTCTCACTTGAGTTGAAGACAGATTGGTTGCTAAGAGCAACTCCTCCAAATTCCTCTTTTACCAGTTTTATAAAATATGGCCTCTACATCCTGTATTTTATAATGATAGATTTAGAGGTTAGATGTGCAAAGGAACTTTACCTGATGCCAAAAATCGCCAGTATAAAAGTGCAGATGCCAAGATTAGCAGTAATACAATCACCAGTGTACTGATAACAAATCCCAGATTGCCAGGGTCCTTTACAGCTACAAAAAGAGACGGAATTACAAATGGTTAATTCACATCTTTGCACAGTTGTGTTTGTGCTCTCACGGATTACTCAAGGAATCTCCATTTTGTACCATTTTTGCACAGTGCAGTTCATGTATCGCCGGTGCTATCAATACTGATTTCTTTCCTGGAAATGTAACTATGTAGTGCTACATGTGGGATATGAATAGGTCTTGCATTTCATTACATTTCTTTCATACATTAATTTCTGAGTGCCATAACATGATGTCTTACCAGTGATGTAAATGGTGGTGTCTTTTCTCAGTGGCTGTGGCAGTGACTGGTGTCTGACTTCACATAGGATCGCGCTGCCATCATCCTCCTTGGTAAAGACGATAGAGACCTGACTGTCAACCATGAAAGTGCCGTTTTCATCTTGAAAGGGGATTCCCGTGCAAATATCCTTCGTCAAGACAATTTCTTTTTTTTCCTGTTTCACTATCCACTTTATATCAATATCATGTGGATAGAAATGGCTGAGCTTACAAATAAATGTCTTCATCTCCCCACTGATCAGTTGAGAGTTCTCTGGGAGCAGAGTAATGGTAGGTTGTGCTGTACACAATAGTAGTACAAGGTTATACTGGTGTGTATACTACAGGTTACTTATATATATAACCTATACTCAGTTACAATTTAAATCATGTTTAAAACTCAGTCACTTCCAGAGATGTTTCCACAATTCTGCTGCTTACCAGAGCATGGTGAGGGCAGCAGAAACATAGAGCACAAAGGGAGAGCAACCATGGTTTAGCAATAAACAGTTACATCTAGGTCACCGACATATTTTGATGAATCACCAGCATCTTCTGGGGTTACTGCCGCATTTGGCTTCATTATTCCTGGTTACTCAGCAAAACATGTCAGAGGGACTCTTCGTTCTTTACATTGCTCAATGCACATGCACATCTTATACTTATCTGTGCTGGGTGTCTTATTTACAGCCACTACAGTGTATAAGTGTATAGCTTCTGGATCCACAAACCGATGTAAACAATAAAAGGGCTCCAGTGCTTCCTGATGGGTACTGATTCCCACCAATCTAATATTAATTGTACCTATAATATGCAGATTACCAGCATTGCTCACCTGCAAGACTAAGAAAAAATGTATTGCTCCCAAGCTCTGGAGATATAAGCACAGTGCAGGTGTACTCGCCTTCATCCTCCAAAGTCAGCTTGGACAGGTATAAAGAGGCATTGCCAAACTTCAGGAGTTGGAGATCCATGTAGCTTCCTGGACGCAGGGAATTAATATTAACTCCATCAACTATGTATACTGACTTCACAGTTGTGTCACGCCTCACTGTCCACTTAACAAGAACATCTTCAGCTTTGATGGGTTCCAGGTAGGAGAAATTACAATGGAGTAAAATGTCATGATCTACTAGAGCCAGAGTCTGTGTTGTGGACGTTGTTACTTCCAGGCATTCTGGAGGGAAATACAAATCTATTATTACAAGAATCACCCTTACCTCTAAACGTGATTGCATGCTCTCCAATCACCATGACTACTGGTGTCATTAAAATCAATGAGATCCATCGTATCTATCATGAGGTCTGAGGTCTATACAATACAGTATAACACACCTGTCAATGCACACAGAACAGCAAAGACAACAATCCTCGCCATGAGCCACCCCAGGAACTGCAAACCTGGACTCTGATCACCTGTAATATACTCAAGGGAGGAGACAGGAAGCAATCACATAACCTGGGTATCAGTATGACTGTATGAATGCAGCTTTTTCCATTTCAATGGATATAGCACAACTATGTGGAATACATTTCCCTGCAATCACTGTCATCAGGGAAATTTTATATAGTATATATTTTACTGCTTTGTTATATGAGTTATAATGATAATGACTAAAGCCTCATCCTAATGTACCAGGGTAGAAACTATAGTGGTTGCAGAGGCAGTCTCTACTCTGGGAAAGGGGGCGGGTATACATTTCTGATGTTACAGCACTTTGGTGACCTCCTGCTATATACTGTACAACAGAGACTTGACATGTATATTTTTACAGTTTGATGCCATCATTTTTTTTTTTTTACAAAATGTCCTTGGACCGGTGGAACCACAATTTCACAAGCAGAGAATTAGGCACTTGACCCAAGTGATGCTCTAGCAAGCGTTGAAATACACAACAGACACAAGGAGCCTGCAGTGTTAGGACGTCTTGCTCTGCTGCAGGATAGGGGAATCGAACTCGTAGCAGTAAGACAGAAGGCTGCAGCTCTACACACTGAGCCACATAAGGAGAATCTGATATCGCCTCCCAGCAACCTCAACACAAGCTTCGAATAACACATGTAGCCACACCACGGCAGAATTCCCTGTAGTTGCTGTGTGTTACGTTATTACAATAGACCTTACAGAGATTTTCACATGAAGAAATGCGAGTGTGTCTGTCTATCTATCCATCTGTATACATAGTATAGGTTTCCACGGTACATGCATATAAGCCATATAATTAACCCTTTCTTTTCTGGTTTGGCTTATATCTGAAGTTACGTCACAAGGTTTCGTGAAAGTCATTGAGTATAGGGAACTTCTTTCGAATAGTTGGTGCTGGAGAGAGAGAGAGAGAGAGCTTTCCTATTGCTGTAAAGAAAAACTTATTTGCATACCTTTTCCCATTAACCCCTTCCTGACATGGCCAGTTTTAAAGGGAGTCCACCCCCAGAAGATAGATTTGGGTCACCAGAATCAGTGTTTTCCCCTTGTGAATCAGTGCCTCTTACTGCTTACTTCTCTGGAGCAACAACAACATCCACATCATGCTAAGGAGCTCATTTGCATGTTGACAAAAACAGCCATTTCTTGCTAAAGGAGACACTTATTCAGGGGAAAACACTGGTTCAGGTAACTCTCGATTGATACCCTGAGTATTAGTGACAGACTTCCCAAAAGGTTTTTTTTTTCCATCAGTGTAGTGATGGTGGCGATCCATGGCTAGGACAACCAGGAATAGGTTGAGGGCTCCCAGTCTTGTCATTAAATGTATTCTAATACAGGCTGTGGTAGGAAGTCTGTAACATTATATATAGGGATTTCACATTACAATGCATCATAAATTAAGCTAATTCTCCCAATTCCTTTATACCAAAGCACAGGTCTACACCAACTTCTTGCTAGCGTAGATTTTGCCATCATTTATGCCTCTTTTGTGGCATAGTGATTAATATGGCTCATGTAGTGGCAAAGCTGATTACATTAGTCACAAGTGACATTAAATAATCGTGAATCACCAATTTTTTTACTATTTTATGCTACATTTATGGTGATGAATTCACCACATAGTTTCTTAGGTTATCTAGAATATATAGAGGAGAATTGCATTGCCCTCAGCAAGAAGATATAGTAGAGTCTATACCTGCCAATGTGATACTGTGCTGATCCATCATGGAATTGGTTACAGAGCAAAGAGAAATATGAAAGCTAAGAGAGGTCAACCTGGAAGGGGTCTCCATGCAGACTCCCCGAAAAGAATACCGAACACAGATGTGAACCAGGTCTAACATGTTACTTATGTTGTATGGCAAACAATTTAAAAGGCAGAAAGCAATGCCAGAATTGGTGTTTTTTTTAACCCACCAAGAATAAAATAAAATCAACAAGTTATAGGCACCCCAAAGTGGTGACATTACAAAATGCATCTCATCCTGCTAAAAAACAAGCTCTCCCTCTCTCCCTCTCTATATATACACACATACTTATACTTCAAAAACAGAAGTACATCGAAACAGCTGTCCTTGGCTGAGAAGACTGTATCTGGTATAATCCCAACATCATTGCAAAGGCCTCTGAGAAGGTCGGCATGATGTTAAAGGGAGCACCCTCTATAGGCTTGCTTGACTGAGACTCTGTCTTCTTAATTACACCATGGAAGATAGACTTGCACATTCTCAGTCAGCGCCCTCTATTGGTGTGCATACTTGAGGCACTGGCATCCTAATTACATCATGGAAGTCAGATTTGCATATTCTTCCCATGTTCCTTTGCAGTGGAATGCTCATGGCTTAATAAGACTCCACACACCTATATGGTGGTCTCTCCCTATGGAGTGATGATATCCCCTAAAAATAACACACTCATACTCACCTTGCCTCACCTTTCCTGGGCATCTTTGTTCCTTTCTGCTGTCTTCAGCATCTCTGTTCCTCTTCAGATGTCACTGATGAGGCCTGTGATTGGGCTTCAGCGATCACATGGGTAGCACAGACGTCATTACAATGCCGCCCCAAGTAACCACTGGGGTTAATCACAGGCTTTAGTCACATGACCGAAGAGCACCGGAGAGAATGCTTGGCCCAGGAGAGGTGAGTATATATATTTATTATTCTCCTGAGCATAGATCTATTTAAAAGGAGCCTGGTGATATGCCAGGGCCACTTTCCAATAACAGTATGTATAGCAGTCGGGGAACCAGGCTTTCCCGACCGCTATCATAGTGGTCCAGGGCCCCAACCATCTCCAGCTAGCCGCAGGTCCCATACCGTGCCAGGCATGCACCCCCTGCGACCGCGGTCATTACACCACTGCTTTGGAGATGAGGACAGGCTAAAAGGTAGTCAAGTGAACTGAAGGTGTCTGATAGATGACCACCCTCTTGAGTGCTACTTTGAGAAACCTCAATTGAGCTGGTAGAACTAGAACATGTAGGTAAGTATCATTTAGATCTATTTTAGCCATATAATCTTGTTTTTGCCACCACTGATCTCACTGATTCCATCTTTAATTTGGTTTTCTTTATAAATTTGTTTAAGAAAGAGAGGTCTATGACTAGGTACCACCCTTGATCCTGTTTGGGTATTGAAAAAACCCCTAAACAGACTCAGAGTCCAGGGGACTCATTCTAATCCTCCTTTTACCACAAATTTCTAAAGCAGATCTAAAACCACTGGGTTGTCTGAGTGATTTAAGAAGAGTATCTTTGATGAAAAAGATTTTAGTTCTAGAGTACTATTAACAACACCCAGGAGTCTGACATAATGAGAAAACAATTTTGCTAAAACATCAGAAAGCGAGCCCTGACTTCCTCTATAGACCTGTTGTCACTGAAAAACTGCCTAGATTTACGTGTCTGCTGCTTTTTTGACTATTTCTTCTGAAAGATCCTGTTTAACCTAACATCTTTCTGCCTCTTAATCTTACCAAATTACAAAACAATTTCCTCTAAGCAGTGGCGTAACTACCAACGTAGCAGCAGAGGCAGCTGCCACAGGGCCCGGGACATTAGGGGCCCGGTGACAGCCACTACTGCTGCTATCATTATACTCGGAGGTCTTTTCGGACCCCCGAGTATAATGATCGGCGGCCCTGGAGAGGTAAGCAGGCAGGGACGTAACTACCGTGGTAGCAGGGGTAACGGCTGCCACAGGGCCCGGGACATTAGGGGGCCCGGCGACAGCCGCAACCGCTGCTACCCCCCTCTTATAACAGACAAAATGTTGTAACTGCGATAAGAGCAGGGAAAGCTTGTGCTGAAGGAGCTTGTGTGATGTCAGCAGTCACATGACAAGGTCGGCGTGTCTTTATAGCCCGTGCAGTCCTGGAAGAGATGAAGAGAAGGAGAGATGTGGTGCTAGGTACTGAAGGGGAGGGGGATGTTAGATGCAGGATGGAGAGTGTGTGAGTATGTATGTATGTGTGGTGTGGAGGAGGGGAGAGGACAGTGTCCTGATATCTGTGTATTAGGAGGAGGGGACAGTGTCCTGATATCTGTGTATTCGGAGGAGGGGGGAGGTCAGTGTCAGTAGATGGATCAGTACTCTACACATTGTTTGTATTCAGACTTGCCTGCAATTGCTGTTACTAATGACTGTCTAATAGTAGTCAGGGGGCGCTCTGTGTATTGTATTGTATTGTACTGAAGGGGAGGGGGATGTGAGAAGCAGGATGAAGAGTGTGTGTCTGTGTGTGTGTATGTATGTGTGGTGTGGAGCAATTCAGGAGCAACAGTAACCTAGGGGCAGAGATGGAGGGGAGGACATGAAAATGGGGGTAGAGATGAGGGGTGCATGAAACTGGGGCAGATGGAGGGAGGACATGAAACTGGGGGCAGATGGAGGGAGGACATGAAACTGGGGGCAGATGGAGGGAGGGCATGAAATGTCATGTGACATCTGTGCGTTATTAAAGACCAAAGACTGCAGCGGAGCCAGAGACACGTAAGTAACTTTTTTTTTTATGTCTGTATCTCCCCTCGGTCTTCGATTATTATACTCTGGGGTCTGAAAATACCCCAGAGTATAATAATGGTTCATGGGTGTTCATTATGGGGCATAATCCCGTGCAGGGGCCACAATGGGGTATAATACTGTGTGCAGGGGCCACAATGGGGTATAATACTGTGTGCAGGGGCCATTATGGGGCATAATACTGTGTACTGGGGCCACTATGGGGCATGATACTGTGTACTGGGGCCACTATGGGGGATAATACTGTGTGCAGTGGCCACTATGGGGGATAATACTGTGTGCAGGGGCCACTGAGGGACATAATACTGTGTATTGGGACTACTATGGGGCATAATAGAGCGTGCAGGAATGTGGCGGGGGGGGGGGGTCGGTCGGTTGGTCAAGGTCTTCGGTGTCGGTCAGGAAGGGGGGGGGGCCATGTCAAAAGTTCGCCACGGGGCCACGCCATTCCTAGTTACGTCACTGCCTCTAAGGTTCTTTAAAACAGATTTTTAGAATTTCTTACAACTTAGGGCCAAAAAGACTACTAGGATGAAAAGGGAAGGAACAAAAATTATTCTTGGAAGATACATGCCTCTTCCATTCCTTAAGCCATAAAGCTCTCATAGATGCTGTAGATTCCTAGAAGCCCTATTCCTAGAATACAGACCTAGCATTTCTAAAAGGAAAGTTCTACAAAAATCCAGGGACCAATTTCATTTTAAAGGGGCTCTATCAGCAAAATCATGCTGCTAGAGCCCCACATATGCGTGCATAGCCTTTAAAAAGACTATTCAGGCATCGGTAATGTTATATTAAACTACCCCCCCGTTTTAAAATAATAACTTAAAAAAGAATGTGCTCTACTTACGGAACGTGCACCCTGGGCGGGCATCTGGGTGTGTCTTCATCTTCTCCCCCGCCTCTTCTTCCTCTGACGTCTTCGGGTCCCGTCCTTCTCTGGCGCTTGCTCGCGGACACTGATAAAAAAAAATAGCCCGGGCGCATGCGCAGTAGCCGTAGTAGAAGCCGCGTGCTACTGCGCATGCGCCCGGGCTATTTTTTTTTTATCAGTGTCCGCGAGCAAGCGCCGGAGAAGGACGGGACCCGAAGACGTCAGAGGAAGAAGAGGTGGGGAAGAAGATGAAGACACACCCAGATGCCCGCCCAGGGTGCACGTTCCGTAAGTAGAGCACATTCTTTTTTAAGTTATTATTTTAAAACGGGGGGTAGTTTAATTTAACTTTTACAGTGCCTGAATAGCCTTTTTAAAGGCTATGCACGCATATGTGGGGCTCTATCAGCATGATTTTGCTGATAGAGCCCCTTTAAGCAGGTTACCCAGGTTATCTAAGAACGCCATCAGCAATGACCTTAGACAATTGGCTTAGCCAATTCTTCTGTTCTGGTAGCTCTGGCTACCAGAACAGAAGAATAGCAGCTTTACATGCCTAAGCTGATGCCACATAGCCACTTATAAGCAGAGATTCTGCTTTTCTATCCATAAAGTAAAGTAAAAAGGACTCTTGAGAAGGGAACCTTGCTTTTTGTGAAAGAAGGGGCAACAGCCAGATCCACAATGGAAGTTTTCTGAACCTCGAGCAGAGCCAATTGCGCATGCCTGCCTGGTGTAAGCAGCCATTTTCTTGGGGTCGTTTACACAGTAAGCTGGGGTAAGCGGCCACAAAAAAATTACCGTGTGCATGTGCAGTCAGTGCGCATGCGTAGAAGTTTGAGCCCAGCTCCGAAAGAAGACGTGCAGAGAGGTCATTCTTGAAGAAGATGGAGGCGGCGCTGGAGATTTCTCTCGCAGCATTGGGGACGCCCTCAGTACTGTTTAAGCGCTGTTGACCGCCCCCAGTGCTGCGAGAGAACTCATTTGCATACAGACGAAAATTGGGATTTCTACTGAATGACAGCGTGGAAAAGACATCTAAAGGTAGGAGAAGAATAGCCTTTCTTATGGCTATTCCTACGTGTGATCGAGAAAAAAAAAATATTTTAATGATAGAATCCCTTTAAATGGACCCAATATTTCACAATTTTTCAGACAAATAAGTCTCCTTCTGTAGAACTTGTGAATCTGGACCGAAATGCAATGCACTTCAATTAAAAAAGTGTCTGTTTTCAGCCTGAAAAATCTCTCTAAAGTTCCTACCATTGCCACAGGTGATGCCCTTCATATCTGGTGGACTTGCCCCTTGGTCCACTGCTATTGGTTATGCATTCACAGGATGATCCAAAGACTCCTAGGTTTGTTGGTGCCCTTTACAGCACCTGTCTTTCTACTTGGCCTCAAACCTGTAGGTCTCCGTTATGTATTTTACAAATTTCTCCAATATATTTTGATATCAGCCAAAATGCACATAGCCTCTAAGTTCTTATATAATGTGAGGGGGCGTTCACACTACCGTCCAAGTCCGACATGTAGTGTCCGCTCCTAGTGTCCGCTCAAAATCTGTCACGGACATTAGGAGCGGACACTAGCTGTGTCCGTGACACCTGTCATTCATCTCAATGGGCATCGGGTGCGTTCTTTTGCACTCCGTGCCCGTCCTTCCCTGTCCGCAAGTGGACCAAGGGGATTGGGATTTCTACTGAATGACAGCGTGGAAAAGACATCTAAAGGTAGGAGAAGAATAGCCTTTCTTATGGCTATTCCTACGTGTGATCGAGAAAAAAAAATTATTTTAATGATAGAATCCCTTTCACAATTTTTCAGACAAATAAGTCTCCTTCTGTAGAACTTGTGAATCTGGACCGAAATGCAATGCACTTCAATTAAAAAAGTGTCTGTTTTCAGCCTGAAAAATCTCTCTAAAGTTCCTGCCATTGCCACAGGTGATGCCCTTCATATCTGGTGGACTTGCCCCTTGATCCACTTGCGGACATGGAAGGACGGGCACGGAGTGCAAAAGAACGCACCCAATGCCCATTGAGATGAATGACAGGTGTCACGGACACAGCTAGTGTCCGCTCCTAATGTCCGTAACAGATTTTGAGCGGACACTAGGAGCGGACACTACATGTCGGACACCGACGGTAGTGTGAACGCTCCCTTAATGATAATGTTAGATAATGTAGATACTGTTTGAAAAAAATTATTCTGTCAATGGATACCTGGTCTCACTTCACAAACTATATGGTTCCCCAGGATTAATAGATCTGACATTCCTATTCACACTGTCTTCAATTGTAACCCCTAACTTCTCAGCTCATGACTCCAGGATAAGATCGAGATCAGGGCTTTCCTATCTCCCCTTTCCATAGGTTCATCATTGCAAACATTTTTATTGTTTATTTATAGTATGTTTCTATTTTATGGCTTCCATGTTTTATTTATAACAGTGTATTGTTACGGAGACAAATCACCTTGTATATGTTAGGAGTATTTAGGTTCTTTAATTTCTATTTTTCTTACCTGGGGAGTTTTTGGCTGCGCAGTGTCTGGGGTGGCATCCTGGCGCTGCGGGGTTGTCCTGTCGTGGGTATTGGTGCACACCTTCTGACTTGCACGTGCGCACTGATGGTAGGCAGCTTTATCTCCTGGTTGATTAGTCTGTCCTCCCATTTGCACCTGGGAGGAGTGGTCTCTACTCTGTATTTAAACCCATGCCTCCCATGGTTCTGTGCTGAGTGTCGCTTTTACAGAGCTAGGCCTTAGCAGGAGGAGTAGGTGGTGTTCTGGGATAGAGGAAGTTCCGTGGTTGATTTTTGGGAGGTTTGGGTGAACTAGTTGGTTTGTGTGTTTTCCCTTCTGTGTTCACCAATCCTCCCTCTGTGTATAATTGACTGTGTGAGTGAATTGCCTTATCCTTTGATTTCTACTCAGTTTCCCTGTGTTTGTTTCCTAGTGTATGGTTCCTTCCCATATTGGTTTGGGGGAATCCTTTCCCACATTTTTCCTGTGTGCTGCTTGTGTTGTTAGTCAGTGCACACCCTTGTCAGTAGCAGCTTCACTTGTTCGTTAGGGGTGACCCCCTTTAGTCTCCAGTCCCTAGAGGTCTTATAGGGCATTCCTTCTCCCACTTCCCTCTAGGCCTACGGAATCAGTGAGAGAGGAGCTGTCGGGGTCAGGCTTAGCCTGAGTACAGCCAACCCACACCCGTGAGGCAGGGACCGGGATAGCTAGTGGGAGTAGTGCAGGGCGAGATTCCCTACTGCTATCCCTTAGCCCCGTTGCAGCTACCTGGACTGACATAACAGTATATGCTTATACTGTTCCGCTTGTCTTTTGTTAATAGACAAGCGGAAAGTTCCTGCCACTAGGTGTCTCCCTTATAGCTAATTTACAGTTCATTCTCTGTTAGGCAGGGTTCACACTACTGTTGGATTCCGTTATGAAGGTGTCCGTTTAAAAGAAAAAAAATGGACACCTATCATAACAGACAGTAACTGATGGTAACTGATGTTAATGTGTCCATTCTTTAACTGATGCATTTAATGGATCAGTTAAAAAAAACCGGACACATTAGTATCAGTTAGTGTCCGTTTTTTATACTGTCCGTTTTTTCTTTTGCTGTTTATGCTTTCTGAGCATGCGCAGAAAATAAACGGACACAAAATAACAGACAGTAAGGGAGCATTCACACTACCGTCGGTGTCCGACAGCTAGTGTCCGCTGCTAATGTCCGTTCACAATCTTGTGTGGACATTAGCATTGGACACTAGCTGTGTCCGTGACATTTTGCATTGATTTAAATGGACATCGGGTGTGTTCTTTTAAAGTCCGTGTCTGTCCTTAACTGTCCGTTCCCAAAGATGTCCGACTTTTCAAGCGGACATCAAAACCTGACTTGTAGGTTTTTGCATCTAACACCTGTCCTGGGGAGGCCCCTGGACCCAGTACAGGTGGTGGGTGACAGAAGGATACTGTCTGTGGTGAGCTCCATGTGGGAGAATAAATCCCACTTCATGTATGAGACCTTGATGGCACTTAGCAGCACTGTAAGTGACCGTCTGCTTTACCCCAAGTGTGAGAAGGAGTGTTATCGCAAGTCCTTCCTTCCAACCGCAAAAAAGGCTATATAATCTACATCAGACCAAGCATAGATCACTCCGCACAGAGAAGTGACCCTGAAGTCTTCCTTCTTTCATCTCTTACTTTGCTGCTATGGACTCCTAGTATACATTATATTCTTTTTCTCAGTATATGTGTGTCTACTTCTGTAATATATTACTGTGTATTATCCTGTATCTGTATTACTATGCTGCTGTAACATACTGAAATTTCCCCACTGTGAGATTAGGGATTAAGGATTATTTTATTTTATTTACAGTTGTAGAACACTTTTTCCATTTTTAGATGATTGATTGAACAGTGTTCATTGGGATGCTCAAAACTTGGGATATGTTTTTATTACCTAACCCTGCCTTAAACTTGTCCACAACTTTATCTCTGACCTGTCTGGTGAGTTCCTTGGTCTTCATGATGCTTACTCACTCACTCACTCACTCTCTAACAAACCACTGACGCCTTCATAGAACAGGTGTATTTAATCTGAGGCTACATTACACAAACTTACTAATTAAGTGACTTCTGAAGGCAATTGATTGTTTTATTTAGGGTTATCAGAGTACAGGGAGCTGAATACTTTTGCATGTCACACTTTTCAGATTTTTATTTGATTAAAATTTTGAAAACCATGTATCACTTTTGTTCTACTTCATAATTATCTGCTACTTTGTGTTCATCTATCACTTAAAATCTCAATAAATAAATTTTACCAAGCCTTAGATCTATTTATAACAGGGCAGAAAAAAAACTGCAAACAATCCAATGCAGCTGATTCTCATACTCGGTGTGTGCTAGACACACTCCTACTCCGTAACATTCTTCCCAGGGGCGTAACTTCTTCCTATATACATCAATCCCATATCGAGCTTTCTTATTACACTCTATATATATCGTTTACCCCATTATCCACGATACCTCGGTAGAGTGTAATAAGAAAGCTCGATATGGGATTGATGTATATAGGAAGAAGTTACGCCCCTGGGAAGAATGTTACGGAGTAGGAGTGTGTCTAGCATACACCGAGTATGAGAATCAGCTGCATTGGATTGTTCGCAGTTTTTTTTCTGCCCCGTTATAAATAGATCTAAGGCTTGGTAATTGACTGAAGCTCAATGGAGTGTAAGTACTTGTAGCCGTGACTGGCCATTGTAAGAGGAAAGATCTGTCTATGTGGTAGAGGGGTTTCCCGGGACGATAATAAATATACTATGAATGAGTACTGGCTGACAGGGTGTCAGTTTGTTGTCCTTCAGGTCCGCCGATGGTAGGTGGGGCTTGAAGCCGTCTTAATCCCATGAATGAATATCGACTTACGTGGTGGTAGACTGGTTTCCTTCAAGTCCGCCATTGGTAGGCGAGACTTGTAGTTGTCTCGATCCCATGATAGTTAAGTTAGGTCTTGTAAGTAGAAAGAATGTTACAAAGGATTTTTGAAAAGAATGGAGTTAAGGGGTTACGATGTAATAAGTTATGGCTTTACATGTATAGTGTTGGTTTTAATGTACTTTTTTAACTGTTTATATATACACATGTACTATACCAACGGGGTGTTCGAAGGAGTGGCTAATTGTACATCCCGTTAAATAGAAGGTGGAGACACCTAGTTCTAGGAAGCCTGATGAAGTGCAACATGCACGAAACGGTCGTCGCTTCAGCTATACCTTATTTCATCTGATCTATTCCCGGATGTGAAATGCCACGATGTTTTTAAAGGAATGAAATAAAAGTTGTCTTATTTTATCTACTGGTCGGTGAGTGCCCTGCTTTTTTCTATGCTTTTGCAATACTTTTGCAAGTCACTGTATATGTAACAAATGTATTAACCAGGATATCCTATAGTTAGAATCAAAGTCAATGGTAACCTTCGATTATAAATGGCACCCGTCAGGGGTGTCCCCTGTCTCCCTTATTGTACATTCTAAATGGAGAACATCTCTTGTCCTCTATTAGTGCCAACCCAGATATCACTCATTACCATTAGGTGATCAATATATAAATGTATTGCTTTTACCAATGACATCCTCTTATATATAACTCAGCTCCACACTTCCCTTCCTTCTTTGATGGCAGAGCTTGAAGACTTAGGCTCCTGGTCAAACTTTAAGGTCAATACAGTGGAGTCAGAGGCATAACTTGTCTCTCTTTCACCTGATAAATTAGCTCACCTCCAGAGTAATTACTGTTTCGAAGGGCCTTCCTCTGGGATGTACTATTTGGGGGTGAAAATTCACAAAGACTTGACGCGTCTGTGTGACCTTAATTTTTGCCCTTTGCTTTCCCAAATAGTCAGGGATCTGGAGTCATGGCAATCAGGGGCTCATTCTAGATTCAGCCGTTTTAGCATTTTGAAAATGAATGTCCTGCCATGATTGTGATATCTTCTGCAGACTATTCCTGTGGCATTTTAGATTGCGTTGAAAAGCCATTTGCTTTATAAAGGTACGGTGGAGGGGCATACATGGGCTGGAGAACACAGATTACACCTATAGCTAGCAAGAAATACAATTATGCAGCAGGATTTCCCCAGTAAGACTCTTGGGCAAGAGCGCCACCAAAGAAGCTCTCAACTAATCTGGGGAGGCAAAAGAATCAGGAGGTTGAGGCTGGACAAAGCCTAGTCCCAGTGGCAGAGGGACACGAGTGGAAATGAGCAAAAGGAACAGCCTTGAATGTTGAGACCATAGACCCCTGGACCCACATGCAGAACTGAAGAGAGCACAGAGAGTGCCTCCGGAAGAAGGAACATGACCTGGTGCATGACAAGGATCATGCCCAGGAATTCCATGCACTCAGAAAGCACATGACAGGATCTTACTTCCTTGATAAGCCAGCCAAACCAGAAAAGGAAGTCCAAGTGATCTGAAAATTAATCAGATTATCCATCTTGAAGGGAGCCTACACTATGTAAACATGGCAACTCCTATGGAATTTAGGATGGCCATGAAAGACGACATCACCTAGGAAAATACTCAGCGGACCAAAGGAAAGAGCAACAAACTGAAAAAGAAACAAACCCACCACAAAACAAAGAAAACAGACCATGGCACACCGCGATGGGAATCTGGAGGTAATCACCAGACTCCAGGGAGGCCACCACCGACCACAGGGGTTACATGCGGAACCTGCGGACAAACCCATTAAGCTCCTTCAAGACAGAAAGCCGCGGCTGCAATTGATCGGTCTGTAAGCCACTATCAGTATTTCCCATGGCTGAGGGGTGGGGTCGGGGAATTTACCCCAGACATAGGGTCAAGATTATTTGCGGTTTACTATTCCTTTTGTATGGGGCCACAGTGACAGGTGCAACATACTACTATGGCGCGTTGTCATAGGATCAGGGCAGCTGCGCCATAATAGTATGGCCTTGAGTTAATAAATCAGAAGAGACTGTTTTAGTCTCACCAGCAAAAAAGTATGAGAATCTGTCCTAACAGTGCTCTAAAAGTAAATGACAATAATCATGTATGATACTGTTTGATGAGCCTTTGTATCTAAGGGTCCATTCACACGGAGTAACGTGCCGTGTGACCTGGCACGTATACGGCGTGTGAGACTTTGAGCGCCGTAAAAGCTCTCATTGATTTCAATGGGAGCCTGGATCGTATACGCAGCGTTATTTTGCGGCCGTGATTTTGGTGGTTACCACCACCAAATAGTAAAACAACAAATAACACACATACAAAAAAAGCAAACAATCTGAGAATTAACATATAATAATGACTTAAAACATAATAGAACATTTGAGAAAACACCTGACTAAAGAAAACATATAAACATATCAAAACATGAACATAAAATGTGAGTAATCTGATAATCATAAATAACCACAAAACGAAGGACAATAGAACCAAACATACAAATCTGCAGCATGAAATACAATGAGGAAAAAATAAATAAATAAATAAAATATGGTATCCTACCTAAGCTTGGAAAAGATGTACAGTAAAAAAGTCCAAGGGAGTAAGGCCAGGATGAGGAGATCTCGCGACAGAGCGATTGCATGTTTAATACCCCACATGGTTCTTAGAAGGAAGGGCATCAGTTCCTATGGAGACAGGTCAGCTGACACAAAAGTCATGTGATCAGCAAAAGCCGGTAACTACAAATGCTTCAAGATGAAAAAAGAAGAAAGATGATACACATTTAATAAAAATAAATAAGATCAGATTTATAGTTGAGACCCTCTGGATACTGAGTACCCAACTCAAATATCCAGAAGGCCTCCCTTTTCAACACCTTTCTTCTCCAATCACCACCACGCAGTGGTCTGCTGACCTGCTTGATAGCGAAAAAATGCAGGGAAGATAAGTCACCATGATGTTTAGTATAAAGTGCTTAGAAACGCCAGAAACTGTATTCACATTGGCACTGCTGCAATCTACAATATGTTCAGATATACCCACCTTAAGGGGACGTATAGTACATCCTACATGATATAAATTGCAAACATTGCACCATACTAAATATACCACATATTTTGACCTACAGTTAAGAAAACTTTTAATTCAATATTTTTTGTGGTTTTTATTATTCTCAAAAACAGATAATTTCCAAACATACTGGCACACTTGGCATCTAGGAGTCCCACATTTATGGAAATCACAGATGTCAAGCCAGGTCTTCCTGCCAACATCAGAGGATTCTACATACAAACTTGGAAAAAATAAAAAGAACAGCACTGCGCAAGCACTTAGTGCATTATCCCTGATAAGCACTCAACAGAAAACTGATATTGTGCTCACCGTAGGAGGTTGTGAATGGTCAGAACTCCTTTAACAGCATACACCAGATATGTGTAGACCTCATGAATGTTGGTATTCGGAGGATAGTACAACCATCACCGGGATGTGAAAACACTCATACTTGAAAGAACCAAAGATTCACAAGTTGAATAACGAATAAATATCCGTGCTTATCAGAGGTACGTGCAAAACAAATCCTTTAATCAGACACTTTGAATAAAACCACAATGTGTTTCGGGCGGAATATGCCCTTCATCAGGTAAAAATTTCTGAGATATATACACACAGAAGTAAAATATACATCTAAACAAAAACAAAGTACATTAAAAAAAATAAATAAAAGATTATTATACTCAATGGCCGGTTTCACACCAGCTGAACATATGGTCTGTGAGCTACAGATTAAAAATAGCTAAAAGATGACAATAACCCACAATGGTTCTTCACAAAACATTCACAATTAAATATTCACAATTAAATAGTAGCACAATAAAGCAATCTAGAGACATAACAATAGACTTTAGTCTCATTTATGCTGTTGAAAAGAGTTAAATATGCTGTGTGTATATATCTCAGAAATTTTTCACCTGATGAAGGGCATATTCCACCCGAAACGCGTTGTGGTTTTATTCAAAGTGTCTGATTAAAGGATTTGTTTTGCAAGTACCTCTGGTAAGTGCGGATATTTATTCGTTATTCAACTTGTGAATCTTTGGTCCTTTCAAGTATATCAACATACAAACTTGGGGATTTTGGATAATGGTAGCTAAGATGTCATCCTGTAAGAGAATAGGTAAGTATTTACAAACAATGTGCACAACATATTTATAATTGTTGCTATAACTAGTGCAGAAAAATACTCCCGTATTTCGAACATCCCCGTTGTTAGAAGAACTGTGTAACAGGGATGATCTCTGTTTTTTACTGACAATGTTTTTGGCTCTATCAAGAGACTATGAGGGATAACCTCTGGATTTTAATCTATTACAGGTTATATCTTTTTGCTTAGAAAAATCATTTTCATCAAAACCGGCCCTCTTAATCCTAACCAGTTCTCCCACAGGTACAGATTTTATGGTATGTGCTGGATGACAACTGAAAGCATGTAAACTAGTATTCCTGGAATGTTTTTTCTGAAACGGAGAAGTAACCACTGTATAAATTTTATGTGTCAGCGGGACCTTTGTGGCCACCTCAAGACTGATGCCGCTGCACCCCCCTATAGTTATGTCCCTGCTTTGCCAACTGTTACCGCTGCACTCCCTATTATAGTTACGCCCCTTCTTTGCCAACTGTTACCGCTGCACCCCCTTATATTTACGCCCCTGCTTTGCCGACTGTTATCGCTGCACTCCCTATTATAGTTAAGCCACTGCTTTGCCAACTGTTACCGCTGTACCCCCCTATAGTTACGCCCCTGCTTTGCCGACTGTTACCGCTGCACCCCCTATTATAGTTACGCCCCTGCTTTGCCAACTGTTACCGCTGCACCCCCTATTATAGTTACGCTCCTGCTTTGCCAACTGTTACCGCAGCACTCCCCTATAGTTACGTCCCTGCTTTGCCGGCTGTTACCGCTGAACCCCCTATAGTTACGCCCCTGCTTTGCTGACTGTTACTGCTGCACCCCCTATTATAGTTACGCCTCTGCTTTGCCGACTGTTACTGCTGCACCCTCTATTATAGTTACGCCCCTGCTTTGCCGACTGTTACTGCTGCACCCCCTATTATAGTTACGTCCCTGCTTTGCCGACTGTTACTGCTGCACCCTCTATTATAGTTACGCCCCTGCTTTGCCTACTGTTACCGCTGCACCCCCCTATAGTTACACCCCTGCTTTGCCGACTACTACCGCTGCACTCCTCTATGGTTACACCCCTGCTTTGCCGGCTGTTACCGCTGCACCCCCTGTAGTTACGCCGCTGCTTTGCCGACTGTTACCGCTGCACCCCCCTATAGTTATGACCCTGCTTTGCGAACTGTTACCGCTGCACCCCCTATTATAGTTACACCCCTGCTTTGCCGACTGCTACCGCTGCACCCTCTATTATAGTTATGCCCCTGCTTTGCCGACTGTTACCGCTGCACCCCCTATTATAGTTACGCCCCTGCTTTGCAGACTGCTACCGCTGCACTCCTCTATGGTTACACCCCTGCTTTGCCCGCTGTTACCGCAGCACCCCCTGTAGTTATGCCCCTGCTTTGCTGACTGTTACCGCTGCACCCCCTATTATAGTTATGCCCCTGCTTTGCTGACTGTTACCGCTGCACCCCCTATTATAGTTATGCGACTGCTTTGCCGACTGTTACCGCTGCACGCCCTATTATAGTTATGCCCCTGCTTTGCCGACTGTTACCGCTGCACCCCCTATTATAGTTACGCCCCTGCTTTGCAGACTACTACCGCTGCACTCCTCTATGGTTACACCCCTGCTTTGCCCGCTGTTACCGCAGCACCCCCTGTAGTTATGCCCCTGCTTTGCCGACTGTTACCGCTGCACCCCCTATTATAGTTATGCCCCAGCTTTGCCGACTGTTACCGCTGCACCCCCTATTATAGTTACACCCCTGCTTTGCCGACTGCTACCGCTGCACCCTCTATTATAGTTATGCCCCTGCTTTGCCGACTGTTACCGCTGCACCCCCTATTATAGTTACGCCCCTGCTTTGCAGACTGCTACCGCTGCACTCCTCTATGGTTACACCCCTGCTTTGCCCGCTGTTACCGCAGCACCCCCTGTAGTTATGCCCCTGCTTTGCTGACTGTTACCGCTGCACCCCCTATTATAGTTATGCCCCTGCTTTGCTGACTGTTACCGCTGCACCCCCCTATAGTTACACCCCTGCTTTGCCGACTACTACCGCTGCACTCCTCTATGGTTACACCCCTGCTTTGCCGGCTGTTACCGCTGCACCCCCTGTAGTTACGCCGCTGCTTTGCCGACTGTTACCGCTGCACCCCCCTATAGTTACGACCCTGCTTTGCGAACTGTTACCGCTGCACCCCCTATTATAGTTACACCCCTGCTTTGCCGACTGCTACCGCTGCACCCTCTATTATAGTTATGCCCCTGCTTTGCCGACTGTTACCGCTGCACCCCCTATTATAGTTACGCCCCTGCTTTGCAGACTGCTACCGCTGCACTCCTCTATGGTTACACCCCTGCTTTGCCCGCTGTTACCGCAGCACCCCCTGTAGTTATGCCCCTGCTTTGCTGACTGTTACCGCTGCACCCCCTATTATAGTTATGCCCTTGCTTTGCTGACTGTTACCGCTGCACCCCCTATTATAGTTATGCGACTGCTTTGCCGACTGTTACCGCTGCACGCCCTATTATAGTTATGCCCCTGCTTTGCCGACTGTTACCGCTGCACCCCCTATTATAGTTACGCCCCTGCTTTGCAGACTACTACCGCTGCACTCCTCTATGGTTACACCCCTGCTTTGCCCGCTGTTACCGCAGCACCCCCTGTAGTTATGCCCCTGCTTTGCCGACTGTTACCGCTGCACCCCCTATTATAGTTATGCCCCAGCTTTGCCGACTGTTACCGCTGCACCCCCTATTATAGTTACGCCCCTGCTTTGCAGACTGCTACCGCTGCACTCCTCTATGGTTACACCCCTGCTTTGCCCGCTGTTACCGCAGCACCCCCTGTAGTTATGCCCCTGCTTTGCTGACTGTTACCGCTGCACCCCCTATTATAGTTATGCCCCTGCTTTGCTGACTGTTACCGCTGCACCCCCCTATAGTTACACCCCTGCTTTGCCGACTACTACCGCTGCACTCCTCTATGGTTACACCCCTGCTTTGCCGGCTGTTACCGCTGCACCCCCTGTAGTTACGCCGCTGCTTTGCCGACTGTTACCGCTGCACCCCCCTATAGTTACGACCCTGCTTTGCGAACTGTTACCGCTGCACCCCCTATTATAGTTACACCCCTGCTTTGCCGACTGCTACCGCTGCACCCTCTATTATAGTTATGCCCCTGCTTTGCCGACTGTTACCGCTGCACCCCCTATTATAGTTACGCCCCTGCTTTGCAGACTGCTACCGCTGCACTCCTCTATGGTTACACCCCTGCTTTGCCCGCTGTTACCGCAGCACCCCCTGTAGTTATGCCCCTGCTTTGCTGACTGTTACCGCTGCACCCCCTATTATAGTTATGCCCTTGCTTTGCTGACTGTTACCGCTGCACCCCCTATTATAGTTATGCGACTGCTTTGCCGACTGTTACCGCTGCACGCCCTATTATAGTTATGCCCCTGCTTTGCCGACTGTTACCGCTGCACCCCCTATTATAGTTACGCCCCTGCTTTGCAGACTACTACCGCTGCACTCCTCTATGGTTACACCCCTGCTTTGCCCGCTGTTACCGCAGCACCCCCTGTAGTTATGCCCCTGCTTTGCCGACTGTTACCGCTGCACCCCCTATTATAGTTATGCCCCTGCTTTGCCGACTGTTACCGCTGCACCCCCTATTATAGTTACACCCCTGCTTTGCCGACTGCTACCGCTGCACCCTCTATTATAGTTATGCCCCTGCTTTGCCGACTGTTACCGCTGCACCCCCTATTATAGTTACGCGACTGCTTTGCTGACTGTTACCGCTGCACCCCCTATTATCGTTATGCCCCTGCTTTGCCGACTGTTACCGCTGCACCCCCTATTATAGTTACGCGACTGCTTTGCCGACTGTTACCGCTGCACCCCCTATTATTGTTACGCCCCTGCTTAGCAGACTGTTACCGCTGCACCCCCTGTTATAGTTACACCCCTGCTTTGCCGACTGCTACCGCTGCACCCCCCTATAGTTACGCCCCTGCTTTGCCGACTGTTACTGCTGCACCCCCTATTATAGTTACGCCCCTGCTTTGCTGACTGCTACCGCTGCACTCCTCTATGGTTACGCCCCTGCTTTGTGCATTCTTTCACTTGCTGTCCCAGATCTTTATCTGCTGTGGTGCAGCATGGAGATAACCAGATTCTGATTAGTATGTTGGCAGTATATAAATAAATAATAATAAACCAGTATGACAAGGGGGGGTTGGTACTGAACTCCTACCACACAGGACACCAGCAGCTGAGTACATTAGGGCACTGCACTCGGTCTCTACACCACCAGATCCTTTTCAAGACCTTTGCTTGTTGCCAACGAATAGAAACATTTGTTACTTTACAGTTAGAGCTGCATACTCGTTATTAGAGCCGTTCACATAACTGAAGATACTACTGTAGTCAGTTGGACTCCTCACTTAGCTATAGAACAGTAGGATGAACTCCAGTGCCATGTTCTCAGTCTAACGTGCTAGTCTTTCTACTCTGTACTCGGGCCTTGTAACTATACTGTGAGGAGTAACAGAGTGACATCATCCTCCTCACTGGCCGGGACTGGGTGGTGTCAGTGTGAGGATGTGGCTCCGGTCACACAACTGCTATTCAACCCACCTCCTCACACACGGGAAGACGCCTACTGAAGCCTTTCTCTGCGCCACCACCCTGCCTCAGGACCCCTCTGTTCTTTCATTGGTCAGATGTCACATGCATACCTTGCGTGACAGCGCGCTGATTGGTCGTAAATTCACGTTCTTTCCCCCCAATTGGTCAGAACTTCCCGCCCCTCTTCCGCCGGTTCCAATCAGAAGCCGAGCGGCTGACAACGGCCCCTGTGATTGGCTGACTAGCAACATGGCGAGGACGGCGCACAGAGGAGCCGACAGTGACCCTCGGCTCTGCCAGATGGCCGAGGAGGTAGAGCTGCTGGATAGCGGGCGGCAGGAGCGGCCGGAACCCCCAAGGTGGGGTCCTCAACACGCCGGAGCCAGAGAGCTAGCGGAGCTTTACTCACCAGGTGAGAAACTGACAAATGCTAGCCTGAGGGGACGGACACACCCGGGGGCCGCTCACATGTCAGAGGACCCTCGTTCTCCCCTCACACACCCACACTCTCATCCCGGCTGTTCTATTGTACTGTCCCCAGAGGCTGCTTGTCAGCCTAGGGCTTGAGAACAGAGCCGCTGCAGAACCTCCTCATAGCCTTCGCTGTCAACTACTGCCACATGAGGTGATGACGGTTTCCATAGCAACAAGTGTCTTGCCATGTCTTATATGTGGCTGTCATATCTCACCCCCGTCCACTTGTACTTGTGTCTTCTTTTCATTCCCTGAATTGGGCTGTGGGTCTTTCCTCGACCTCTATGTGTTCCCCATAATCTTTGGACATGGCTGTACTATAATAACTTCACACATGGGGTTACACTGCTCTTTGAGGGGTTTTCAATATGTCAGTTCCTTACAGCTTTCAATATTTCAGTTTTTCTTCCTGGAATCAGTTGGAAGTGTCATTGTTTACTCTCAGTAAAGGTCATCTGATGGACACACAGGTTACAGCTTGTTACAGTAGCTTCCCAGTGCTGTGACTTGTAACAAGCTGTGCCCCTGTGTGAGCAGGACACGTTCTCACCGAATGTTACTATACAATGACATCAAGCACAGGTTGCAGAACTTTTCCTGAACTCCTCAGTTCTCCTCCAATGGTCAGTTCCCTGTCTGTCATTGACAGCTGCCTTGCTGTATTTGAAACAACATTTTGTAGGTTAAGTCTCCAGATAACTTAACTGAGTATTAAGGTACTTATTTGGTACTGATTCTTAGTTATGTCACGTCTTGCACATTCACTACTGTCACAAGTCTGTTTGCTTTCCTTAGCAACACCTCCTTATTTTTACTCCACCCAGTAATAAGAATTTTAACTACTGTCTACTAAGATCTCACAATGCATTCTTTCATGGTGACTAGAAAGCCATCGGAATTGCAAATAAAACTTTGCGTGTGAATAGAGGTGTATCTTAGAAGCAAATCACAAATAAAAGGAAGGACTTCTGGGAGTTATGTAAAACAGTATGAAATATTCCCTTTAATTGGAACCAGGTTTGTATGGACAATTGGTTTAGTGTTCCAGATATTCCTATAGTATGTGTGTCCGTAGCTAGGAGCCTGTTAAATTTATCTAGAGATGAAAAAATGGAGAAATGTGGGTGGGCACTCACCAATCAGTAGACGGCACTTTTCTTCTTTATATAAAAAAATGCTTTATTTGGAATAAGTAAAACAAATCCTCAGGGAGGGAGGGATGACATAAATTGGCAGAAAAAACAGGCAACAGCCGTTTCGCGTTATCAAACGCTTTTTCAAGCCTAATATGCCTAACATGCAGGGTTCCTCTGTCCGCTTGAGAAGTCGGACATCTTCTCTTGCGGACAGGGAAGGACGGGCACGGAGTGCAAAAGAACGCACCTGATGCCCATTCATTTGAATGACAGGTGTCACGGACACATCTAGTGTCCGCTCCTAGTGTCCGTGACAGATTTTGAGCGGACACTAGGAGCGGACACTACATGTCGGACACCGACGGTAGTGTGAACGCCCCCTAAGTAGTAAAGTTTTGCTGCAGCACATAAGCAAGCAAAGGGTTAAGTGATCAGAATCCAGTAATGATCAGTATACAGAACAATAAAGGAATCTGGTTATAAAAGCCACACATTGTCCTGTACCCCTCCCATACCTAGTGTGAGGTGATGCCATGAGGTCCGTGACTCACTCATGTTTGCTGTATCGCATGTAGTGACAGAACTGGCTAGGTCACATTTTATGTTCTGGATTTGAAAGTGTGTGTAGATAAAATATAAGGCTGGGAATACACTGCAACACATAACATACATGTAAAAGTCCCACTGCGTTTTAGAGCTGTGATTTGTCTGCTGCTAAAAATAAATCCATTAATTAAAAATTATCTAAGACTTATCGAATTGCATTGAAGTCAACGGTGAAAAGTTGCATGCAACTTGTGACTAAAGTCCAGTGTTGGATTTCTTATGAAAGTTATCGCATTCAGATGAAGGGGTGTAGGTTGTTAATGTTGCTGTGTTGCAATCATTTAACCTTTTAGGAGACGTAGACAGTTTTCATTTTTGTGTTTTCGTTTTTCACTCCTACATTCCAAAAGCCATAACTTTCTCGTTTTTCTGTCATTTTTGCCTGACAAGTTGTACTTCAGAATGGTACCATTTATTACTCTGTACAATGTACCGGGAAGTAAATTCAGAATGACGTGGAATAGAGAAAAAAAACGCTGTGCTGCAGTTTTCTCTTGTTTGGTTGGTTGTTTGTTTTTTGTTTTTTTGTTTTTTTTTTTAAATTTCTACTCTGTGATAAAAATGCTATGTTAGCTTTATTCTGCAGATCTGAATGTTCACTGTGATACCACACGATGATCACTTCTTATTTCATTTTTCTATGGAGGTAATTTAGCAGGGGGAAAAAAAGCCAAATCGGCCATTTTCATATTTTATCCCACTATGGCGTTTACCAAATTTTTTTATATTTTAATAGCTTGGGTATTTTGGACTTGGGGATACCTAATGTTTGTTTTTACTTTTATTTATGTTTATATGTGATCTAGGGAAAAGGGGTGATTTTTAACTTTTTTTTTTTTTTTTCTATTTTAAAAAACTTGTGTTTTTTTTTTTTTTTTTTTAAACCCTTGAACATATGATCTTTAGCTCACCTGTGCCATAGGCTGAAATACTACTGTATGGCAGTCTATGGCAGATTTGCTATGTAACTTTTGAAGCCTGCTGCATGAATGTTTCAGCTGTTACATTACTATGGCAGTGCTGGGAGCCTTCAGAAGGCTCCAGGCTGCCAAGGAAACGGTATGATTCCCCCGATCGTGCTGCGGGGCTGTCATATAATTTTTTTGTTTTGTGACGTGTTGCCATTGTGGTTTTTCCCGCAGTGCTTATTTTCTGCAGCCCGTTACCTGGGGCCTTAGTCTCAAAAAGCATTTTAAGGCCAGGGCCCCACCGGAAAGAAACAGTCTCTGCCAAGTAAATGGGATTCTATCAAGTCCCATCCAAACATTACAGAAAAATATGTGCAGCTGTTTTGGAAATTGTGGAATGTCAATTATACCTATGGAAATGCTGACAATTTCCCTATAGTAGAAAGTCCACAGAGGAAAAAGAAGGTGGGACCCCTGAAATGCATTGCCGCCGTATATAGTCGAGTATAAGCCGAATTTTTCAGCCCAGTTTTTGTGCTGAAAAAGCCCCCTTCGGCTTATACTCGAGTCAGCAAAAAAAAAATCTCCCATAAAATAGTGCAAAAAAAAAAAAAAGATTTAAAAAAAATAAAAGTTCTAAATCCCTCCTTTCCCTAGAATACATACAAAAGTAGAAAATTACTGTGAAACACAAACACATTAGGTATCACTGTGTCTGAAAGTGCCCAGTCTACTGAATATACGGCATCTGCAGTGCTCCTGTTCCATCGGGAAGGGGTTAATAGGAGCACTGCGGATGCCCTATATTCAGCCAGGCTGAATTCCAAGTGGGGGAAGAAAAAACTCAGTCCTCAAGCTCAGGGAAGGGGCAGACAGACAACCAAAACACCCCCTCCCCTTCCCCAGCACCCAGCATCTATTGCACTCAAAAACTCCGACCATTTTAATTTTTGAAATTTTCCAGTAGCTGCTGCATTTCCCCCTCCTAGGCTTATACTCAAGTCAATAAGTTTTCCCAATTTTTTGTGGTAAAATTAGGGGCCTCGGCTTATATTCGGGTCGGCTTATACTCGAGTATATATGGTATGTATTTATTTTTATTTTTTTTTTAACTCCTCCTTGGCCTTTTGTATTGTATTTGGATCACCACAGTAGATAATTGTGACATTTTTGTGGGGCTTTGTAACACCGCAGTAGGGCACTGTAACTTCTCAGTGGTTAATTGTGACATTGCAATAGCATATTGTGTCATCAGCAGTCAGCAACCAGTAGCTAAGGAAACACGTATGGCTCATGCCCCCATCTGTGTGACTTGCCTTGACAGCCCTCTGGCCATAAGCCCATGTTACAATATGACATCAAAACTGGCGATATTGAATATGTATCCAAACCTCTTAGCAGTGCCAGCTTAGATGGTATAATATTATAGTGTAATTACAGAAAAATTTCTGCAAATATTGTTCGTAATATCCTAATTAGGTTTTCTCCAAACTTACATTATTATTATTTATTATAATATTAATAATTAAATAAATAGTGGAGATTGACTGACTATGGCTCTCGAGCACCAGTTAAAATTGAATGTCGCTTAGAGTGAATAGGACATTGGAGGCCAATGCTTTAGGAACTTCAAAAAGCATGGCTGGAAAAGTTTGGTATTGTAATTTCCTGCAGCTGACTATTATCTGTCAAGTCCTACAACCACACAAAGTCATAACGTAATGTTAATAATAATGTATATTATGGAGTTGCTATTTATGCTTTTGCTTGTCTGTTGTGGTAAGGTCATTGCGCAAGCTGAATATAAATAGTATAACTTTTTACATTGTTTAGCTGGTGTGCAGTGGGTTTTGTGCAATGCTGCGAAATGTCACACGCCCTCAGCTATTATGAGGAAACTGATTCATGTGGATCTAAGCTATAGTCCCCAAACTCTGTGTATTCCAGTCCTAGAGTCCTGTAGAGATGAAGGAGTAGCTGGAATTATGCCTTGTAAATTACTTCTCTATCAAGAGCTGAGAAAACCTGAGACGTCAGATGCTAAGAGCCACCATTCTGTGACTCAACTTCACTTATAGTTACATGTGCCACATTCTGTGCCAGATGGATTACATGGATTCATCTATAGTAATTATGTGTTAGCTGTTACCCCAGACTTCCTGCTTAACTAATAGAATACCAAGAGACAGTGAAGACTGACATACATACAGGAATGTATATAACTCAGCTTAAAGAGGTTACTCAAACAAGAAAAAAGATCTTTAATTTGGCTCTTTATCTCTCTATATTATAAAAATGAATTCTTGTCTGTCTGTCCTCTAATGCAAACCAAATGACTGGACCGATCTTCACCAAATTTGGTACAGAGATACTTCAGGTATCCGGGAAGGTTTAAGACAAGACTCCAACTCGCTTGGACGTACCATTGCTGAGATACAGCATTCTAAACACAATGCCCCCCCCTTGGCCCTTACAAACCTGCAAGTCTTTCACTCATATTCCAACTGCAATACACACAGTCATTCCACATGCACAATACAACACTGATATACAAACTGAGATACACACATCAGAGGATTAGATACACAGATCAGCACACAGTATCACACGCCAGAGGATTAGATACATGCGTCTGCACACAGTCTCACAACAGAGGATTAAATACGCGCTTCTGCACAGTTCAACACACTGAAGGATTAGATACATGCGTCTGCACACTGTTTCATGTGCCGAAGGATTAGATACACGTGTCTGCACACAGTAACACACGCCGGGTGATTGGATACATGCGTCTGAACACAGTACCACATGCCAAAGGATTGGATACACGCATCTGCACACAGTTCCACACACCAGAGCATAAGATATGTACCTCTGCACACAGTACCACATGCCGTAGGATTAGATATGCGCCTCTTCACACAATACCACACAGGGGAGGATTAGATACGTGTGTCTGCACACAGTACCACACTTTGGAGGATTAGATACATGCCCCTGCACACAGTACCACAAGCCAAAGAATTAGATACGCATCTCAGCACTCAGTACCACATGGGGGAGGATTAGATACACGCGTCTGCACACAGTACCATACGCCAGAGGATTAGATACGTGCGTCTGCACACAGTTCCACACACCGTAGGATTAGATACGCGCCTCTTCATACAATACCACACAAGGGAGGATTAGATACATGGCTCTAGTCTGCACACAGTACCACATGCCAGAGAATTAGATATGCATCTCAGCACACAGTACCACACTGGGGAGGATTAGATATGTGCATCTGCACACAGTACCACACACCAGAGGATTAGATACACGCGTCTGCACACAGTACCACATGCCAGAGGATTAGATACGCGCGTCTTCACACAGTTGTGCACGCCATAGGATTAGATACACACGTCTGCATACAGTACCACATGCTGTAGGATTAGATACTCGCATCTACACACAGTTCCACGTGCCGTAGGATTAGATACGCGCCTCTTCACAGAATACCACACAGGGGAGGATTAGATACATGCGTCTGAACACAGTACCACACTTTGGAGGATTAAATACATGCCTCTGCACACAGTACCATGCCAGAGAATTAGATATGTGTCTCAGCACACAGTACCACACGGGGGAGGATTAGATAAGTGCATCTGCACACAGTACCACACGGGGGAGGATTAGATACGCACGTCTGCACACAGTACCACATGCCGTAAGATTAGATATGCACATCTGCACACAGTTTCACTTACCGGAGTATTAGATACACAGCTCTTCACATAATACGACACGGGGGAGGATGAGATACGCGCATCTGCACACAGTACCACACGCCAGAGGATAAGATATGTGAATCTGCACACAGTACCACACCAACAAGGACTAGATATTTGCGTCTAAACACAGTACTACACAAGGAAGGATTAGATACAACTTTACTCCAGGTATCCATAACAAATGATCACAGGTTTTTCACTGATATCCAAAATGAGATACACATAATCACATGACGCTTATGGACATACACACAAACCACATACAAAATACACCAGTGCAAAATTGTACAATTCTTATGGGGCCACTACACAAACATAAAATGTAATATACCTGTGCGAAGCCGGGTCCTCCCTCTAGTCGTTTATAAATGTAAAATAAATCCATACCGATCACCTGGCTCAAGACTGTCTCACCTCAGCCAGTGCCAGTACCTCATCACTGCGGTAGGAAGTAGAGACTGGCCGGAGATTGGTGTGGTAATTATTGTTTTTTTTATTTCTGTACACGATTTTGAGCTAAGCCCTTGTTCACATCAGCATTTGGATTCCGCATGGGGACCCAAATGGAATACCAAACGCAAGTGCAAAGTGCTGTGCTGTAAAAGCGCACGGACCCCATAGACTGTAATGGGGTCCGTGCGCTTACCACCAGATCTCAGCAGGGATCGTGCGGACAGGAAAGTACCGTATTTTTCGGTACCGTATTTTTGTCAAGGGACAAAGCCCTAACGGGCGAAACGCGCGTCGGGTTTGGAAGTGGAGTGGGATATCTGGCCTTAGGGCCTATACGGTCTGTATGCAATTATCTTTATAATCTTTTACCTTTCCATCTCTTATGGGCCTCTAGGTTTTCTATCTTGGCAGGTGACTAGCAATTGTGGTATGTGGCTGTTGCAATTCTAGCATTATATTCTGCCCTTTCTGTGCTGCGGTTGTGATATATCTGCTGCTTATATTTATATACACCTACTATTTCTGGCCTATCATTATGCTATTTATATTTATTTGTTTTGCATTGTGCATACTTACCGTAGTCCCTATCTTCACTCCGATTTACTGGGTATTTCAGTTCCCCCTTTTTTGTATTTTTGTTATATGTTGTATTGTCATATTTTATTTTTTAATAAAAAATTTTTTCACTTTTGCTTAAAATTTTGTTACCTGGTGGTTTTTATGGTTTTCTGTCTAATCACACCAGAGGTTATACCCATATGTGGTATATTTTTGTATATTTAATATATATCTATGACAAGCCTGGGAGCCTTCATTAGGCTCCCAGCTGTCATCGGAACAGGTCGGCTCCTGCGGCCTCGCCGTGCAGGAGCCGGCCTGCATCACTAAAGGTATGGGGCCGGTGGGGGGGGGGGGGCTAACTGACTGCCAGGACCTGTGGAGGAGGAGTGGATTTGCAGCATAGCCGCGCTACTGCCACCGCTGGTTTTCTTCAGCGGCAGTAGCGCGGCAATCTGCAGGCCCCGGCAGCTAAGACAGTCCCCGGCATCTGCTGTAATAGACCGGCGGATGCCGGGGAGTGTCTTAGCTGCCGGGGCCTGCAGTATAGTCACGCTCCTGCTGCTGAAGAAAACCAGCGGTGGCAGTAGCGCGGCAATCTGCAGGCCCCGGCAGCTAAGACACTCCCCGGCATCCGCCGGTCTATTACAGCAGATGCCGGGGACTGTCTTAGCTGCCGGGGCCTGCAGATTGCCGCGCTACTGCCGCTGAAGAAAACCAGCGGTGATAGTAGCGCGGCCATGCTGCAAACCCACATTCAGACTATAAGACGCACCCTCATTTTCCTCCAAAATTTTGGGGAAAAAAAGTGCGTCTTATAGTCCGAAAAATACGGTAGTTCCCAATCTATTTTCCTGTCTGCATGCTTTGTGCGGGCAGCGCGTGGCAAGCACACGGACCGCATTAGAGTCTATGGGGTCTGTGTGCTTTTACAGCACAGCGCTTGCAGTTACGTTTGTATTCCGTTCAGGGGTCTCCATGCAGACTCTTCCCACAGAATACAAAAGCAGATGTGCACCAACCCTATGTTAACAAAAATGTTTCTTGGGTGGATATCCCCTTTGATAGTGCAGATGAATAGACAGGGTTAAAGGGGTATTCCCATAACCCTTGTTCACCAACCTGCAGGCTGTGTGCTCTGTTCACTTCCTGGTTTTCTCGGCACAATGGTGTGCAGGGTTTCACTTGCTCTGCTATCTGCTATGTTTGCAGTCAGTATTGAGGGATTGGTTGTAAATGCATTACCAAAGTATGAAGCTGATGTAGAAGCTGATGTAGCAGAGCTGGATTTGAGTCAGCTTGCATTACATACAGAGGTAATGGACTCCTTATCTCAGCCCTTATCAGCCAAATTCAATTAAACCAGAATCAGAAATGCCTGAGCTCTAACCTCCCCCCTCCCCTATCTGAGGAGCTCCATTACTTGTCAGACATACACAGCTCACAGCTGAGCAGATAAGCCCCCTGGCCATAGAAACTGAGTGTAAACAATGAGGTGAATAAATTAAGATAGCGGCCAAACAGCAATCTTTTGATTAAAGCAATGTATTTAGGAAAAGTCTTAAATCTACATAAACTAGCAGTATAGATGGGATGCTTTTCATGGGACAACCCCTTTAAAGAGGTTACTGGATCACATTCAGGATACGGAGCTTTTCCAGAGCTGTTTTATTGAGCTATGTACAGGCTGTAGTGATATCAGCCTTTGTTACAGCTGAGGTATTGGTCACAATTTTGGTCATCACATCAAGGTCACTGGGACTACATTGATCTAAAATTGTGACATTCTTTAAGAACTTGCATTTCTTGTGCCTTATTTCCTGCAGCTTTTTCTGTTAGTTTTGTCCTCTATGCTCTGCATCTTGTGGCGCTATTACTACTGTGGTAAAATTACAAGCTCCATTCTTCCCATAGAAAACTGTATCGACCTAACTAGTTTCTTCTGCACACCCTGTATCTACTGTTCAAAGTCCTGCATTTTTATATATCCTGCATAAAGTTGTGAATTGTACAACTACAGCACAACAACATGCACCTTAGGTTACATACTTTCCTTCCACGGCTTTGGGGGGGTGGGGGGGGGTTCTGAACATTTGCTTCACATGAGGTTTTCTTGCATTTGTTCAAAAAATATTTCTTGCTGTAACAGTCTGCACAGGTCCTAGAGGTGAAGTAGTGAACAGGAAGTCATTAAAGGTTACTGGAGTTCAAGTTTGAGGCAAGTCATAGGCCCTCTCTGAACTCCCACATGTATGTATTCTAGTGTGTTGTGGGTGTAACACCTTCAGAACCACCAGCACCAGATGATAGTAATGTATAGTAGCCTCCCTCCTCTCAGTAGTATGTGACAAGTTACCACATTGCTTCCCTACAAGGTATCCATCCAGATACTGTTAGAGGTGTTTTCTGCAGATTCCATGTCTCCACTGCAGACTGTTACATGAGATGCCGAGTAGCTGTAATTTATTAGATGATCTGTCATGAGCTTGGCCTGTTTCCAGGTTATTTATGTCTGCAGTAGACTTACTATAAATACTGTATGTATGGACACTAATTCCACCCCATGTATGAGAGATTGATGGCACTTGGCAGCACTGTCAGTGACTGACTGCTTCAACCCAAATGTGAGAAGGAGCGCTGTCGAGGTCCTTCCTCTCAACCGCGGTGAGGCTACATTTATCTACATCAGGCCAAATGAAGAGCAGTCTGCACAGAGAACTAAATGATCCTGAAGTCGTCTTTTTTTTTCGTAGTACTTGACTCATCTGCTATTCTGAGCTTATGTATGTCTTCTTCTGTAATATATTACTGTTATTATCCTGTATTCATATTATCATGTTGCTGTAACACACCAAAATTTCCCCTTGGTGGGACTATTAAAGGATTATCTTATCTTTATATATTAGGGAATTGCATATAAATAGCAGATACTCTCCCTAATGTAGAAGAGAGTTTGCGCTTATCCTTAGGATTAACTCTGGAATAAATCTCATAATTCCTGTAGTTGGGCACCTGCTGCAGGTCCAAAAGGTTCATTTCCACACGCAGGTGTTTGCGCAGCAGAACTGTATAAAATAAAAACCTGGAGACGAGGAAGCAATCTCTGCCCCTGATCATCCTATAACCTATGTGTGTGTTCTTTTTCTGCAGGGAAGAGGCTACAAGAATGGATATCTGTCATCCTCTGCTTCCTTCTGATGTCCTTCAATTTCTGCAACCTGGTTCGCTACTTCAGCATTGAGCACACAGCCAGCATTGTCCTCAGTGTTGGTAAGTAAGGCTGATGAATATGTTAGAAAGGTGTTTGAAGTGGCTTTCCTACATTGTATGTGCATGCTGAACATTACATCCATTTATGTCCCATGTTGTGTGGTTTAGTAACTTGTTAGTGTATTTTGAGGTAAAAGAGGGAAGTCCGCAGATACAGATTGTAAGGCTTAGTTCACCCTCAATTCCGCGTGTGCATATTCTGTCGCAGCCGCCGCGACGGGATGCCGGTGCAGTGCATGGCATACTGTCACGGCTTTCCACTCCGGATTAGGCCCAAATGAATGGGCTAGTCTGGAGCGTGCTGCCGCGAGACAGACCGCGGATTCTGCCTGAAGAAGGCACAGCTCGTTTCTTTTTTCCACTAGCGGAAAAAAGAAATGGTGAAGAGCTACAGTACTGGCACCGATAACCCGGGAATTCAGCGCACTGTCGATTTTCTAGCGGTATATAAAACTGCATGTGCCCCAAGTGGTGAAAGCTCCTCTTTAAGGGAGATTAAATGGATTTACTTAATCTGGCAGATGATGGATTGCTCTACCGCCCTCCATCCTTACCCAGTCTCACAGGTATACTATATACTTTACTATAGGCAGCCAGCCCCTATAGCATTGGTAAATAATTATCTGTGACATCAGAAAAAGAGGAAGTGGAGCAACCTTGTAGCAGGACACTTCTTCCAATCATGTGACTGTTGGGTTCTGACTAGGCCAAAACCCCAACTCCATCATCATCTGCTGGATCAAGAAAATCAATTTAATCTCCCGGAACAACTCTGTAAATACTGGGCCTGCACTTTTGGTATCACAATGTGACTGGTAATACTATACACCTGAAATTAATCTGTGTTTCACTTAGACAGTGCGTTTTTGCTAAAGTGAAAAACCTACCTCTCCAGAAAAGGTACCTTATATGGCAACACCCTTACCCTATATAGAAGAAAGTATAGGAGCACACCTCTTAAAGAAGACCTTTCACGTCCTCTAACATTGCTGTTTATATACTGCTGACGGTACACTGAATTCAGTGCATTTTTAACATTGCTTGTATGTGCCCGGGTTGCAGAAATATCAGTGCCATTGGTTTTGGCACTGATATCAGTGCACTTTCAAAGGGACTGGTCTGAAAGCACAGTGTCATCGCTGGGCGCTGGGGAATTCCACCCCCCTGACTATACATTTCCGTAGCCATGTACTGTCTCCTCAAACAGTGCAGTGATATCTGTGCTGTAACTAATGGTATTGATATCACTGCAACCGGGCAAATACCAGGAAAGTTGAAAGTGTGCTGAATTCACCATACTGTCAGCTTTCCAATGGAATATAACACCAATGTTAGAGGGCATAAAAGGTCCTCTTTAATTATGGACTTCAAGTGTTTCATTCAGTCCTATTACCACAGGTATATAAAATCCAGTACCTATGCATGCAATCTCACTTTATAAACTTTTTTTTTTTTTTTGTTTAAAAAAGCTTGATCTTCAAGTGGATTCCACCTATGAACTTCCATTACAGTGAATGGGAGGTGGAAAAATACTGCCTGGCAGTTAGGGAGTTTGGTTGAGAATTTGGTCAAGTGGAAAAATTCAGCTTCAAATTCCTGAAATTGAATTTTTCCGCTAGGAAAAATTCCATGATGTGGACATACCCTAAGCCTAGTTGCAGATCACTGTGTGTATTATGCAGTGCGCAAACGAGTTTTACGGACATTATGTCATCAGTACATCTTCAGCATCAGTGCCGCATGTATGCAAAAACAGACAGTGTGTCATCAGTGTGTGATCAGAGTTTGCGGATCCGCAAAATAAATAACAGTAGACATCTAATTATGTCTCTCACGTGTCCGCAGATACGGATGACACGCTGAGTACATCCGTGAGCTGTCCGTGGTTTTTAAAACTCGGATAGCACACAGATCTTGCCTACAGTCGTTTGCAAAGGGTTAAGTGTCAGACCATATAAAGTTACTGAGAGGGGATCAGAGGTGTATACTGCATAAGTCACATCTGCTGCCATTAATATCACAGAACCTTTGTGCTGGGAGCTTCATGACATGGGTTTCCATGGACAAACAGCTGCACACAAGACTTGCATCACCAAGCTCATTGGCAAGCTTTGGATTGAACAGTGTAAGCATGTAGCCACTAAACTGCATTGTGTTCTATGAAGTGACAAGTCATGCTTCTTGGGCAGTTTGATGGACAAGGCTAGGATTTGCTTGATGCCAGGAGAACGTCTACCTGTATGCTGTATTCTTTGTTTAGGATACATTTCAAGAAGGCCCTTTCCTGTTCCAGAGTGACTGTGCCCAGGTCACAAAAAAGGTCCATAAACGCATGGTTGTGTGATTTTTGGTGTGGAAGAACTTGACTATCCAGCACAGATCCCCCAACATTGAACACCTAGTACAGATATTGCAAGCCAGACCCCTCTCATCCAACATTGGTGTCTGACCTCATAAATGCTGGTTTTCCTTGGACTGCATAGTCTGATGTGATGGGAAGTTGAGCACTTTTGGGGGTGAGCAGGACTATGGTAAAGAGCAGCTCCCACCCACTCACCCACCCCTTAAAGCTCACCTCAGCTGTATAGTATTGGCAGCAGCTCACAGGGTAATCTCTTACTGGTGACATTGTGGTTAATTATTAATCCAGGTATGAAGAGGTAGATAGGCCGCTGTAGCAATCTGAGCATTGCTGCTCCATTCACACTTCTGAGGAGGGAGTGCTGCAGAGATGGAAGGAACCTATGCGTGAATGACAATCTTTAACAATGTTTCTTGTACAAAACTATACATTGTAATAAAATGACAACATGAATGTGGCACAGTTGACAGGCACCGATAAGTCACTTCTGTTTTTATGCTGCATTAGATTTTACTGGGGGAAACTTATTAAGGTTTGCATTGTGCATGCCAGTCTGTCAATTTCCTTTGCTGGATCTAACTGTACCTGGATTGTTAAGAAGCTCTGACTTCTTAATTCATGTGCACTCCTATGCACCACAATGAAATTCTATGCCAGTTAGGAATTGTGTACATTTACTATATAACTCAGGCCAGTTTTCTGCATTTATGCCTCAACCCACCTTAGTCTCTCTCCCATTTTGCCAACTTCTGTAAAAAGTGGCAAGTGGGTTACACAAAGACTGATGTGGCACAAATAAGGCCCATGTGCCAAAAATGCATCAAATATTCCTGTTTATGCTGGTTCTGATGCTGAAGAAAAGTAAGTAACAAATATTCCCTCTCCGTACATTGTAAAATCCTTTTTTACATGTATGTGACCTACTCAGTGTTCACCGTAACAAACACTTAGGTATTCCCACCCCTGCTGTATTTGTTTGGCTTTAAAGTAAAGTTCAACCCTTTGATGTGAAGTCTTGTACTCCACCATATCCCTCAGTACACAGACTGAATGAATTGGCTGACAGAATGAGTCCCTAGTGGGGTGTAATCTGCATTAGACAGTAACACATCTCCCCAAAGATCTGGCAGGAGTTCTGTGATGATATGTAATGTGAGCACTCTGTAAGAGAAAGGGAGGGTGCTCACAAAGTTAACCTTCTCCATTCCAGCAGTCTGATCCACAGTAAACCCTTTACTTCTTTTGTACTAATTTATGAGTTATACTCTAATCACTTCTAGAGCTGCACATACTATTATGCTTGTTGCTACTTGCAGTCATGTGACCTAATTATGAAGCACAAACTTCATCTGAGGTCCTCCATTATATACTCTAATATTGAGAGGCCAGTAGAACTAGTAGTACAGCTCTGGATGTGACCAGTATGTGATACTCAACATAAATCTATGCGGTAAAAAGGAGCTGTGAGGCGAGTACATTTCTCTCCTGCAATAATAGTTTGTTACAATGTATTAGTCAGGAGTCCAGGATTGTTAGCTCATATTCACATTCTGTGCTGTCTGTTGGAGACTCCTTTGCAGAATCCACTGAAAATCTTTGGAGGAAGAACCCTACACAGAGGACTTTTTCCTTTTCTGATTTCAGTTTAAAGGGATTGAATCATTAAGGCTAAGGCCCCACAGGCTGTATCTGCAGCACTAAATCGTTGCAGAAAGAACTTCTGCGTGGACGCATTGCGGTTCTTTCTGCAGCGCTTTTAATAGAGCCCCACATATGCGTGAATAGCCGTTAAAAAGGCTATTCAGGCACTGCTAAAGTTATATTAAACTACCCCCCAGTTTTAAAATAAAATCCTAAAACAGAATGTGCTCTACTTACCCATGGTGCCGGTGGGCGGGCATTCAGTTTCCGCCATCTTCTTCAGCCACGCCTCCTCTTCCAGCGATGTCCTCAGGTCCCGTCTAACTAGCTAACTGACATTGATAAAAAAATGGTGCGGATGCATGCGCATGCATGCTGTTTCTACTACGGCTACTGCGCATGCCCTCACGCCAATTTTCAGCGTGGCTGAAGAAGACGGCGGACCCTGAATGCCTGACCACCATGCACGATGGGTAAGTTGATCATATTCTGTTTTATTTTAAAACTGGGGGGTAGTTTAATATAACTTTAGCGGTGCCTGAATAGCCTTTTTAAAGGCTATTCACGCATATGTGGGGCTCTATCAGCATGATTTTGCTGATCGAGCCCCTTTTAAGAGAAAGTTCACAGAGTTTTCCTCTGCAGACTTTTTCTTAACGTTATATCTACGGGAAAGCTGCCGGTGTTTCTGTAGATATAATTGACATGCTGCGATTTGTAAAGCCACAACGGCTTTGCAAATCGCAGCGTGTCCGCACTTCGTTTTTTTCCGCAAAGTGGGCATGGGATTCGCATGTTTCGAATGTTTCATATACTCATGAAAATGCTACATGGAACTCCTTGAGATGACACAGCCTTACGCCTGCTTCCTGCACATTAGGCCAGTCATGTTGACTTCAAAGGTCCTCTAACCCACTAGGATCTAGTATCTACCCAAGTGGAGAGTGCATATGAGTAAGGGACTGCTACTATGCCAGCAGCATTGAAAGGAGATCCCAGGGCATGTTAAATATTCTTTCTGGATGTACACTGACATTTTAGTTAGCAAAAAAAATGATGTTTTAATGTATAACTGATATAGAAAAAAAAATCTGACATGCCATAGAAAAAATGTCAGATTGATTGGTGGAGCCCAGAAACATAGCTGCTATGGTAACGTGCAACTCTCATGGATGTGCGATCACAATGTAATTCTCTTCAGTGATGGGGCTATAATAACTTTTCAGACATGATATACAAGCTAGTACTCCACCTTTACTGTGTAGTTTGGCTGCTGTGTTTGTGGTTACAGATCACCATGTTACATTGAGGCAAAAATAAACACCCGGACGTGTGCATGAATATCGAACAAACATATCACTGTTTGCCATTAGTATGAGAGTGCAGGTGAGAGGGGGGAGGAATGAGGTATAAGGTACAGATCAAAATGTACATGAGAGAGTCTCAGTAGGAGCATTAATGTAGACTGCCAGTAGTACAAATAGAAAAGATGTAATGTAAAGATGTAATGTACCCCCCTTCCCTCATAGATTGTAAGCCCTCGCGGGCAGGGCCCTCTACCCCACTGTGCCAGCCGATCACTGTTAGTATGATATGTACCTGTATATTTTGTGTATTGTATGTAACCCCCAAATGTAAAGCACCATGGAATTAATGGCGCTATATAAATAAACAATAATAATAATAATAATGTTATGAAGGCTGGAGCCAAGCAGCAGCTGTGGCACCGAAATTATTGTAATGACACAAGCGCTGGACTCTTAAAGGCCAAAACCACAAAGTAACTGCTGTATAATGGTCTCTGCAAAAAATTCAGAATGGGGTATAATTGGAGGAAAAAAACCTATGTACACCATTTCTTATGGGTTTTATCTTTGTATTCACAGCAGCGAAGATGACGTTGCTCATATTCTGCCAGTTGGCACGATTATGGAGATACCAAACTTATATAGTTGGGTTATGTTTTTAGACGTTTAAAAAAAAATCCAAATATTGGAAGTTTTTTTTTTTCTTTAAAATTGACAAATTCTGACACTTGTAACTTTTTACCTTTCCTGATAGCTGAGTGTCTCTTGTGTGAATGTAGTTAAAGACTGATTTACGAAACGCCAGTCTTGCTAAATCTTTCCTGATGTTCCTATACTTGCTACCTAGGATCTGAAAGTCATGCGACAGTTTATAGCTTATCTCAGTTCTCACAGTTCACGTCTGTCTGTAGAGTGATTACTACGTAATTGCAAATTCCTTGCACAGATGCAGGTGATCAATTATGCAGGATGGGAATCCATTGTAGACGGCCACTAACTGGCAAGTGTTTGTGTGTGGCTTGTGACCAGACATCACAACTCCCTCTTTCAGTCTGGAAGCAGGCCAGGCCAAAACTGTATAATGAACAGAGATAAAAATGATGACATCAGAAACGTATGTTGTAATGCATGTTTCTCAAAATTCCCTCCGTGACAACAACACAGAAGTATAAGATCTCCAGCCTCTGTTAGGAACAGGAGAAGCACACAAGGTTACATAGCCACTCCTCCCCTCCCTCTCGTGTTTTTTCTGTCCCTATTAAAGGGCAAAAAAGAAGTTATTGAATGTGCAGTGAAGAGAAAAATCAGGTGTGGGGGTCCAGTGCATCAGCCACTACGGTATTGCTCTGTACTCGTCTGCACCCTATAGGTAAAGTAAAGACGGTTTGCGCAGGCTTTGGTTCCTCTTTGGAAGCGCCCTGCCTTGCTGCTTGCCCTACTGGCTCTCTTGGTGGCCAGTGCATGTATTCCACGGTGCAGTGCACTCAGCTTCTGGTTTTGGACAGCATGCTGAAGGAAGGCTTTATGAAGGCTCAGTGTCCCCCCTCCTTTCTTCAAGAGTGGCAAAGAGGTTTTTGGATTTTTTTTTTATATATATTTTTAATTAGGATGGGGAGGTGAAAAATGTAAATAAATACTAACCTGTCCCTGGTGCTCTGATGTGGCCAAGTCCTGCTGCTTTGAAGTTTTCTTACAGCAGAAGTCGCCGGCTGTGACATCCCGTGTCCTTCACTGAGGCCGATGATTGGCCTCAGCGGTCACATGCAGCTGGTGACTTCCACTGGAAGAAAATCTTGGAGCTGCAGGAGCAGACCGGGACAGTTGAGAATATGTTATGTTTTTTTTTTCTTGTTTTTTTTGTTGTGTGTGTGTGTGTGTGTGTGTGTGTGTGTTTAACCTCCCCAGCCTAATAGTACATTCTTGGTCACATGAGGATGTATGGAGTGGGCTCAGGAGGTGAGCTCTCGCCATACACAGCAGATGCTGGATGTATAATACAGCCAGAACCTACCGCTAAGAGCTGAGATTGGTGCTCACACCAATCGCACCTATTAACACTTTAGATACAGTGATTAAATGCAACCGTGGCATCTAGAAATCGCATAGGCATCGTGTTATAGAAGTGAAAGGATTTTACCATTCACTACAATATATTGGTATTGCAGTGAATAGTATGAGTGATCAGACCCCCTAGGGTTCAACGAGGCTCCTAAGGGGTCTGAACATAAAGTGAAAGTAGAAGGTAAAAGAAAACTCCACATAAGTTCAAATTATCCCTCCTTTTCCTAGATCACATATAAAAATTAATAAAAACACTAAGTATCACTATGCTCAAAAATGCCTGAACTATTAACATATTTATCAGTCAGTGGTTAGCTTACATAATTAAAGATGTCCATATTCATCTTTTCATCATAATAGTATAGTGTTTAGAAGTCAGGAACCTCATTCAATCTTCTGTGTATTTGTGTTTTCTCCTTCAGTGTTCACACCACATAAGTGTGTCACAACCCTCAACAGCCATAGCAGCACTAGGCAAAGCAACAACACCCCACGTGTGTGTCTTGACAGTCATTTGTTCCAGTAAACAAAATTTATGTCCTTTTCTGAACTTCAGTCTTAAATATAAAGGGAAATTGAGGTACTAGAGTTATCTCAAAAAAGGGAAAGAACGAAATATCAACCTTGGTCGAAACAAATACTCCCAGGACAAACAATGGTGCCAGAAGAGTCAGGAGCGGGTTATCCAGATTTACTAATCCATGGAAAGAAGTTATAACCAACCAATGCATATCGGATGGTTTCAAAATAGAGTTCTCAACCTGTCCTTTTCCCCCCCGCGCTGCCCTCATAAAAGAGTATTAATCACATCTTTCCAATCCCCTACTCTTCATTTGGTTTTACCAGTGGCGAATTTAGAAACTTCTAGACATGGAAGTCTTTTCCCAATTCTTCCTTCATAAACTGGAATTATTCCTGACTTTTATCCTAAAACTAAAACCATTAAATAGGTTTGTAGATTACAATTACCGTATATACTCGAGTATAAGCCGAGTTTTTCAGCACAGTTTTTGTGCTGAAAAAGTGCTCCTCGGCTTATATTCGGGTCATTACGGTAATTTTCTGCTAGCAGGCCAGGATAGCAGACCCCGCCCCCCCCCCCCCACCGCTCCATCACACGCCGGGTGACGTGGCCACGTAAGCTCAGGCCCGCACCCGGCGTGTGGCTGCTTCCTGGCCTGATAGCAGAAGTACCGTAAGTACTTCTGCAGATTTTAATGTACAGCATCGCCGCGCTCCTGGAAGGAGCGTGGTGATGCTGTGGGCCCCGGCACCCGCCCCGGTGTCTGGATGCCCGGTCTGTAAATGTAATGGCGCCGCTCTGCAGAGCGGTCGCCATAGAAACCGGCACCTCCGCTGTATTGCTTACAACAGAGATGCTGAAGCTTATGCCTGCGATCTCTGATTGTAGGCATAAGCTATGGCATCTCCGCTATAAGTGTTACAGCGGAGGTGCCCTCCGGAGAAGTTCTCCCCCCTCTGGAGATGTCCTCCCCTCTCCGGCCTGCCCCATACCTTTAAAGTTGCAGGCCGGCTCCTGCGCAGCGAGCTCGCAGGAGCCGACCTGTTCCGACGACAGACGGGAGCCTAATGAAGGCTCCCAGGCCTGTCATCGCTATATTACTATTACGGCTGGTCTATGACCAGCCGTAATAGTAATGTAGAGATTCTCCCATAGACGGCAATACACTTGTATTGCCGTCTATGGGACTTGCAATCAAATGACCGGAGGTTCAAGTCCCCCAGGGGGGGCTAAAAAAAAATTGTAAAAAAAAAAAATAATTAAAACAAAATATATATAATAAAATAAATAAAAGTTCTAAATCCTTTCCCTAGAATACATATAAAGGCGGGTTCACAGCACCTGATCTCCGTTATGCAGGTTTCCGTTTTCTGTCGGCAGAGGACAGAAACAGACATTCAGTGTCTGTCAGTGAGCGTCTTCTGCTGCCCATGGCGAAACCGTTATGCATAACGGAGATTGGGCGCTAGTGTGAACCTGCCCTCAAAGTAGAAAATGACTGTGACACACATACACATTAGATATCCCTGTGTCTGAAAGTGCCCGGTCTACTGAATATAGGGTACCTGTAGTGCTTCTATTCCGTCTGGAAGGGGTTAATAGGCGCACTGCAGATACCCTATATTCAGCCAGGCTGAATTCCAACTGGGGGTAAAAAACCCAGTCCTCAAGCTCAGGGAAGGGGCAGACAGACAACCAAAACACCCCCTCCCCTTCCCCAGTATCTACTGCACCCAAGAACTCTGCCATCTTAATTTTTGAAATTTTCCAGTAGCTGCTGCATTTCCCCCTAGGCTTATACTCGAGTCAATAAGTTTTCCCAGTTTTTTGTGGTAAAATTAGGGGGGTCGGCTTATATTCGGGTCGGCTTATACTCGAGTATATACGGTACTTCCAAATGAAATCTTTAAAATCAACAAAACCCTTGTGTGACAAGACAACTGTGATCGCTATTGTTTTTTTTTTTTTTTTTTTCCTTAATATTTCATATCCCCATCCATTTAGTCTTTCACACATTTTTAAGGTTTATGGTCCTTCAAAAATCAAGAGGTTTCCAATTTCAAGCCCAACCTTTTGGCATACTTTGGCGTCAAGAATTTTTCTAAAGATGATGATAGTCAGTGGAGAAAACAGTCTGGTATTAATACCTTACCTGGACAACCTTTTGATTCTGACACAATCTCCTGTTCTACTCCATCAGCATGTAGATTTAATTTGTCAGACCTGCAGAGTGTTTGGTTTATAAATTGTGAAAATCCAATACAGATCCCGCATACTGCAGAGTCTATCTGGGCATCCTAGTGGATCCCCATAATCGGATATCTTTTCTCCATCAAGAAAAAAAGGAACTCTCTAATATCCAAAATATTGGCCTTCCAGATAAATCAGTGTGTCCATAAGAGAGGCCATTGAGGTTATGGGGTCCGCAACTTCTTGTATCCAGGCTGTTCTCTACATCCAGGCCCACTGAAAAGGACCGCTAATCCTGTCAAAGTGGAACAAGAATCCCTTGTCCATAGACAAAGAATTTACCTACTAAATGCAGTAAAGAAAAAACTGTTCCAGTATAAAATGAGGCAAATCTTGGCACCCCTTTTGTCCGCATCATATTGCTTTGGATGCATGCAAAAAAAATTGGGGGAGCTGTCCTCAAGTGTCCTGGAATTAAGAGCAGTATTGAAAGCCTCTTATAAGAGATACTCACGTGACAGTATTTTCAGACCAAAGCAGCCCATCTAGGTCACCAAGGCGGCACTCGGGAACCTACAATTACACTCAACTCAAATATTTTATTGGGCAGAAATACATCAAACATCTTTTCCAGCTCTATACCTATAAGGATATTCAGATCTAAGCAGATTATCTGAGCAGAAGTCTAATAATAAATTGGGGAGATTGGAGCCTAAATACATTATATCACTCAGTTGTGGGTTACTCCACAGCAGGGCCGCCATTAGGAATTTTGGGGCCCCATACAGCCTAAGTGTCTGCCCCCCCCCCTGCCATTTTTGCTTTGCGCGCCGCGGGAAATTTAGCCCCACCCACTGTTATGTTGACTCCGCCCACTCATTAATTTTCCATTTGCCCGCACACTGTATAATCCTCCTACAGTCACCCGTAAATTATATGTCCCCCTCCGTCTCTCCCCTAGCTTCAGATACATCCTTCATCTGCCCCCAGATTCATGTCCCCTCCATCTCTGCCCCCAGATTCATGTCCCCACATTTCTGCCCACAGATTCATGTCCCTCCATCTCTGCCCCCAGATTCATGTCCCCCCATCTCCATACCTCCCAACTTTTGAAGAACTAAAAGACGGACAAAATATGTGGCGCGCTTAGTGCGCCGCAGCAAATTTAGCCCCGCCCACTTTTGTGTTGACTCCGCCCACTCATTAATTTTTCATGTGCCCGCACACAGTATAATCCTCCTACAGTCACCCGTAAATTATATGTCCCCCCTCTATCTCTCCCCCAGTTTCATGTACACCCTTCATCTGCCCCCAGTTTCATGTCCCCCTTCCATCTCTGCCCCTAGATTCATGTCCCCTCCATCTCTGCCCCCAGATTCATGTCCCCACAGTGTCATGCCGTCCCCTCCTTCATCTGCCCCAGTGTCATTCCGTCCTCTCTTTCATCTGCCCCCAGATTCATGTCCCCACAGTGTCATGCCGTCCTCTCTTTCATCTGCCCCCAGATTCCCGTTCCACCTCCACATTAAACTTACCTTCTCCTCCGCTCCCTCGCCGCTCTCTGCGCGTCTCTCTCGCTGACACATGCGGCTGAAGGAAGGAGCTGACACGAGTCAGCTCCACGCTTCGCCGCTGGGTGTCTCTCTCGCTGACACATGTATGCGGCTGAAGCGAGGAGCTGACCTGTGTCAGCTCCTTGCTTCGCCGCCTCTCTCGCTGACGCTGACATGTATGCGGCTGAAGCGAGGAGCTGACCTGTGTCAGCTCCTCACTTCGCCGCTGCCGCCTCTCTCGCTGACACATATGTGGCTGAGCCGGGTTCCGGCTCAGCCTCATATGTGTCACCCAGAGAGGCGGCAGCGGCGAACACAGGTCAGCTCCTCGCTTCAGCCGCATATGTGTCAGCGAGACAGGCGGCAGCGGCGAAGCGAGGAGCTGACCTGTGTCAGCTCCTCGCTTCAGCCGCGTTATGTGCTCAACTCAGATCTGCGTCCAGAGGACGCAGATCTGAGTTGAAACAGGAAATATAATGACTGCTGCCGGCGCCAGGGGGCCCGGGCCCCCCCCCCCCCATTTTAAAATTTGGCCGGGCCCCTGACGCCAGTAGCAGTAGTACTGGCCTATCGGCGGCCCTGCTCCACAGGTAAATTTATTTTCCAATCCACAGAGTGCAAAAGCTTTACTCTTTCTCTTTCAACCCAATAGAATCTTGCTTGGAGGTAAATGCCCTCTCACAACTAGAAATTCATCCTAGCATTCCCCCATATTCCTTTCTTCCCAAAACTCTTCAAAGGTTAAGAGAGAATCTAAGGGTCATTCTGAGGCACCTCCTGGCAACAAGGTTCCTAAAAACATATTGGCCAACTGGATTAAAAAGACTATTTGTAGAGTTTATTTGGTTCAGAATTTATCCCCTCCAGAAAAGATAAAGACCCATTCTAGTGTGGACCCATTCTGTGTGGTCAGTCTCTTGGCAGAAGCTTCATAAATAGAGATGAGCGAACAGTGTTCTATCGAACTCATGTTCGATCGGATATTAGGCTGTTCGGCATGTTCGAATCGAATCGAACACCGCGTGGTAAAGTGCGCCATTACTCGATTCCCCTCCCACCTTCCCTGGCGCCTTTTTTGCTCCAATAACAGCGCTGGGTAGGTGGGACAGGAACTACGACACCGGTGACGTTGAAAAAAGTAGGCAAAACCCATTGGCTGCCGAAAACATGTGACCTCTAATTTAAAAGAACAGCGACGCCCAGCTTCGCGTCATTCTGAGCTTGCAATTCACCGAGGACGGAGGTTTCCGTCCAGCTAGCTAGGGCTTAGATTCTGGGTAGGCAGGGACAGGCTAGGATAGGAAGGAGAAGACAACCAACAGCTCTTGTAAGAGCTAAATTCCAGGGAGAAGCTTGTCAGTGTAACGTGGCACTGACGGGCTCAATCGCCGCAACCCAGCTTTCCCAGGATCCTGAATGGAATACACTGTCAGTGTATTCCCGTATACCCGATATATACCCCGATACCCGTTCCAACGGTGTGCCCCCCCACCTTCACCCCAGAAATACCCTGCAAGTCCCCTAGCAATAGAATTGGGGCTATATACACCCACAATTTTTACTACTGGTATACAGTGCCATTGTCTGACTGGGAATTCAAAGAATATATTGGGAATACAAATACCCTCATTTCTTGCTACTGCCATATAGTGCCAGTTTCTGACTGGTAATTCAAAGAATATATTGGGGTTACGTGCACCCACAATTTTTACTACTGGTATACAGTGCCATTGTCTGACTGGGAATTCAAAGAATATATTGGGAATACAAATACCCTCATTTCTTGCTACTGCCATATAGTGCCAGTGTCTGACTGGGAATTCAAAGAATATATTGGGGTTACGTGCACCCACAATTTTTACTACTGGTATACAGTGCCATTGTCTGACTGGGAATTCAAAGAGTATATTGGGAATACAAATACCCTCATTTCTTGCTACTGCCATATAGTGCCAGTTTCTGACTGGGAATTCAAAGAATATATTGGGGTTACGTGCACCCACAATTTTTACTACTGGTATACAGTGCCATTGTCTGACTGGGAATTCAAAGAATATATTGGGGTTATAAATACCCTCATTTCTTGCTACTGCCATATAGTGCCAGTTTCTGACTGGGAATTCAAAGAATATATTGGGGTTACGTGCACCCACAATTTTTACTACTGGTATACAGTGCCATTGTCTGACTGGGAATTCAAAGAGTATATTGGGAATACAAATACCCTCATTTCTTGCTACTGCCATATAGTGCCAGTTTCTGACTGGGAATTCAAAGAATATATTGGGGTTACGTGCACCCACAATTTTTACTACTGGTATACAGTGCCATTGTCTGACTGGGAATTCAAAGAGTATATTGGGAATACAAATACCCTCATTTCTTGCTACTGCCATATAGTGCCAGTTTCTGACTGGGAATTCAAAGAATATATTGGGGTTACGTGCACCCACAATTTTTACTACTGGTATACAGTGCCATTGTCTGACTGGGAATTCAAAGAATATATTGGGGTTATAAATACCCTCATTTCTTGCTACTGCCATATAGTGCCAGTTTCTGACTGGGAATTCAAAGAATATATTGGGGTTACGTGCACCCACAATTTTTACTACTGGTATACAGTGCCATTGTCTGACTGGGAATTCAAAGAATATATTGGGGTTATAAATACCCTCATTTCTTGCTACTGCCATATAGTGCCAGTTTCTGACTGGTAATTCAAAGAATATATTGGGGTTACGTGCACCCACAATTTTTACTACTGGTATACAGTGCCATTGTCTGACTGGGAATTCAAAGAGTATATTGGGAATACAAATACCCTCATTTCTTGCTACTGCCATATAGTGCCAGTGTCTGACTGGGAATTCAAAGAATATATTGGGGTTACGTGCACCCACAATTTTTACTACTGGTATACAGTGCCATTGTCTGACTGGGAATTCAAAGAGTATATTGGGAATACAAATACCCTCATTTCTTGCTACTGCCATATAGTGCCAGTTTCTGACTGGGAATTCAAAGAATATATTGGGGTTACGTGCACCCACAATTTTTACTACTGGTATACAGTGCCATTGTCTGACTGGGAATTCAAAGAGTATATTGGGAATACAAATACCCTCATTTCTTGCTACTGCCATATAGTGCCAGTTTCTGACTGGGAATTCAAAGAATATATTGGGGTTACGTGCACCCACAATTTTTACTACTGGTATACAGTGCCATTGTCTGACTGGGAATTCAAAGAATATATTGGGGTTATAAATACCCTCATTTCTTGCTACTGCCATATAGTGCCAGTTTCTGACTGGGAATTCAAAGAATATATTGGGGTTACGTGCACCCACAATTTTTACTACTGGTATACAGTGCCATTGTCTGACTGGGAATTCAAAGAGTATATTGGGAATACAAATACCCTCATTTCTTGCTACTGCCATATAGTGCCAGTTTCTGACTGGGAATTCAAAGAATATATTGGGGTTACGTGCACCCACAATTTTTACTACTGGTATACAGTGCCATTGTCTGACTGGGAATTCAAAGAGTATATTGGGAATACAAATACCCTCATTTCTTGCTACTGCCATATAGTGCCAGTTTCTGACTGGGAATTCAAAGAATATATTGGGGTTACGTGCACCCACAATTTTTACTACTGGTATACAGTGCCATTGTCTGACTGGGAATTCAAAGAATATATTGGGGTTATAAATACCCTCATTTCTTGCTACTGCCATATAGTGCCAGTTTCTGACTGGGAATTCAAAGAATATATTGGGGTTACGTGCACCCACAATTTTTACTACTGGTATACAGTGCCATTGTCTGACTGGGAATTCAAAGAATATATTGGGGTTATAAATACCCTCATTTCTTGCTACTGCCATATAGTGCCAGTTTCTGACTGGTAATTCAAAGAATATATTGGGGTTACGTGCACCCACAATTTTTACTACTGGTATACAGTGCCATTGTCTGACTGGGAATTCAAAGAGTATATTGGGAATACAAATACCCTCATTTCTTGCTACTGCCATATAGTGCCAGTGTCTGACTGGGAATTCAAAGAATATATTGGGGTTACGTGCACCCACAATTTTTACTACTGGTATACAGTGCCATTGTCTGACTGGGAATTCAAAGAGTATATTGGGAATACAAATACCCTCATTTCTTGCTACTGCCATATAGTGCCAGTTTCTGACTGGGAATTCAAAGAATATATTGGGGTTACGTGCACCCACAATTTTTACTACTGGTATACAGTGCCATTGTCTGACTGGGAATTCAAAGAGTATATTGGGAATACAAATACCCTCATTTCTTGCTACTGCCATATAGTGCCAGTGTCTGACTGGGAATTCAAAGAATATATTGGGGTTACGTGCACCCACAATTTTTACTACTGGTATACAGTGCCAATTTCTAACTAGGAATTCAAAATGCGCAAGGCTCCCGGAAAGGGACGTGGACGAGGCCGTGGGCGAGGTCGGGGGAATGGTTCTGGGGAGCAAGGTAGCAGTGAAGCCACAGGGCGTCCCGTGCCTACTCCTGTGGGGCAGCAAGCATTGCGCCACTCCACAGTGCCAGGGTTGCTTGCCACATTAACTAAACTGCAGGGTACAAACCTTAGTAGGCCCGAGAACCAGGAACAGGTCTTGCAATGGCTGTCAGAGAACGCTTACAGCACATTGTCCAGCAGCCAGTCAGACTCTGCCTCCTCTCCTCCTATTACCCAACAGTCTTGTCTTCCTTCCTCCCAAAATTCCGAAGCTTTACAGAACAATAACCCAAACTGTCCCTGCTCCCCAGAGCTGTTCTCCGCTCCTTTCATTGTCCCTCAACCTGCCTCTCCACGTCACGATTCCACGAACCTAACAGAGGAGCATCTGTATCCAGATGCTCAAACACTAGAGTCTCCTCCATCTCCGTTCGATTTGGTGGTGGATGACCAGCAACCCACCCTCATCGACGATGATGTGACGCAGTTGCCGTCAGGGCATCCAGTTGACCGGCGCATTGTGCGGGAGGAGGAGATGAGACAGGAGTTGGAAGAGGAAGTGGTGGATGATGAGGACACTGACCCGACCTGGACAGGGGGGATGTCAAGCGGGGAAAGTAGTGTGGATGTTGAGGCAGGTGCAGCACCAAAAAGGGTAGCTAGAGGCAGAGGCAGAGGTCAGCAGCTTAGGCGAAGCCAGGCCACACCCGGAATCTCCCAAGATGTTCCAGTTCGTACCCAGCCCCGAAAAACTCCCACCTCGAGGGCACGTTTCTCGAAGGTGTGGAGTTTTTTCAAGGAATGCGCCGAGGACAGATATAGTGTTGTCTGCACAATTTGCCTCTCGAAATTGATTAGGGGCTCTGAGAAGAGCAACCTGTCCACCACTTCAATGCGCCGTCATTTGGAATCCAAGCACTGGAATCAGTGGCAGGCAGCAACGGCAGGACAAAGGCCGACTGCCGTTCACGCCACTGCCACTGCCTCTGCCTCTGCCTCTGCCACTGCCACTGCTGACTGTGCTGGCGATGCACTCCAGAGGACGAGCCAGGACACCACTTCATCTGCCTCCGCCACTTTGTTGACTTCTACCTCATCCTCCCCTGGTCCTGTCTTATCTCCTTCTCCTGCACCATCAAAGGCACCATCAGGCGTTTCTTTACAACAACCCACCATCTCTCAGACATTGGAGCGGCGGCAGAAATACACTGCTAACCACCCACACGCGCAAGCCTTGAACGCCAACATCGCTAAACTGCTGGCCCAGGAGATGTTGGCGTTCCGGCTTGTTGAAACTCCCGCCTTCCTGGACCTGATGGCAACTGCGGCACCTCGCTATGCCGTCCCTAGCCGTCACTACTTCTCCCGGTGTGCCGTCCCCGCCTTGCACCAGCACGTGTCACTCAACATCAGGCGGGCCCTTAGTTCCGCGCTTTGCACAAAGGTCCACTTGACCACCGACGCGTGGACAAGTGCATGCGGACAGGGACGCTACATTTCACTGACGGCACACTGGGTGAATGTAGTTGAGGCTGGGACTGCTTCCCAAACTGGCCCGGTGTACCTCGTCTCCCCGCCTAACATTCCTGGCAGGGACACGAGAAGAACACCCCCCTCCTCCTCCTCCTCCTCTACCGCCTCCTCCTCCGCCACCGCCTCCTCCTCCGCCACCGCCTCCTCCTCCGCTGTTAGATTGACCCCAGCTACGAGTTGGAAACGTTGCAGCACTGGCGTTGGTAGACGTCAGCAGGCTGTGCTGAAGCTGATCAGCTTGGGGGACAGACAGCACACTGCCTCCGAGGTGAGGGATGCCCTCCTCGATGAGACGGCAATATGGTTTGAGCCGCTGCACCTGGGCCCAGGCATGGTCGTTTGTGATAACGGCCGGAACCTGGTAGCAGCTCTGGAGCTTGCCGGACTCCAACATGTTCCATGCCTGGCCCACGTCTTCAACCTAGTGGTGCAACGTTTCCTAAAGAGCTACCCCAATGTTCCAGAGCTACTGGTGAAAGTGCGGCGCATGTGCGCCCACTTTCGCAAGTCGACAGTAGCCGCTGCTAGCTTAAAATCTCTCCAGCAACGCCTGCATGTGCCACAACACCGGCTTTTGTGCGACGTCCCCACACGCTGGAACTCAACGTTTCAGATGTTGAATAGAGTGGTTGAGCAGCAGAGACCTTTGATGGAATACCAGCTACAAAACCCTAGGGTGCCACAAAGTCAGCTGCCTCAGTTTCACATCCATGAGTGGCCATGGATGAGAGACCTTTGTGACATCCTACGGGTCTTTGAGGAGTCCACAAGGAGGGTGAGCTCTGAGGATGCGATGGTGAGCCTTACAATCCCGCTCTTGTGTGTTCTGAGAGAATCCCTGATTGACATCAGGGATAACTCAGATCACACAGAGGAGTTAGGGATAGCATCCGATCCGTCACAGCTGGAGAGTAGGTCCACACATCTGTCCGCTTCACTGCGTTTAATGGAGGAGGAGGAGGAGGAGGAGGAGGAAGAAGAGTTGTCCGATGATGTGATGGTGATACAGGAGGCTTCCGGGCAACTTCGAATCGTCCCATTGTTGCAGCGCGGATGGGTAGACATGGAGGATGAGGAGGAAATGGAGATTGAACTTTCCGGTGGGGCCAGAGGAGTCATGCCAACTAACACTGTGGCAGACATGGCTGAGTTCATGTTGGGGTGCTTTACAACCGACAAGCGTATTGTCAAAATCATGGAGGACAACCAGTACTGGATCTTTGCTATCCTTGACCCCCGGTATAAAAACAACATCTCGTCTTTTATTCCGGTAGAGGGGAGGGCCAATCGCATCAATGCTTGCCACAGGCAATTGGTGCAGAATATGATGGAGATGTTTCCAGCATGTGACGTTGGCGGCAGGGAGGGCAGTTCCTCCAGTAGGCAACCAAGTTCTCACCGGTCCACACAAACGAGGGGCACACTGTCTAAGGTCTGGGACACCTTGATGGCACCCCCTCGCCAAAGTGCCGCCACGGAGGGTCCTAGTGTCACCAGGCGTGAGAAGTATAGGCGCATGTTGCGGGAATACCTTTCCGACCACAGCCCTGTCCTCTCCGACCCCTCTGCGCCCTACACGTATTGGGTGTCGAAGTTGGACCTGTGGCTTGAACTTGCCCTATATGCCTTGGAGGTGCTGTCCTGTCCTGCCGCCAGCGTCCTATCTGAGAGGGTGTTCAGTGCAGCCGGTGGCATCATCACTGACAAGCGCACCCGTCTGTCAGCTGAGAGTGCCGACCGGCTCACTTTGATAAAAATGAACCACCACTGGGTAGAGCCGTCATTTTTGTGCCCACCTGTGTAAAGCACCCCAACATGAAACTCCATGTCTGTACTCAACCTCTCCAATTCCTCCGCATCCTCATACTCATCCACCATAAGCGTTGCACAATTCTGCTAATACTAGGCTCCCTCCACCCTGATTTCCCCCAACTCTGCTGGTTAGAGGCTCCCTCCACCATGAATTTGCCCAAACTGGGCTGTTTAGAGGCTCCCTCCACCATGAATTGGTCCAAACTGGGTTTTTTAGAGGCTCCCTCCACCATGAATTTGCCCAAACTGGGCTGTTTAGAGGCTCCCTCCACCATGAATTGGTCCAAACTGGGCTGGTTAGAGGCTCCCTCCACCATGAATTTCCCAAAACTTGGCTGTTTAGAGGCTCCCTCCACCATGAATTTGCCCAAACTGGGCTGTTTAGAGGCTCCCTCCACCATTAATTGGTCCAAACTGGGCTGGTTAGAGGCTCCCTCCACCATGAATTTGCCCAAACTGGGGTGGTTAGAGGCTCCCTCCACCATTAATTGGTCCAAACTGGGCTGGTTAGAGGCTCCCTCCACCATGAATTTCCCAAAACTTGGCTGTTTAGAGGCTCCCTCCACCATTAATTGGTCCAAACTGGGCTGGTTAGAGGCTCCCTCCACCATGAATTTGCCCAAACTGGGCTGTTTAGAGGCTCCCTCCACCATTAATTGGTCCAAACTGGGCTGGTTAGAGGCTCCCTCCACCATGAATTTGCCCAAACTGGGCTGTTTAGAGGCTCCCTCCACCATGAATTGGTCCAAACTGGGGTGGTTAGAGGCTCCCTCCACCATGAATTGGTCCAAACTGGGGTGGTTAGAGGCTCCCTCCACCATTAATTGGTCCAAACTGGGCTGGTTAGAGGCTCCCTCCACCATGAATTTGCCCAAACTGGGGTGGTTAGAGGCTCCCTCCACCATTAATTGGTCCAAACTGGGCTGGTTAGAGGCTCCCTCCACAATTAATTGGTCCAAACTGGGCTAATTAGAGGCTCCCTCCACCATGAATTGGTCCAAACTGGGTTTTTTAGAGGCTCCCTCCACCATGAATTTGCCCAAACTGGGCTGTTTAGAGGCTCCCTCCACCATGAATTGGTCCAAACTGGGCTGGTTAGAGGCTCCCTCCACCATGAATTTCCCAAAACTTGGCTGTTTAGAGGCTCCCTCCACCATTAATTGGTCCAAACTGGGCTGGTTAGAGGCTCCCTCCACCATTAATTGGTCCAAACTGGGCTGGTTAGAGGCTCCCTCCACCATTAATTGGTCCAAACTGGGCTGGTTAGAGGCTCCCTCCACCATGAATTTCCCAAAACTTGGCTGTTTAGAGGCTCCCTCCACCATTAATTGGTCCAAACTGGGCTGGTTAGAGGCTCCCTCCACCATGAATTTGCCCAAACTGGGCTGTTTAGAGGCTCCCTCCACCATGAATTGGTCCAAACTGGGTTTTTTAGAGGCTCCCTCCACCATTAATTGGTCCAAACTGGGCTGGTTAGAGGCTCCCTCCACAATTAATTGGTCCAAACTGGGCTAATTAGAGGCTCCCTCCACCATGAATTGGTCCAAACTGGGTTTTTTAGAGGCTCCCTCCACCATGAATTTGCCCAAACTGGGCTGTTTAGAGGCTCCCTCCACCATGAATTGGTCCAAACTGGGCTGGTTAGAGGCTCCCTCCACCATGAATTGGTCCAAACTGGGGTGGTTAGAGGCTCCCTCCACCATTAATTGGTCCAAACTGGGCTGGTTAGAGGCTCCCTCCACCATTAATTGGTCCAAACTGGGCTGGTTAGAGGCTCCCTCCACCATGAATTTGCCCAAACTGGGGTGGTTAGAGGCTCCCTCCACCATTAATTGGTCCAAACTGGGCTGGTTAGAGGCTCCCTCCACAATTAATTGGTCCAAACTGGGCTAATTAGAGGCTCCCTCCACCATGAATTGGTCCAAACTGGGTTTTTTAGAGGCTCCCTCCACCATGAATTTGCCCAAACTGGGCTGTTTAGAGGCTCCCTCCACCATGAATTGGTCCAAACTGGGCTGGTTAGAGGCTCCCTCCACCATGAATTTCCCAAAACTTGGCTGTTTAGAGGCTCCCTCCACCATGAATTTGCCCAAACTGGGCTGTTTAGAGGCTCCCTCCACCATTAATTGGTCCAAACTGGGCTGGTTAGAGGCTCCCTCCACCATGAATTTGCCCAAACTGGGGTGGTTAGAGGCTCCCTCCACCATTAATTGGTCCAAACTGGGCTGGTTAGAGGCTCCCTCCACCATGAATTTCCCAAAACTTGGCTGTTTAGAGGCTCCCTCCACCATTAATTGGTCCAAACTGGGCTGGTTAGAGGCTCCCTCCACCATGAATTTGCCCAAACTGGGCTGTTTAGAGGCTCCCTCCACCATTAATTGGTCCAAACTGGGCTGGTTAGAGGCTCCCTCCACCATGAATTTGCCCAAACTGGGCTGTTTAGAGGCTCCCTCCACCATGAATTGGTCCAAACTGGGGTGGTTAGAGGCTCCCTCCACCATGAATTGGTCCAAACTGGGGTGGTTAGAGGCTCCCTCCACCATTAATTGGTCCAAACTGGGCTGGTTAGAGGCTCCCTCCACCATGAATTTGCCCAAACTGGGGTGGTTAGAGGCTCCCTCCACCATTAATTGGTCCAAACTGGGCTGGTTAGAGGCTCCCTCCACAATTAATTGGTCCAAACTGGGCTAATTAGAGGCTCCCTCCACCATGAATTGGTCCAAACTGGGTTTTTTAGAGGCTCCCTCCACCATGAATTTGCCCAAACTGGGCTGTTTAGAGGCTCCCTCCACCATGAATTGGTCCAAACTGGGCTGGTTAGAGGCTCCCTCCACCATGAATTTCCCAAAACTTGGCTGTTTAGAGGCTCCCTCCACCATTAATTGGTCCAAACTGGGCTGGTTAGAGGCTCCCTCCACCATTAATTGGTCCAAACTGGGCTGGTTAGAGGCTCCCTCCACCATGAATTGGTCCAAACTGGGCTGGTTAGAGGCTCCCTCCACCATGAATTGGTCCAAACTGGGGTGGTTAGAGGCTCCCTCCACCATTAATTGGTCCAAACTGGGCTGGTTAGAGGCTCCCTCCACCATTAATTGGTCCAAACTGGGCTGGTTAGAGGCTCCCTCCACCATGAATTTGCCCAAACTGGGGTGGTTAGAGGCTCCCTCCACCATTAATTGGTCCAAACTGGGCTGGTTAGAGGCTCCCTCCACAATTAATTGGTCCAAACTGGGCTAATTAGAGGCTCCCTCCACCATGAATTGGTCCAAACTGGGTTTTTTAGAGGCTCCCTCCACCATGAATTTGCCCAAACTGGGCTGTTTAGAGGCTCCCTCCACCATGAATTGGTCCAAACTGGGCTGGTTAGAGGCTCCCTCCACCATGAATTGGTCCAAACTGGGGTGGTTAGAGGCTCCCTCCACCATTAATTGGTCCAAACTGGGCTGGTTAGAGGCTCCCTCCACCATTAATTGGTCCAAACTGGGCTGGTTAGAGGCTCCCTCCACCATGAATTTGCCCAAACTGGGGTGGTTAGAGGCTCCCTCCACCATTAATTGGTCCAAACTGGGCTGGTTAGAGGCTCCCTCCACAATTAATTGGTCCAAACTGGGCTAATTAGAGGCTCCCTCCACCATGAATTGGTCCAAACTGGGTTTTTTAGAGGCTCCCTCCACCATGAATTTGCCCAAACTGGGCTGTTTAGAGGCTCCCTCCACCATGAATTGGTCCAAACTGGGCTGGTTAGAGGCTCCCTCCACCATGAATTTCCCAAAACTTGGCTGTTTAGAGGCTCCCTCCACCATGAATTTGCCCAAACTGGGCTGTTTAGAGGCTCCCTCCACCATTAATTGGTCCAAACTGGGCTGGTTAGAGGCTCCCTCCACCATGAATTTGCCCAAACTGGGGTGGTTAGAGGCTCCCTCCACCATTAATTGGTCCAAACTGGGCTGGTTAGAGGCTCCCTCCACCATGAATTTCCCAAAACTTGGCTGTTTAGAGGCTCCCTCCACCATTAATTGGTCCAAACTGGGCTGGTTAGAGGCTCCCTCCACCATGAATTTGCCCAAACTGGGCTGTTTAGAGGCTCCCTCCACCATTAATTGGTCCAAACTGGGCTGGTTAGAGGCTCCCTCCACCATGAATTTGCCCAAACTGGGCTGTTTAGAGGCTCCCTCCACCATGAATTGGTCCAAACTGGGGTGGTTAGAGGCTCCCTCCACCATGAATTGGTCCAAACTGGGGTGGTTAGAGGCTCCCTCCACCATTAATTGGTCCAAACTGGGCTGGTTAGAGGCTCCCTCCACAATTAATTGGTCCAAACTGGGCTAATTAGAGGCTCCCTCCACCATGAATTGGTCCAAACTGGGTTTTTTAGAGGCTCCCTCCACCATTAATTGGTCCAAACTGGGCTGGTTAGAGGCTCCCTCCACAATTAATTGGTCCAAACTGGGCTAATTAGAGGCTCCCTCCACCATGAATTGGTCCAAACTGGGTTTTTTAGAGGCTCCCTCCACCATGAATTTGCCCAAACTGGGCTGTTTAGAGGCTCCCTCCACCATTAATTGGTCCAAACTTGGCTGTTTAGAGGCTCCCTCCACCATGAATTTGCCCAAACTGGGCTGTTTAGAGGCTCCCTCCACCATTAATTGGTCCAAACTGGGCTGGTTAGAGGCTCCCTCCACCATGAATTTGCCCAAACTGGGGTGGTTAGAGGCTCCCTCCACCATTAATTGGTCCAAACTGGGCTGGTTAGAGGCTCCCTCCACCATTAATTGGTCCAAACTGGGCTGGTTAGAGGCTCCCTCCACCATGAATTTGCCCAAACTGGGCTGTTTAGAGGCTCCCTCCACCATGAATTGGTCCAAACTGGGCTGGTTAGAGGCTCCCTCCACCATGAATTTCCCAAAACTTGGCTGTTTAGAGGCTCCCTCCACCATTAATTGGTCCAAACTGGGCTGGTTAGAGGCTCCCTCCACCATGAATTGGTCCAAACTGGGGTTTTTAGAGGCTCCCTCCACCATGAATTGGTCCAAACTGGGGTTTTTAGAGTCTCCCTCCACCATGAATTGGTCCAAACTGGGGTTTTTAGAGTCTCCCTCCACCATGAATTGGTCCAAACTGGGGTTTTTAGAGGCTCCCTCCACCATGAATTTGCCCAAACTCTGCTGGTTAGAGGCTCAATCCACCCTGATTTTCAAAACAAATGTTGGTGCCAACCTCAACTTACTACAAGGGCCAAATTCACTGCTGGTGACAAGCTCTCCTCACTGCAAGTGCCAAATACACATGTTTCAAGGTGTTTTCCTACTGTCAGAGAGGTGGTATTGAGTGTGTAAAGTGTGTAGTTGTTAGGCTGTGATGTTGGGGTAATAGAGGGTCTTTGGTGTGTTAGATGCCCCCAGACATGCTTCCCCTGCTGTCCCAGTGTCATTCCAGAGGTGTTGGCATCATTTCCTGGGGTGTCATAGTGGACTTGGTGACCCTCCAGACACGGATTTGGGTTTCCCCCTTAACGAGTATCTGTTCCCCATAGACTATAATGGGGTTCGAAACCCGTTCGAACACACGAACATTGAGCGGCTGTTCGAATCGAATTTCGAACCTCGAACATTTTAGTGTTCGCTCATCTCTATTCATAAACACAAGCCACACACAAACACTTGCCAGTTAGTTGCGGTCTACAATGGATTCCCATCCTACTTAATTGATCAGCTGCATCCATGGAAGTGATTTGTAATTACATACCGTATTTTTCGGACTATAAGACGCACCCAGGTTTTAGAGGAGAAAAATAGGGAAAAAAAAAATTTCAGGCAAAAAATGGTAAAATATTTAATGTATGGGAGTTGTAGTTTTGGAACAGCTGCAAGGCCACATTGACAGGTGACCCTGCAGCTGTACGGGGATGTATAGGGCGTTTTTTTTTTGTGGGGCCAGGTGTACTTTTTAGTTATACCATTTTGGGAAATGTTTATTGCTTAGCTCACCTATTATTTAATTCAGAGGCAAAACAGAGAGAAAAACCCAGCGGTTTAGCACTTTTGATTTTGACGTTCACTGTACATAAAACTATGCTTCCCTTTTGCTAGACAAACCGAATTGCCAGAAAGTACTACCATACAAGCGCCAAAAGATGGCCAGGGAACCCTAACCAGTTATTGGACATTGAGCATTTAATGAGCTGCTCAAATTATGTATCTAGGGAAGGGAATATAAATTAATCTGCATGTTTGGTGTGCCTGGTCTGGTAAAAACTTTGGCATTACTTGCCGAGCATTTCATGTGTAAATGTGGTGCCAAATCAGAGTTATGGTATGTTCACAAAATATGTCACGTCTCTTTGGATTTATCTGGGTTTGAGGGTTGTTTAAAATGGGTGATGTCAGTTGTGAGTGGTCTGGTTATATTGATGTTTTCTCTACTGTTAATTGGAGGGTGGTAGCAAGTATTTGTGTGAATGTGTACAGATGTAGCCTAGTATGATAGGTGAGTGTGCAAGGGGAGAACTCCTTTAAGGTTGACATTGAAGGTCACATATTCCTTGTGTGGTTTGAGTAGTGATATGGAGTTGGCTGGCAATGAGTGGGATATACACTATATTTATTATTATTGCTTATTATTTTTCTTCTCTTGAGTGATATCTGAGAAATTGTTGGCAGTGGTGGTATATATTTTTTATTAGAGCGATACCTTCAGTCACATCTAGAATAGTTCTAGGTGTGACTGAAGTAAAAACATATATATACACACATGGACAAAATTGTTGGTACCCCTCGTTTAATGAAAGGAAAAATCCACAATGGTCACAGAAATAACTTGAATCGGACAAACTGGAATTTGCCAAACTACATGTTGACAAGCCACAAAGCTTCTGGTAGAATGAGACAAAAATCTAACTTTTTGGCAACGTTAGGAAACTGTAAGGGAGAACACCAAGCGCCCCATAGTGTAATATGTTAGGTAAAACAAAAAGAAGGTGTACGAGATCAGAGACCCTCACCTGATAAGGTTGTGATAACCACAACACTTCATTTGGTGTTGGAACCGATTCTACAGAGGGTCCCTGTTTTGGTGGAGTGCAGAAGATTCTTGACACCTGAAGGCGTGGAGATACATGCAGCAGGGACCAATACCAAGCCTGAGTAAAGGTGAGGAGGAAATTAATCACGCTTCTACAGTTGAATAGAAGAAATAACAGCTTTTATTGGCAACTTTCACACTATGCGTTTCAGCTGAACGCCATTTTTCAGGTGCCTGGCTCGGTGGAACAGCGATCTACACTTCAAAAAGGGCGTTCAGCCTGAAACACATAGTGTGATAGTTGCCAATAAAAGCCATTATTTTTTTCTATTCTACTGTGGAAGCGCAATTCATTTCCTCCTTTCCTTTACTCAGGCTTGGTATTGGTCCCTGTTGCATGTAACTTTTTGGTAAGGCACATCAGCTCTATGTTCACAGACAGAAAAATGACGCATATCTTGAAAAGAACACTGTCCCTACTGTGAAACATGGAGGAAGCTTTATGTTCTGGGGCTGCTTTGCTGCATCTGGCACAAGGTATCTTGAGTCTGTGCAGGGTACAATGAAATCTCAAGACTATCAAGGGATTCTAGAGAGAAATGTGTTCCCCAGTGTCAGAAAGCTTGGTCTCAGTCACAGGTCATAGGTCTTGCAACATATAATGACCAAAAACACACAGCCTAAAACCCCCCAAGAATGGCTAAGAGGAAACGATTGGAATGTTCTGAAGTGGCCTTCTATGAGCCCTGACCTAAATCCTATTGAGCATCTTTGAAAGGAGCTGAAACATTCCGTCTGGAAAAGGCACCCTTCATACCTGAGACAACTGGAGGAGTTTGCTCATGAGGAGTGGACCAAAATACCTGCTGAGAGGTGCAGAAGTCTCATTGACAGTTACAGGAATCGTTTGATTGCAGTGATTGCTTCAAAAGGTTGTGCAACAAAATATTAAGTTAAGGGAGCCATCATTTCTGTCCAGGCCTGTTTGAGTTTTATTTTTTTATAAAAAAAAAAAAAAAAAAAAATTCAGTTGAATTGTTCATTTTCATAGAATTTTTATTAATTACTTTTGTCAGATTCAAGTTATTTCTGTGGGTTTTTCCTTCATTAAACAAGAGGTACCAACAATTTTGTCCACGTGTGTAGCTGGTAAGGGATTACTGGATTTAATGCACTGTAGCTACACAGAGGCACCATAGTATCATTATATAGGCACAGAAGCCATGGACTTATAGTGGACATTGCTGACTTGTGCATGTGGATACGGAGATAGAGCCTTGTTCTGTCAGTCCAGAGCTCCAGGTCAAGTGTAACACAAAAGTCAAATAGTGAAATTGTTATCAGTCCAAGAGATACTATAAGCATTGTACACCATGGAGGAGATAAGATGTGATAACCAAAGTGTGAAGAGGTGTTATAAAGTCATAAATGACCATATGTTCCACACCCTTTCTAAAGGTAAAGAATCCCTGATAAGGTGGTGCATCATCCTTCTCTTTCTGCTGTGTGTGTTTTTTGTTTTAACCACTATGCCTTCCACAAGGGTTGTCTTACTATCTTATGCTGAAAGTTTCCATGTGGTTATAGGTCCTGGATCTCGTCTAGTTAACCCTTTTGTCTTTTTTTTTTTAGTTGCAGGGATCGTAACAGCTGATTTTGCCTCTGGGTTGGTGCATTGGGGAGCAGACACTTGGGGCTCCGTTGAGCTGCCAATTGTTGGAAAAGTGAGTTGTACTTTATCTTTCTATCATAAAGCCCATAAATAAGTTCCAGGTCAGCAGTGCTCAGCCAGTCCAGAAAATATGACTCCATAGATTAGCAGAATACCTGTATAGCAGATTATAAACTATTCCACCCACTTACCAGCCAATTCGGGCTAGAGAAAGGCTGGTTTTATGATAACTGGGAGCAGTATTCAACTGTTGGCCATTTTTATAGGCAGAGGAGGGCTATATTATAAAATCTCTATTAGACATTTTGAGGTAGGGGGATATACAAAAATTTTTTTCAGTGGGATGAGTTGACAGTAGGTGTAGAAACCTCCCTGCATACAGGCTTTTCACTATGAGAAACAAAGTGCACTTTGAGAGATGCTGTAGTTTTACTGGAATCGTTCCAGATTCCATGCAGATCATGTAATGGGCAGCACGGTGGCTCAGTGGTTAGCACTGCAGCCTTGCAGCGCTGGAGTCCTGGGTTCAAATCCTGCCAAGGGCAACATCTGCAAGGAGTTTGTATGTTCTCCCCGTGTTTGCGTGGGTTTCCTCCAGGTACTACGATTTCCTCCCACACACCAAAGACATACTGATAGGGAATTTAGATTGTGAGCCCTATATGGGACAGTGACCGACAATATCTGTAAAGCGCTGCGGAATATGATGGCGCTATATAAGTAAGCATAATAAATAATGTAAGAAAAATCAATGATGGATAGATAGATAGATTTTATATCTCATTCGGTAGCAAAATTGTAAATGTAGCTGATGGCTTCATAGATGTTCCAGATTCTATGTTGATTTAACCTGTGGTTAACCAGGGATTTTAATGCTGTTACCCTTCATTATCTGTTCTTTTATTTTAGGCCTTTATCCGACCCTTTCGGGAGCATCATATCGACCCCACAGCAATCACCAGGCATGACTTTATTGAAACTAATGGTGATAACTGTATGTTGACCATCATTCCCTTAGGCTGTATGGCCTACAAATTCCTCTTCCTCTCTCCAGGTACACACATACCAGTTCTATTTTTAGAAAAGGATGCAAGTATTCCTCATATGAAAACCATTTTCTAGTTTCTATGTGGTCTAGAATTGCATCATTTATACTCTTGAACTGCATTCTCAGTTCCATTTGTCTAGAGACCTGGGGATTTTGCATCTCAGTGCTCCATATGTATACTAAACAATCCTTGCTGTAATGCATGGAGGGTGATTGTGATTATACTTCACTATTTATCTGTAGAAAAAAATATCATTGAATATCCTCTTCCACAGTGCAGTCCACCAAGTTGGAACTTGTGCTCACAGAAATGCAATTGTGAATGTCAGTGAAGTATAAGAGCAGATATATCTTTATATATAAATTGTAACTTTGAATGTCGCTTATTGTATATGACACCTGTGTGCTAGCTCAATTATGGGATATGACCAGATTCGAAACTTCATCCTTTACAGATATGCTCTATAAGACGTATGCCACTGAATGTTTTATCTTTGCTCTGGCGATGTTCGTGACACTCACCAACCAGATCCACAAGTGGTCTCACACATATTTTGGTCTTCCTTCTTGGGTGGTCTTCCTTCAAGACTGGCACATCATCCTACCCCGCAAGCACCACCGCATCCACCATGTATCTCCACATGAAACATATTTTTGCATTACAACAGGTAAGCAATAAGGAACCATCTCTTCACCATTTCATCTGGGTATCTTGGCTACAGCTCTTATTCAGATCAATAGGTTCTTCAAACCGAAGAGCTATCATGACATGGGATGGCCATGGTGATTAATTAAGCCAAAAGGGTGGCCAGACAATTGGCACTGCATGATAGATTAAAATACTGACTGCTGTCAACCTCGATAGTGCGGTATTCTGAGGTCCTTTCTTGGTCAACACCACAGAGTCTAAAATACTTCCAAGGATGTTTTCCAGGATTTAGCAGAATAAAGATCATTAGAAAAAACAAAATCCACAGGTAAAAAGTAATCCAGCAAGGCAAGATGTCCAAAGTAAAACTTAGCTTTTAATGGTGAACGGTCATAAAACAATCCAAATGTACATGGTTAAGGCAATATGCCTGGCATATTCCTCACAGCAGCACCTATAGCGCTGTACTGTGCGAGCGTTCGTCTTACTGGGGTACAGGCAGATTGCATTAAAGGGGCTCTATCAGCAAAATTATGCTAATATGCCTTTAAAAAGGCTATTCGGGCACCGTAAATGTTATATTAAACCCCAGTCCCGTTTTTAAATAAAAGCATAAAAACATATATGCAAATCTTACCAAATGTGCACCGAGGGCGGTGATGGGCGGAGGGAAGCGCTACTACGTAGGCGCGGGATTTGAAGACAAGAAGACGGAAGAAGACAAGGAACCAGAGGGCGTAACTACAAGAAAACAGAAGAGGCAGGCGTGCCCGAAGCTGACGTCGCACCGTGCATCCCCGCCCATGGTGCACGTTCAGTAAGATTTGCATATGTTTTAATGCCTTTATTTAAAAACTGGACCGTGGTTTAATATAACATTTACGGTGCCTGAATAGCCTTTATGTGGGGCTCTATTAGCATAATTTTGCTGATGGAGCCCCTTTAAGTGAAGTCATAGCTGGTACATTTTCTAGTGATTGGGACAGTTTACATGATTATTGATGCACATATGCATTTTTCTGGAGTTTGGCCGTTTGTCTTTGTTGATGGTCACACCCATGTACATATCAATTTTTCACTGCCTACCTGATAAGATGCTTGTTTCTTTCTTTGATTGTGTTCTGTCTCTTCCTTTTTCAATTTTTATTATCTATATCTTAATAAATATGAATTTTAATATTAATTTCGACTCGATGAGTTGCCTGTTGGTTCCACCTTCAATCCCATGCCTATGCTTGATGAAGAGACTCGTTCTCAAAACGTTGCAGCAATAATGGATAACTGAATTGTGCACTATTTTTTTTTTTTTTTTTTAATGTGACTTCTGTTAATAAATCCTCTGCAGATATATTTTGGAGTGCTGTCACATATTTTTCCTTGTATAAGTTTTTGGGAGATTGGTCAGTTCCCTTTGTAAACATGCACCCAACAGTGCTAGTCGAGTGCCGCCCTGCACCTTCTTTTGCTAGCCCTGATGACCTGTCTTCCAAAGCTCGGGCACTTTGCTGGAAACTGTGCACCCTGTTGTAAGTCAGTCCATCAGGCACTTGTGATATTTACCGGGGAACAGATCTGATACTGTGATATGTTCTAAGGGGGCGTTCACACTACCGTCAGTGTCCGACAGGTAGTGTCCGTTCAAAATCTTGCGCGGACACTAGCTGTGTCCGTGACACTTGTCATTCATTTAAATTGCGATCGAGTGCGTTCTTTTGCACTCCGTGCCTGTCCTTCACTGTCCGCTTGTAAAAATGTCTGACTTTTCAAGCGGACAGAAAAACCCGACATGTAGGTTTTTTTTCTGTCCGCTTGAAAAGTTGGACATCTTTACAAGCGGACAGTGAAGGAAGGGCACGGAGTGCAAAAGAACGCACCTGATCGCCATTTAAATGAATGACGAGTGTCACGGACACAGCTAGTGTCCGCTCCTAATGTCCGTGCGATATTTTGAACGGACACTAAGAGCAGACACTACCTGTCGGACACTGACGGTAGTGTGAACGCCCCCTAACATAGTCAGATGCTTTTTTTTTTTTTGTATTTGTTTTTGTAAATAACATTTTATTGAATTTTCAAAGTGACATCAATGAACTTTTAGTGTTGAAAACAATAAGCCAGGCTGTACAGTCACCAATAAAGCATTCAATAGTGCTTGCAAATAACCACAAACTGAGCAATGAAAGATACAACAGGAAATGGAACATGGGGGGTGGGGGAAGAGACAAGGGATGCTAGTGATAAGTCAAAGGGTCTCAAAGAATATCATAATTAACCAGGGGGTTCCCACAGTTGCGCCCAGGTAGGGTCATTAGAGAAGGTATACTATGGTGCCCACATAGAGCTGAACTTCTGGCGAGTGCAAAGTTCAAAGTGGGAGAGTTCCTCCATACAGGCTAATTGAGAGACTTTCCATAGAAAGTAAGATACTGTAGGAGGGTATTCGGATGCCCAGTATAAGGGGATCAAAGATTTGACGATAGATAGATATAAGTTGAAGCCAGAGTCGCTAGGGGGGTGGGTGGGTGACAAATTCAAAAATATGCCTACAGGGGTCAGAGGTTTGGAGAGTCCACAAACCTGCATTCCCACCAAATATGCAAATAAGAGCCTGGGGCCTTATGGCAGCGCCAACACAAAGGGGAAGCCTCAGGACAGAACTTATGGATTACAATGGGCATTCTATACCATCTGGTGACCAGTTTAAAGTTTGACTTTTGCAAGCGTACACATCTAGAAGGGCCCATGAAGGGCTTGAGGACAGAGGATATTTCTCCAGGGGTGAGGGACATTTGAATTTCTGCTTGCCATTTTTGTACATATGAGGGAAGCTCCGTGCCCAGTTCACATACAAGGTTGGAGTAAAGAGTAGAGAGAGGTCTTTGTGTACTTTGCTTCCAGAGTAGAAGCTGCTGTAGCCATGAAGTAGTCCAAGTGCTAGATTCCTGCCTCAGCGCTCCCAAGTATAGTGCCTTAATCGATAGGTATGTTAAAAGATTAGTTTGGTAGGAAAGGGGGTGTTGTGTGAACTCAGAGTAAGACACTTTTAACCTGTTCTTTCTTGCTGATCCATGTTGTTCCCCCCTGTAACCTCACTTTATTTGTTCTAATGTCTCTTAGGTTGGCTGAACTATCCTTTAGAAAAGATAGGATTCTGGAAACGCCTAGAAGACCTCATTCAGAGCCTAACGGGCGAGAAGCCTCGATCAGATGACTTAAAGTGGGCTCAAAAATTGAAGTAATCCTTGGCCAGCTCAACCTGTTCCTCTAACAGTTGCCAACCTGTAAAACCATAGAAGTGAAAACTAAAAGCCATTAGCCAAATATATAAAAGACTCAAGTGGAATTAACAGACTAATAAGCACAAAACGAGATTGTGCTAAACTCCATAAGACTCTAATCCAAGGATTTACACTCCTCACTCCCAAGCAGCGTTCCCTCCTCCTCCCTCTCAAGCAGCTGACAGGATGTTTTTGTTTATTTAGTATTGTTTTGGTTTTTTTTTTTTGTTTTTGTTTTGCTGATGTCCTAGATGACCTTTCACCTTGCTGAGCATCATGTGACCTCCGCATGAGCCAGAAAAGAGGAAGATTGTACTCTCTCTTGCACTATGGAGATGCATCAGTGAAGTCAATAACATTTGTTGTATCAACATGAAATCCGCTGCCACAGGGTTTCCTGCGGCACATATGAAGATCTAGATTTAGTTTTTTTTTCTGTTGTTGTTGCTGTGCTGTTGATTAATTTTTTATTTGTGGAGAAGGGCTATAGGTGCGTGATACTGACAAAGCAATGCTACAGCCTCCAGATTGTTCAGCACCTACATTGCACTGCACTCTTCTCCTCCCCACTAACTCCATCTTCCCATTTTGCTTAAAGGAAACAAATTCTGTTTTTACAAACCACCTTGTTTTTCGTGGCAAGGAGATGAGGCTTGTGCAGTGGGTGAGATTTGTAAGACTAGGCAACAAATAACTAAAACTGCAGCTGACAAGTAGCAGCAATGGTGTAATTATAAGGCCTTATTCACATGACAGTGAAAAATGGCCATCTGGTGGCCATTTTGAAAACGATGAGCGTGAATCAGAGGTTTTATTTTTTGGGGTTGTTGGTTTTTTTTTTTTTTTTTTTTTTTTTTTTTGTTTTGTTTTTTGACGGACAGAAAAAAAACAGACTGGCCTGTTCTATATTGGTCTGTTTTTGATGACCGTCAACAATGGATTCCGAACGAATGCAAAATTGCTGATGGATCAATTCTTCCATTTTCGCATAGACAAAAAACTGACATAGTCATGTGAATATAGTCTTAAGTGAGCAGTGCAGAGAGGCAGCACAAAATAGTCTGTACAGGAGGGAAAGGTTTGCTGCTGTTTTTAGGAGAAAATTTTGGCTGGGACAAGAATAGCTGATTCATTAGATAGTTGCAAACATCTCTTGCCTACGGATGGCTTTAAATGGGTTCCCATATTACAGGCCCTCACAATTTGCTGTCATTTATGGGGGTGGCAGGTGAAATGTAGTATTTATATACAGGGTCTTCCAGAACTAGAATGCCTGCTGTACAGGGTCTGAGTTCTGGCTAAATTGGGTAAAATCCTGAGTAGAGAATGCCCCTCTATCATATCCTCAAATTCTGATAGAAGATAGTAACAGGACATAACTAGATTCTCATTCAAGCTTCATGTGCAGGAGACCATACTCTAGCACATGGAGTCCCTGCAGCTCTGTGGATTTGTGGAAACCTTTGTGCTGCCATACGTCTACTAGAAATAATTTAGCTTTATGCCTCTAGTGCAGAATGTGACATAAAAGTTCCCCATATACAATCTATGGTACAGTAAGAGCCAAACAGCACTATTTTATAGCCATACGGCCAAGTGCTTGAGACCTGAAGCTGGTGAAATTTGTATCCACTATGCCTATAGGGCTGGGAAAAGAAAACTTCTAGCTTTCCACTTCCACCTGCTTCCATTCACATTTTGAGGAAATTGATGAAATGTGGGGAAAACGGAGACATTGTGAGGGCATCATAAATGCAATTCAGCATTTGACTTTGGTTTTAATGTCTGATCTGGAGTCTTAATCCTGTAGTTAGTGATGGTGAAAATCATGTGGTTCCAAGTGCCAATTTGCTTCCTCTTTGCTCTGCTGTATTGTGTGACCAGAGATGGGAGAAATCCTGTACATCCCAGAGTCACTGAAGATTAATTGCTGCATAATGTAAAGTTCTGCAGTATTTCCTCCATATCTGCTTGCTGTCAGTGAATGGAAACATTCTTTCTTATATCAAGAAACAGAAAACCCATCTGGATTATGTTCAATTTACGCAGATGGACTGCTTGTTACAGTATATCAAAGTGAGTTTGTAACAAGCAGTGAGAAATATTCCATATGTGACAGCAAGCACAGGAAAATGGTGAGAAACTGAAACCCAAAGGGGGAATGTTATCAAGATTGCCATTGCAGTCTTAATACATGCACTGTTGGAATACAGTGCACCAGATTTTATTATGAGGCACATTTTTAAAGTGTATCTATGACTATCCTTGCAGCACAAATTGATATATATGCCTGATGTGAGTAGTAGATTTGCTCTTTTGAAATTCGGCAAAGTTGCAAACCACAGAGCAAATGGCGCGTGCCATAATTTTGACTTTTCTACACCAAAATGTGATGCACAGTCTTGACTACTTCCCCTGAAAGTCTTTCAAAGCTGCAGAACTTTTCATTGTTAGTTGATGAAACTTTAGTTACATGGTGTAGTCAAAACTTTGAAGAATGTTATATATGTGACTACTTTTTAGAAATAGCACAATTTTCTGACATGAACACAGCCCATGTACATATTATATAAGCACTTAGAAAGCAGAACAGCTGAGGGGCAACTTTTACCAGTCATTAGTCTAGTTTTGGGATTCTCTAGCCATTGCACTATGCAACCCTCATAGACCTGAGTCTATGTCCTGATCCTCCTATTGCCTTCTCTATATTGACACTGCAGAATCAGTTATATCAGTTCTGAGTCCTGGAGTGTTATTCTCTAGACCCACCATCTCCTCATTACTCAAACTAACACAGTGGGGAAAATCTAGATTTGGCTGGTTGCAGACGACCGTGGCAGTGTTCAGTGTGCTATCCGTGTATTTCATGGATAGCACACTGACCCATTCAGTAGGGCCCGTACACACGACCGTGAATTTTATGGTCCCATGTGCGGGCCGACAGTCTGGGCTGCAAAATATAGAACTGGTCCTATTCCTGTCCTATTTTGCGGCCCTTGCTTCCATGGCTATTCATTTGGCGCTGGCCGGCTGTCTGCAACTGTCCTTATGCTGTAAAAATGTCAAATGAGGTGATTTGTGTTTAGCTCTATCTGACATTTACAACATTTAACCATTTCATTGTTGCCTGTGGCTATACCCAAAACCTGCCCAACTATGATGATATATCAGTCAGCACATAGTAACTTCTAGTAACCTTGAATTGATTTCTTAAAACTTGCTACATCTGCAGTCAAGCGTGTCCTGGAACATGTGTGGTATAGATGGTGGTAATGATTGATGGTTATTTTAAGGTGCTTATTTCTTTTACTCTTTTCAGTTTTTTGTCCTTAATATAAAGCCTTAAAATCTCTACTTTTTCTGCATAATGAGGAAGAACTTTAATTTCCTGTTCTAACTGTAATTATATTTATAATGGAGAAAAAAAATAGACATTACTAACAGATTCTGGAATTTTTGGCTTCTTGTTTTTTATTTACCTGTATCTAGTTTTTCCAGGTTATACAGTGTGAACCACAGGATATGAGTGTTCCCTGACTCAGGAATAACTGATGATTCCAGGAAAACTACCATACTGGGACACTGGGCTGCCCTACAGCTAAATCCTTTTTAGGTTTTATGCACACATAGAGGTGGGAGTTTAAGACTAGCATTCTGTATGTCAGTCCCAATGCATTCCTCCACTGAATTATTAAGAAGCCCCAACCGCTTAATAAATCCCATGTGTTACAATTGAATTTCACGTTAGTAAATAACTGAATAATTCTGGTAAACTCACTCCAGCTTTTTACTGTAAATTACAGTAAATTTGTTGAGCCAAGGAGTCCTTGTCCCGACCCACCTTGATTTCCTCCCTACTGTGCCCACTTTGGTAAACACAAGGAGAAGAAATGTTTTGGCACACTTTGGTGCATGGGAGAGTTGTCTGACAAAGATGTGCCATATTTATACCCATCTACGTTAGGAAACTAGCATACTGTGGGTGGGCCGATATTTACGCCACTGTATGGCGTCTCTCCCAATAGTGATTCTAGGGAAGAATATTTGGGGGGCAATGATTGTAGGATGTCAGTGAGCATTAAAGGGGTATTCCCATGTACATAATCATGTCTATATTTGTAGATCATTAAAAGGTAAACATTTTTGCAAATATAAGTAATTAAAAATTCTGCAAAGTTTTAAAGATTTTCTCTAACTTTATTAGTGGTGACAGTCTGTTATCTTGATCGGATGCCAATGGATACAACCACTAATGTAGAAACTTTCTAAGGTCTGGGACTTGTCAGGAACCCAGCTATGATTTTCTTATTGTAGCTGGGTTATCAGGCAGGGATAGTACATGTATCAGAAGATATCCCGGCCACAATAAGGAAATCATTGCTGATTTTCTGACCTTGGAAAGTTCCTGCATTCATGGTCGTATTCACTGGCAACCGATCAAGACACCAGACTGTGACCACAAGATATTTAGAGAAAATCTTTAAAACTCTGCAAAATGTTTAATTACTTACCGTATTTTTCGGACTATAAGACGCACTTTTTTTTCCCCAAAATTTTGGGGGAAAAGAAGGGTGCGTCTTATAGTCTGAATGTGGCTCCTGGCACCCGCCGTACTAGAGAGGCGGAAGCCGGCAAGGGATACACGCCGGGGCCTGAGACATCGCTGCGCTCCTCTGCCCTGCATGAAGCCAGCAGCAGCAGCGGCGATGCTATTCCGCTCCTCCGTCCCCCCGCTGCTGGCTTCATGCAGGGCAGAGGAGCGATGTCTCAGGCCCCGGCACCTGTGCTGGCGTCTATCCCTCCCCGGCATCCGCCTCTCTAGTACAGCGGATGCCGGGTCAGTATCCGTGGCCCCTTCTCCCCCGGGGCCGGTCCCCACCGGCCCCGTACCTGTAAAGTTGCAGGCCGGCTCCTGCGCGGCAATATCGCAGGAGCCGACCTGTTCGGGTGACAGCCGGGAGCCTAATGAGGCTCCCAGGCCTGTCATTGCTATATTAGTATTGCGGCTGGGTCTATGACCAGCCGCCGTAATACTAATATACAGAATGTCCCATAGACGGCAATACACTTGTATTGCCGTCTATGGGACTTGCAATCAAGTGACCGCAGGTTCAAGCCCCCGGGGGGGGGAATAAAATAGTAAAAAAAAAAAAAGCTTTAAAAATATGAAATAAAAGTTCTAAATCACCTCCTGTTTTTTTTTCAATACAAGGTGATCTAATAAATAGACATTCCCCAAAATGGTATAACTAAAAAGTACATCTGGCCCTGCAAAAAAAAAACACTCTATGCATCCCCGTACAGCTGCAGGGTCACCTGTCAATGTGGCCTTGCAGCTGTTGCAAAACTACAACTCCCATATATTAAATATTTTACCATTTTTTTGCTTCAAAATTTTTTTTCCCTATTTTCCTCCTCTAAAACCTAGGTGCGTCTTATAGTCCAAAAAAAACCTTATAGTCTGAAAAATACGCAAAATTTGCAAAAGTGTTTAACTTTCAATTATCTACAAATCAAAAAATAATGTACATGGGAATACCCCTTTAAAGTCTCTGTGTGCCTCCATGTAAGTTCAGAGATATAATATAGGTCAGGTGGGCAGTTGACACTGTTATAGCTCTGTACTACCTTATATAAAAAAAATTTATTAAAGGGATATTCTATTTAATTTAGACACCTGCAGCATTGTCTGAATGCCACTAAGTACTGTAAATCAAAATTGCTAATTTTATCTAGCTAATAAATTTATATTGGTTGCTAAGGCTAGGGCCCCATGTGGCACAAAACCCGTGGCAGTTTACAGTCCTTGCAAAGGGAATGCCATCCACACATTGCAGAAAAATACGTGCAGCAGAAACTGTTTTGAAAATCTCAGGATGTCAATTATACCTACAGAATGGATTATTATTATTGGATATTTTAAACTTTTTTAACAAAGAAAAAACTGAAAAATTGAGTGTGCAAAATTATTCGGCCCCCTTGCGTTAATACTTTGTAGCGCCACCTTTTGCTGCGATTACAGCTGCAAGTCGCTTGGGGTATGTCTCTATCAGTTTTGCACATCGAGAGACTGAAATTCTTGCCCATTCTTCCTTGCAAAACAGCTGGAGCTCAGTGAGGTTGGATGGAGAGCATTTGTGAACAGCAGTTTTCAGCTCTTTCCACAATTCTCGATTGGATTCAGGTCTGGACTTTGACTTGGCCATTCTAACACCTGCATACGTTTATTTGTGAACCATTCCATTGTAGATTTTGCTTTATGTTTTGGATCATTGTCTTGTTGGAAGATAAGTCTCGTCCCAGTCTCAGGTCTTTTGCAGACTCCAACAGGTTTTCCTCTAGAATAGTCCTGTATTTAGCTCTATCCATCTTCTCATCAATTTTAACCATCTTCCCTGTCCCTTCTGAAGAAAAGCAGGCCCAAACCATGATGCTGCCACCACCATGTTTGACAGTGGGGATGGTGTGTTCAGGGTGATGAGCTGTGTTGCTTTTACGCCATATAACGATATGGCGATATTGCATTGTGGCCAAAAAGTTTGATTTTGGTTTCATCTGACCAGAGCACCTTCTTCCACATGTTTGGTGTCTCCCAGGTAGCTTGTGGCAAACTTTAAAAGAGAGTTTTTATGGATATCTTTGAGAAATGTCTTTCTTCTTGCCACTCTTCCATAAAGGCCAGATTTGTGCAGTGTACGACTGTGTAACGATGCTAGTTATCAGATTTGGAGTCCAAATGGTACAGTACTTAAATATTAATAAATGAAGGATAAGTACCTCAGAAGTAGAAGAAGAGAAGAAAATAAGTATTTGGTCACCTACAAGCAATCAAGATTTCTGGCTCTCACAGACCTGTAACTTCTTCTTTAAGAGTCTCCTCTTTCCTCCACTCATTACCTGTAGTAATGGCACCTGTTTAAACTTGTTATCAGTATAAAAAGACACCTGTGCACACCCTCAAACAGTCAGACTCCAAACTCCACTATGGTGAAGACCAAAGAGCTGTCAAAGGACACCAGAAACAAAATTGTAGCCCTGCACCAGGCTGGGAAGACTGAATCTGCACTAGGCAACCAGCTTGGATTGAAGAAATCAACTGTGGGAGCAATAATTAGAAAATGGAAGACATACAAGACCACTGATAATCTCCCTCGATCTGGGGCGCCACGCAAAATCTCACCCCGTGGGGTCAAAATGATCACAAGAACGGTGAGCAAAAATCCCAGAACCACGCGGGGGGACCTAGTGAATGAACTGCAGAGAGCTGGGACCAATGTAACAAAGCCTACCATCAGTAACACACTACGCCGCCAGGGACTCAGATCCTGCAGTGCCAGACGTGTCCCACTGCTTAAGCCAGTACATGTCCGGGCCCGTCTGAAGTTTGCTAGAGAGCATTTGGATGATCCAGGAGAGTATTGGGAGAATGTCCTATGGTCTGATGAAACCAAACTGGAACTGTTTGGTAGAAACACCACTTTACGTGTTTGGAGGAAAAAGAATACTGAGTTGCATCCATCAAACACCATACCTACTGTAAAGCATGGGGGTGGAAACATCATGCTTTGGGGCTGTTTCTCTGCAAAGGGGCCAGGACGACTAATCCAGGTACATGAAAGAATGAATGGGGCCATGTATCGTGAGATTTTGAGTGCAAACCTCCTTCCATCAGCAAGGGCATTGAAGATGAAACGTGGCTGGGTCTTTCAACATGACAATGATCCAAAGCACACCGCCAGGGCAACGAAGGAGTGGCTTTGTAAGAAGCATTTCAAGGTCTTGAAGTGGCCTAGCCAGTCTCCAGATCTCAACCCTATAGAAAACCTTTGGAAGGAGTTGAAAGTCCGTGTTGCCAAGCGACAGCCCCAAAACATCACTGCTCTAGAGGAGATCTGCATGGAGGAATGGGCCAACATACCAACAACAGTGTGTGCCAACCTTGTGAAGACTTAAAGAAAACGTTTGACCTCTGTCATTGCCAACAAAGGAGATATAACAAAGTATTGAGATGAAATTTTGTTACTGACCAAATACTTATTTTCCACCATAATTTGCAAATAAATTCTTACAAAATCAGACAATGTGATTTTCTGGATTTGTTTTCTCATTTTGTCTCTCATAGTTGAGGTCTACCTATGATGTAAATTACAGACGCCTCTCATCTTTTTAAGTGGTGGAACTTGCACTATTGGTGACTGACTAAATACTTTTTTGCCCCACTGTATATTACACACACATACGCTTACAGGTATTAAAGAAACGCCAAAATCGTAGAAATGCTCAGTATGCTCAGTTCCCCTTAGAACTATGACAAAAGGCATGCACGCGCGTGATTTGGATGAAACCAGCTGGAATAAACGAAGATGGAGGCGGGGAAGCAAAAGCCCAGGAGGATGTCGCTGGAAGAAGACCTCAGAGGAAGGCGGGACCGAAGATGATGTCCCCCAGTGCATGAACCGCCCACCGTGTACAGTAAGTATAATTTGTATAAAAGTTTTTTACAGTCTTAGTCTTAGCAGTGCCTGAATAGCCTAAAAGCACTCAGAATGAGCGGAGCGTATACTCAGTGTGAAGGCTAACATTGTTAGCCTTTCCCACAATACTTGGCCAGTAGCAAATCATTGTGGGAAATAATCACCGATCTCAATCCCACCTAAAAAGATCGTGTTCGGAATTCCGATTGCGATCGTGAAATTTTCTCGATCGCCGATCGGAATCCGATCTTTTCCGAACACAATCGCTCAACCCTAGTGGTGACATCTGTTGTCCTGATCGGTTGCCAATGGATATGACCACGAATGCAGGAACTTTCTATGGGCTTGGATTTGTCAGGAACACAGCCATGATTTTCATATTGTAACAGGGTCATCAGGCAGGGACACTACATGTATCAGAATATAGCCACAATAGGCAAATCAAAGCTTATTTTCTGAACTTAGGAGGGCCTGCATTCATGGTTGTATCCACTAGCAACTGATCAAGACAACAACTTGTGACCACAAGATATTTACAGAAAATCTTTAAAACTCTGCAAAATGTTTATTTATATTTGCAAAAATGTTTTACTTTTATTATCTACAAATTTAAAAATGGTTATGTTCATGGGAACAGCCTTTTAAGATTCAGGTATGGACACGGACAGGGTCAAATGTAAACTTTATTGCTGACTTTATGTAAGTGTTTGGTGCAACTCTTTTGGCGCTGCAGTCTGGATGATGGTAAATGTCTGAGCCCAACCAGGAAGTTATTCGCGCTGTGACCCAGAGGGGTATTACGGAATACCCCTGTGATTAGGCTCAGAGGGGTATTACATTATCTCTCTATGTACAGTATGCTCACTAACTGATGGGATAGGAGAGGCGCTAACGTGGTCAGAAGTCCATGCTTCCCTCCCCGGGGTCACATACAGGTTATGCACAGATGACGATTTATTATTGTCTCTGCAGTCTGCTCCTCTGTACCTCCTCTTCCTTCTCGCAGCTCCAAGATGCTGACTGAGGCAGGGCATTTTAGAGCCCTATATCTCAGGCCTTGTTCACATCTGCATTCGGAGAGTCCAATTGGGGACCCTCCCCGAAAGAAAACCTATCTGCATAAAAAAGCAATTATCTAAGGAAACCCGCGGACCCTATAGACTATAATGTATTTTGCCATAGAGCAAAAACTATGAAAACATTCCATGAAGAAAGATGCATAAGGTCAATGTCATGGCCTGCAAACGGTCCAGATCTCAATCCAATTGAAAATCTGTGGTGAAAGTTAAAGAAAATAGTCCATGACAAGGCTTCAGGGTTCCCTGAGTTTGTCCATATTTGCTATTAGATAATATAGATGGGGTTCTCACCAGTGAAAAACGCCAGTAGTGATCTGCTGGTGACTGAGTTGATGGTTGATTTCTAATTAATATTGATATCTTCTGAACACTTGTGGTTGCCATCTACTGGGAAGTAAGATTGGTGCTATATAGAGATGAGCAAACACTAATGGAAACTGCCGTTTCGAATAGCACTCACCCATAGGTATGAATGGTCGCAGCCGCCACGCAGACGGTTAAGCGGCTGGCCGCCAGCAAAGTTTGCGTGCCGGCTGCTTCCATTCATTCTTATGGGAGTGTGCTATTTGAAACGGCAGTTTCGAATAGTGTTCGCTCATCTCTATACCCAGGTGTAGAATACCAGTCATACCTGTATACTAAAAAGAATTGCCTAGTGTATGAGTCATTGATGTACGTAATGTACTGCAGTGTGGGGAGGATTGATGGGAGTGGCTGCTTGCTATTGGTTCACACTGCTTGTGTGTGTGTGCGTGCACTTTACACTACAGCTTTGCACAAGCATGCAGGAAATCAATAAAGTGTGAGATTATAGTCTTCTGTTCATGCTGAACTACATACAGTGTTGGCCAAAAGTATTGGCACCCCTGCAATTCTGTCAGATAATACTCATTTTCTTCCAGAAAATGATTGCAATCACAAATTCTTTAGTATTATTATTTTCATTTCATTTGTCTTCAATGGAAAACCACAAAAAGAATTGTCAAAAAGCCAAATTGGATATAATTCCACACCAAACATAAAAAAGGGGTGGACAAAAGTATTGGCACTGTGATCATGTGATTCTCTAATTTGTGTAATAAACAGCACCTGTTACTTACCTGAGGCACCTAACAGGTGGTGGCAATAACTAAATCACACTTGCAGCAAGTTGAAATCGAATAAAGTTTACTCAACCTCTGTCCTGTGTCCTTGTGTGCACCACATTGAGCATGGAGAAAAGAAAGAAGACCAAAGAACTGTCTGAGGACTTGAAAAGCAAAATTGTGAGGAAGCATGAGCAATCTCAAAGCTACAAGTCCATCTCCAAAGACCTGAATGTTCCTGTGTCTACCGTGCGCAGTGTCATCAAGAAGTTTAAAGCCCATGGCACTGTGGCTAACCTCCCTAGATGTGGACGGAAAAGAAAAATTGACGAAATTTCAACGCAAGATTGTGCGGATGGTGGATAAAGAACCTCGACTATCATCCAAACAAGTTCAAGCTGCCCTGCAGTCCGAGGGTACAACAGTGTCGACCTGTACTATCCGTCGGCATCTGAATGAAAAGGGACTGTATGGTAGGATATCCAGGAAGACCCCACTTCTTACCCAGAGACATAAAAAAGCCAGGCTGGAGTTTGCCAAAACTTACCTGAGAAATCCAAAAACGTTTTGGAAGAATGTTCTCTGGTCAGATGAGACAAAAGTAGAGCTTTTTGGGAAAAGACATCAACATAGAGTTTACAGGAAAAAAAAAGAGGCCTTCAAAGAAAAGAACATGGTCCCTACAATCAAACATGGCGGAGGTTCCCTGATGTTTTGTGGTTGCTTTGCTGCCTCTAGCACTGGACTGCTTGACCGTGTGCATGGCATTATGAAGTCTGAAGACTACCAACAAATTTTTCAGCATAACGTAGGGCCCAGTGTGAGAAAGCTGGGTCTCCCTCAGAGGTCAGGGGTCTTCCAGCAGGACAATGACCCAAAACACACTTCAAAAAGCACTAGAAAATGGTTTGAGAGAAAGCACTGGAGACTTGTAAAGTGGCCAGCAATGAGTCCAGACCTGAATCCCATAGAACACCTGTGGAGAGATCTCAAAATGGCAGTTTGGAGAAGGCACCCTTCAAATCTCAGGGACCTGGAGCAGTTTGCCAAAGGAGAATGGTCTAAAATTCCAGCAGAGCATTGTAAGAAACTCATTGATGGTTACCGGAAGCGGTTGTTCGCAGTTATTTTGTCTAAAGGTTGTGCTACCAAGTATTAGGCTGAGGGTGCCAATACTTTTGTCTGGCCCATTTTTGGAGTTTTGTGTAAAATGATCAATGATTTGACTTTTTTTTTCATTCTCTTTTGTGTTTTTTCATTGCAAGCAAAATAAATGAAGATATTAATACCAAAGAGTTTGTGCTTGCAATCATTTTCTGGAAGAAAATGAGTATTATCTGACAGAATTGCAGGGGTGCCAATACTTTTGGCCAACACTGTATATAATAGAAGTATAACACCCTATGGGTACTGGGATATTGCTCATACTACAAGTCTCTAAAGTGACTCCAGTCTGGAGTCTGTTAGTGTGTGAGCGGCCTGAGGATGCTTATAGAATTTCTGCCCTCTAGTGGAGGATGAAGAGTAGAGCAAATATTGAAATAAAATAAGTCATTGTGCAGATCTTCTCGACAGGAGTCTTGAATTGCTTAACACTAGGGATTTGTTGCTCATGAAAGAGCGCTAAGTGCCAACTTTCAGTTGAAAAACAGAGATCTGAGTTAGAGTAAGTTCACACGGGGTTTTTTGGTCAGGAGTTTGAGGCCGTATCCACCTCAAAATCCTGACCAAAAAGACGGCCGGTCATTTCCTTTTTCTGGGAGCCTTTTGTTCCGGCTACAGGAGAAAAGAAGCGACATGCTCATTCTTTCAGGCCGAGTCGCCTCGCGAAATCCGCCTAAAGACACTCCCTCCCAACTAGTCCCGTTCATTTGGGCCTAATCTGGAGTGGAGTGCGCGAGTGGATGCCGGTGCACTGCACCGATATTCATTTGCGGCTACCCGTTTTTTTGGTCCAGAACCTGAGGCGGCCAAAAAAACCTGTGTAAATTTACCTTAATCAGCAGACAACTAGCCCTAATCCCCTAACACACAACCCTGCCTATTTTACCCCCTGTTTGCAGAGCACAGAAAATAGTATATTAAATAGGGAAACGTTTGTGAGCCAAAAGAGCTTTCTCTTTTCATTGAGTGCAGCCAAATGAATTGGCTGCCCAGGAATTTGTTTATAAGGAGAAAGGGATGGGCACTTTCCTGCCTCAGGAGACTTAGTGGATGTCTTCATGTGATATGTATGGTGTACATCATCCCTTGAGGTCCCTCTCAATCAATATATCAAGAAAAGGTAACATATTTTCATTAAATTCACATGTGAATTTAAGGTCCAAAGGGTTTATGTTCAGTAGTGCAACAAATCTAGGAAGCTGGACAGTGTCCCCCTCCAGAAATAAATATTCTGGGCATGGAGTAGAAGGTAAAGTTTTTAGCTTCAGGATGAAGAATATGCCAGGCCTCGCATACGTGAAGCAGTTTGTGGAACTTGTTTAGGGAATTGTAAGATATCTGTGTTCTGCCTGCTGAGGTGTTAATAAGTAGATTGATGGCAAGGTTGAAGCCACCGCATAGGATTAGGTGACCCTGAGCAAAGTACTGGAGGGCATTTACAATGGAGGTAAGGAATAGAGATGAGCGAGTACTGTTCAGATCAGCCGATCTGAACAGCACGCTCCATAGAAATGAATGGAAGCACCTGGTACTTCCGCTTTGACGGCGGCCGGCCACTTAACCCCCCATGTGCCGGCTACGTCCATTCATTTCTATGCGAGCATGCTGTTCGGATCAGCTGATCCGAACAGTACTCGCTCATCTCTAGTAAGGAAAGGAACCTGATTAGAGTTGGGGGACTAAAGATTAGCTATAGTGTACGCAACTCAGTAAATTTCACATTTGAGAAATAAGTATCTGGCATCCTGGTCTACCTGGAAGTCCAATATTTTAACCGGTATGTGATTTGTGAAAAAAGATAGCCACCCCTTTAGTCTTTCCCTTAGTGCTACTACTATGTGACTAAGAGGGAAATAGGTGAACAGTGCATTCTGTATGCCGCCCTTTAGATCTGTTCCTTTTGGAATAGAAATACTAATTTGGCAATTAAATCTGCATCATGATATTAGACTTTTTAACTGAGTCATGCATGATGTTAAGGATGCTGCCCTCTAGAGGGCGGCATACAGAGTGCACTGTTTTCCTAATTACATCCTGGAGAATAGATTTGCATATTTTTTACCCAGAATCCCTAGCGGAGCAGGAATGACTTGTAAGTCTCCGTACTGCCTATGTAGGCACACACTCTCCCTGATGTGTACGATTATCCCCTAAGAGGGAAATAGCGATTCTTGATGGTAGACATACGTGCTACATGAAAATATGTCTCTTACAAACAAAGCATGTGGACCTTACGTTTATGAGCATCATATAAGATTTAGGAGCAGTTCTCAAGTGTAATTAATCCCTTAATATTAAAGGATGATCTTGTGGTGTTCGACATGTGATGTAGAAGGGGGAGGAAGACGGGTGATGCTGGGTTCACACCTGCGTTTGGGGTCTCCGTTCTATGGTTTCCGTCTTCTGCATGCCAGAAGACGGAAACCATAGACCGGGTCCGGCCGTGCGCGGCGGTGAGCGTTTTAGGCTCTCCGCCGCGAAACCGGATTTTTTTTTTATCCGGACACAGAGTACTGCATGTCCGACTCTGTGTCCGGATTATAAAACCCGGTTTCGCGGCGGAGAGCCTAAAACGCTCACCGCCGCGCACGGCCGGACATCTCTCTCACCCATTCAAATGAATGGGTGAGAGAGACTCCTGCAGGTTTCCGTATCCTGCCTGTGTTTTAGGCAGGAAACGGAAACCTAAGTACGGAGTGCCGGGCCGCAGATGTGAACGAGCCCTGAGGGCAACTTAGCAAAGAGAGACAAGTGAGGAATACAGAAAGAGTGTGACGGGAGGAGAAAGAAAATCGAAAGGGGAAAATAGAGATGAACAGTTGGAAGAGGGTGGATAGCGTTCTCTCAACGGGACTTTGCGATGGGTGAACACAACTCTCGGTGGTTACAGTGGGATCCTCGCTATATGGGAAGGTGGAAGGTAGGATACGTGTTAGGAGAACAGAGAGGGGGAGCTAGATCGGCCCATACAGAATAGAAACTGAGAAGGAATGTGAACAGGGGTACGGCAATATATGCATAATAGTGAAAGCAGGCAAAAGTAAATAAGCTAAACTACAGCAAAAAGTCCAGGAGGTAAGAATCACCTGGCTGAGGACAGTTCAAATAAGGTGATCTCAGTCTGGAGAGGTCTCTTGGTGGACGCATTTCACAACTCAATCCCATGATTGTGGAAAAGCTTCAGGATGACCAATGTCGTCGAGCACCAATTCCCAGGTAGGGAGATGGATAGCTGGCAGTCCAAGTGAATGACAAAAATCCGGGAGGCCATCTGGTGAGTTGAGAGAGAGCAGTTTGTCTTTCTGGTGGCCTGGAAGAGCGAAGAGGAAACCCCAGTGATAGGAATTCCCATGGTCTTGAAGGTGAGTAAGCAAAGGCTTCCAGCTAAGGTAGAATATACCTGAAGAGGTCCGGAAAGATGAAAAGTGAAGCATCATCAAAGTCAATAGTCTTTGAGATCTATGGCTTTGAGCACTATTTCCTCTTTAATGGCATAGAAATGTACCTTGCAGGTGACACCCTGAGATTTCACAGGGTCACAGCTATGAGGTCTAAGAGCACGGTGTGTGCAGTCTATCTCTGTTTTCAGGGGGTTCATCCCAGGAGCAAATTGAAAATACCTGTGAGTGTGGGCACCAGATATGCAGTCTGTGTAGCCTCAGGTACGCTGTGAATCCTAATGTTATTGCGGTGATTATGGTTTTCCATATTGTCCACATATGATATGACCTTACGGTAGTGAGGAGGATTGTTGCAGTGTTTGAAGAGAAGTCGAAACTGAGGACTGAAACTGCTCAAGTCAGCCACCCTTTGTTGTGAATCCACAATATCAGTTTCAACCACCTGTAGATCTTGGCGCCAGGCTTGCTTCAGAGGCTATATTGTCCATATCCTTTTAGTTGGGGAAGAGGGCCTATAGGTCTGGATGTCCCTGAAGGATATGAACCGTTTCCTCAGGCGGCGGCAAATAAGATACAAAAGAAGTCACAACACAGCAAGATGGCTCCTTTAGATCTTTCGACAGGCGACAGTTGGATCAGCTTCATCCCCTAAAGACAGGTCAAGATCAGAGGAGTTGGGAATGAGGAGTTGTGGAAGAGCACTGACCATAACAGAACGGCTGGAACAGGGACTTTTTAGAAGGGGGCTGATGGAGTGCCCCATAGTGCAGGAGTTACAAGATTTGGAGGCTGGTGGGGGTAGCTTGCAAGCCCAAGGAGGGATCCCCTATCCCCTCTGAGATCCCATCAGCATTGGGAGTAGGGGAGATAAGTGGCACCCGGGTTGCTACTGATCGTGGAGGAGAGAAGGAAGATAGCCACTTGGAGCCCACATATGGCAGGAAAGTACTCTGCAATTTTGCAGTCAAGAAGGATGAGGTTGCCAGGAGCAGAGGCACACTTCAGGTCCCAGGTCCAGAAGCCGCTGAATGTGCAGGGTGATGCAGCAGGGAAGCAATGCAAGCTCTCAGGCTGGAGGAGAGTGCGTGAGGGGACAAAGATGGCAGCACTGACATCTCCAGGCCAGCCTCACTATCGGACGAGCCCCACAGCTCTTGAAGGGGATTATATAGTTTGAAATGGATCCATCCGGAGTCAAAAACAGTTGTGAATAAATCCTCACTTTTTTAAAATTTATTTTTGGAGTGCTGTTCATTTGTTGCATTATTCGCTCCAGTGTCAGTGAGAGAGAAGGTCTAACCCATCGCCTACCTAACCTATTGCCATAATCGTACTGACCCACAGAATACAGGTAACTTTTTTTTTTTTACCACACAGTGAACACCATAAAAATTAAACACATATGAAAATGGTGCGACTGTGTTTTTTTTTTTTTTTTCCAAATCCACCTTATCCTGAATTTGTTTCCACCTTCCCAGTACATTGTACAGGATATTGAATAGTGATTTCAGAGCACTGTAAGTTTTCTATGGATATATAATATCACCCATCTCCGAGAATGTGAAAGGTCCTCTTTAAATAACCTACCCAGTATAATATGCTGACGAAAAGATTTGTTAAGCCGTAATATCTATCTATATGAAGTACAATGAGTGCACTTTTCACCTTTCAGCCAGTCCAAGCCTGAAGATATATAAATATTAAGTTACAAGCAGCTCCCAGGAACAGGCTGATGTCCCCATCTAGCTGTTCATAACAAGTGGCGGAAAAATCCAGATGTCTCCAGTTGTTACCTGCCATGACTTATGAGACACAGAGTTATAGTGCACCACGCAGTAAGGGTGCATGCAGACTACGTAACGCCGGGCGTGTATGAGAGCCGTACACGCCGGCATTACGGCAGACTGCCGAACACTTCCCATTCACTTCAATGGGAGCGCTCGTAACAGCGGCGTTTACGAGCGCTCCCATTGAAGTGAATGGGAAGTGTTCGGCAGTCTGCTGTAATGCCGGCGTGTACGGCTCTCATACACGCCCGGCGTTACGTAGTGTGAATGCACCCTTAGGCTGTGTTCACACTGAGTTTTTTGGTCAGGAATTTGCCTCAAAATCGTGACCAAAAAAACGCCTCATCATACAGTCCTATGTAATTTTTTTTTTCTAGTGGAAAATCCACTAAAAAGAAAGTGGCATGTCCATTCTTCAGGCAGATTCCACCTCAGGAAATCAACACAAGTCAATGGGAGGCAGAAAAACCGCTAGCGGTTATTTGCGTGGTTTTTGGCAAAAAAAAAAAAAAAAAAAAAAAACACTTCAAAAAACGCCAGGCAGATTTTCCACCTCCCATTGATTTTTTTCAGAAACGCCTGAAAAATACTTAAAAAAAAAAGCTTCAAAAAATGCCTCATGAATTTTCCTGAAGCGGATTTTTCCTGACCAAATAACTCCGAGTGTACGCAGCCTTACTGTTTCTGAAATGTCCCTAACCCTGCTTAAGCTGTTCCTGTTCTACGTCATACTATTACGGCACACTGAGTATATCATTAATGCTCACTGCCATAAAAGTAAAGTGCTGTAATGCTGTGGGCACAGGAGCTGTGACCATGAGATTAATTCAGGTATTTGGCTGTGTTACAAAACCAAGGGCTAGGTCCAGCCGCCAGGGTCGAAAGATACTCAGACTCTGGCAGATTATCCCCTTGGTTTCCATGATCTATAGCAATCACAGCATCCAGGGGGTCTAGAGGCAAGATTGTCCCCCCCAGTCACCCCTTGAAACCCCCCAAGATAAGATTGTGGGATCCAGGGGGTTGCCATGGCAGCCAGGAGGTTGGACCATGTCTTCCTGACTGCCTTTAAACAGTTCCCATAGGAACTAATGTGCAGTGTTCCAAAATACTATGTATTGCAGGACTTGCACTGGGCATCTGAGATCCCAGCTTCATGTTCACTTGTGGAACAGGTAAAAAGTGAAAAAACATACACATATAATAAAAACATACAAAAATGTATAAATAAAACAATAAAAAGTTTTAAAAAAACCTTTACATTTTAAAAATATATAATGTAAACAAACAAACATGTTAGGTATCCCCAGCGACGCACCTCCCATGAGGCGACCTGAAGCGACCGCTTCAGGCGGCGCTATGCCAGGGCCTCGGGAGGGCGGCATTTTTGCTGACCTAAGCCAGTCCAGGACAAGCTGTCCTGGACTGGCTTAGCGTCACCATGTCTGCAGCCCGACATGGGCAGCGAGTGGTGTATTGGGGCAGCCCTGCTGGACGCAGCGCTGCTCCAGCGGCCGCCCCTCACACTCAGGCAGAGAGCAGGTCCTCTCCCTGCCTGCTCGCGAACGCCGCTCGGCCCCGCCCCCTTTCTGCTCGGCCTCGCCCTTTCTTGCGACCATGCCCCCTCCTCCCAGGTTCACCCTTGGGTATCCCCACGTGAATATAAGACCCTGCTGTTTAAAAATAGTGTTATTTATCCTGTACGGTGAGCACCATAAAAAATAATATATAAATACTGCAATACGCAAAATAATATATATTAGTCACTTTACTTTCCTCAAAAAATAAATAATAATATAATATTAATAAATAAAAAGTGATCAAAAAGTCATACATACTCAAAATTGGAAGCAATAGAAAGTACAACTTATCCTGCAAATAAAGAGCCCTGGCGTATCTCCGTCAACAGTACAGTAAAGATGTCAGAATATGGCGACCCCCAGGAAAATCGTTCATTTTCAAAAAGTAACACATAAAAGCAGTAACACGTAATAAAACAAACATAAATATGGTATAACCATGATCATAAAGCTGCCATGTCGTTTATAATGCAGAGTGATTGCTAGTAAAACAAAAAATTATGATGATAATATTGTGTGTTATTTCACATGGAGCCCCAAAAACCATAAATAAAAGCAAATCAAAACATTATTTGTACCCCAAAATGGAGGCAAATTAAAGTACAACTTGTCACGCAAAGAATAAGACTTCACATAGCTATGGCAACAGAATAATCCAAAAAGTTATGAGTTTTGGAAGACGGGGAAGGAAAATCTGAATAAAAGTCACCAAACAATGTACAAACTACTCTGTGTCATTAAAGGGTTAAATAACTAATTTAACCCTACAAAGTACACAGCCCGCTGCGCTAGCCTCTCATACCGCAATGCACGCCGGAACTTGTAGTTCTAAGCCAATAGGATACGCCTAGAACTCTAGAACAACCATTATGCACCCAACCAATATGGTGACGACGCTCTATGCCGTTGCTCCTCTCTATGGTGGTCCTAGAGTAGTCAGTCATGGCGCCAACCCCTCCCCGCTGTCCCCTGTGACAGCCGGCGGTGAAGAGCCCGCCTGCACTGACGTCATCGAGAGGCCGGCTCCGGAGCACAGCTAACGCAAGATGGCGGCCACCACGGGCTCAGGTGAGTCGGGTGACGGAGGGAAGCGGGGAGGAAGTGACCTGTAAAGAGAGATAGTGGGCATGTGGGAACCGCCATCCGCCGGGAGATGGTGGGAGCCGGTCGGCCGATATGGGGTGGTGTGTAGCGGCTCATAGTGAGGCCCGAGGCCTGCTCTTTTCGCATTGCATGATTGTGCTCTGTCAGGAGCGCTCACACCCCAGCCGGGCCCAGGGTCACTCTCTGTCCGACTGGCGGCGCTTCGTCAGATATATGGACGTAGAGGGCGTCATGGAGGCCACACATCCAGCCGTGGCCGCTGTTTTGTGTGGCTGTCTTTTCTGCTCCAGTCCATATCGGCGCTCTGAGAGGCCGTCGCGGCCTACGGGCTGGCTACAGACCGCTAAGAACCTGTCCGGTGGCCCTGCAATTAGAGGGAGGGGTTCTGTCTGTGATTCGGTTTGGAGGGGCCCAGTAGGGGCCTGCCATCTGTATGCAAGACGCCTAGGGGACCCCTTCTAATGTCCATCCCTGGGTTTGTAATCAGAAGGAAATGCATAGAGAAGACAAAGCAGCCTGTGACATCTGAGGGGTCTCCATTCTGCAGGCCTGAAAGGGTTATTTCCTTGTGTATTTTGTAGGGCTGCACCTACTGCATTATGTGGCACTCAGTGTAATGTGTGATGATAATGGAGCCATTTGACTGGGCCACATTTTCACTTCTGACCACAGACCCTCCTATGCAATGACGTGGAATCTCTTCAGGGTATTCCATAAACATCTGATCATTACATTCGGACAGGTACATAGGGTGGGTGCACACTACCATTATTAATGCCTATTGTCTCATCAAAATGAGAGCAATGGACATTAGAGTTCCTTTCATGCCCTCCTACACATGTGGTTTTATATACCGTTAGAAAGCAGACGGTGCGCTTAATTCATCACACTGTCTAACGATATATAAAACCGCATGTGCAGGAGGACATGAAAAATGTACACAGAGACCCCTCCATCGAGTATCAGTCAGCGTTCACCCCCATTGTAAAAAAGAAAGACAGAAGCTTTTTACTGTAGAACAATAAAGTCCTGCATTACACAAGCAAGTATGATGGAAGACCACGCTCATTGTGTTGTACACATTAGTATCACTGGGACACATGGAAGGGGTTCTGTCTGTGGTGTTACTCTGCTACAGCTAATGGCCAATTCTTCCATCCTGTGATTGGATGAATGTAACAGACGTTAATGATGGTAGTGTGAACGTACCCTTATTTGGAGGATAGGGATCAATAGTCCCCAGTTACAGTTTTTCCTGTCAGTACTTCTACACAGACCTCCATTCTGAAGTCTCTTCCCACAACTCAAGAGGACAGGGGAAAAGGACAAAATTGCATATGTGATTTCAGCCTCTGCTTCTATTTGGATCACGTTTGGTATGTCTGTTTAACGATTGCTGAAACAGATATAAACATATACATCAGTGTTTATAAAAAAAAAAACCCCCAAAAAAACAATGGATGGACACAGTAGTAGTAGGGTACGCTGCGTTTTGTGTCTTAACGCTAGCATAGCAGCAATTGTGTCAAACTGTCCAGATTAAAATCCACTGATTTCAATGGGTTTTAAAAGTAATCTGCATCTATCAGTTTGTGCCATTTCCATCTAGTTTCCACTTTTTTGTGCGGAGAGAAAAGCAGAACGTGCAGAACCTTTTCTCTGTACTAAAAAATAAGGGTTCCAGATGGACAGCAAGCAATCCGTGCTCATATATATATATATATATATATATATATATATATATATATAAGAGGACCTTTCATCATATTGGGCACAGGCAGTTCTATATACTGCTGGAAAGCTGACAGTGCGCTGAATTCAGCGCACTGTCGGCTTTCCCGATCTGTGCCCAGTGTACAGCGCTATCGGTCCCGGTACCGTAGCGCTTTACAGTCAGAAGGGCGTTTCTGACACTTAGCCAGGGACGCCCTTCTGCCCTGCAGCGCCTATCAGGCTGTACTGTGTGAGCAGGGAGGAACGCCCCCTCCCTCTGCTCACACAGCTCGTCCATAGATGAGTATTATCAGGGAGGGAGGGGGCAGTTCCTCCCCAGTCTTAGAGCACAGCGCGATAGGCGCTGCTGGGCAGAAGGGCGTCCCTGGCTAAGCGTCAGAAACGCCCTTCTGACTGTAAAGCGCTACAGTACCGGGACCGATAGTGCTTTACACCGGGCACAGATCGGGAAAGCCGATAGTGCGCTGAATTCAGCGCACTGTCAGCTTTCCAGCAGTATATAAAACTGCATGTGCCCGATCTCATGAAAGGTCCTCTTTAAGGTCAATGGAAAACAGATTAAAAACTGCTAGCAATCGGTTCGTGTCCATTTTGCAATCAGTTTTTTACTCTGCGCATGCTCAGAATGAATAAGGGGAAGAAAAAAAAATACAGATTACAAACTGACGCTGGGTTCACGCCAGCGTCTGGTCTCCATTCTGAGGTTTCCATCTTCTGCATGCCGAGTCCGACCGTGAGCGCTTTATGCTCTCCGCGCCGAAACCGTTTTTTGTTTTTTTTTAAACCGGACACAGAGTACTGCATGTCCGACTCTGTGTCCGGTTAAAAAAGAAACTGTTTCGCCGCGGAGAGCATAAAACGCTCACTGGTGCTCACGGCCGGACACTTTTCAAACCCATTCATTCGAATGGGTTTGAAAGATGCCTGCAGGTTTCCGTCTCCTGCCTGCTTTCGTGCGGGAAACGGAAACCTGCAGAACAGAGTCCCGGGTGCAGATGTGAATGAGCCCTTACACAAACAGTCAGTTTTATTTATTTATTTGTTTTAACTGACTCCAGGCAGCTATTCACACTTGCACCGCTAACCACCCGCCGTGACTCTACTGAAATTCTACACAGGACTTTGTTCCTTGCTAAAAAAAAAAAAAAATGTTTCATGGAGGAGAGGCTGCCTACAGACACTAGCGGTTTGCGTTAAAAACCAATTGAAATGAATGGGACTGCTGGCATGCCGTCCTCTATCTGTTTTTATTATTTATACAGCACCATTAATAATTGCATATTCCTTTATATTTGGGGGTTTACATACAGTACACAAAATATACAAGCAGATATACCGTATATTCTCGAGTATAAGCCGAGTTTTTCAGCACAGTTTTTGTCAAGCACAGGGGGGATATTGTTATATACACTCCAGACACTGTATTGTTTGCACGGTGTAGGTTGCACTCACATTCTACTGCGGTTGTTCAGCCAGAAGGTCCACAGGGAGTGCAGCGGGATGCCCTCACTGTCCGGCTCCTGTGGCAGCTCCAGGCTGGCGATGGTTCAGATGCTGCTGCTCCTTGCTCTCCGCCTTCAACTGCCACCGGTCCGGGCCCGCGAGGAGCGCCAGCATCATCACTAACTGTGCAAAGAGTCAGCAGTTTCGGCGTCGAGTCCACAGGAAGATGGCGCTCCCCGCGGGTCCGGACCGGCGGTAGCTGAAGGTGGAGAGCGAGGCGCAGCTGCACCTGAACAATCACCAGCCTGGAGCTTCCACAGGAGCCGCACAGTGAGGGCATCCTGCTGCACTCCCCGTGGGCCTTGCTACCAAAACTGCTGACTCTGCGCAGTTAAATGACAATGCTGGCGGGGTCCACAGGAAGATGGTGCTCTGCGTGGGTCCGGACCGTGCCGCAAAACTGCTGACGCTCTGCGCAGTTAAGGGACAATGTTACGGAGGTCCACAGGAAAATGGCTCTCCCTGTGGGTCCAGGCCGGCAGGAGCTGAAGGCAGAGAGCGACGAGCAGCTGCACTTGAACCATCACCTGGAGCTATCGCAGGAGCCGGACAGTGAGGGCATCCTGCTGCACTCCCCGTGGACCTTCTGGCTGGACAACCTTCTCTCCCTGGAACAACTGCAGCAGAATGTGAGTACAACCTACACCGTGCAAACAATACAGTGTCTGGAGTGTATATAACAATATCCCCTTCCACCCCCACCCCTGTGAAATGAATACGTAAGAGTGATCTTTCACCTATTTATCCCCTATCCATAGGATAGGGGATAAATACTAGATTGATGTTGATGGAGGGTCGGGGTTTGGAGTGCAGTAGGTGCTGGGGAAGGGGGGGGGCGGGTGTGTTTGGGTTGTCTGTCTGCTCCTTCCCTGAGCTTAAAGGGCAGACCACACACACACACACTTGGAATTCAGTCTGGCTACAGCCAGGCTGAACATAGGGTGTCTGCAGTGCTCCTATTCTGTCGGGAATGGGTTAATAGGAGCACTACAGATACCCTATGTTCAGCCACACTGAATTCCAAGTGGGAGAAAAAAAAAACCCAGTCCTCAAGCTCAGGGAAGGGGCAGACAGACAACCAAAACAACCCCTCCCCCTTTCCCAGCACCTACTGCTACCAAAATCTCTGGCTATTTTAATTTTTGAAATTTTCCAGTAGCTGCTGCATTTCCCCCCTAGGCTTATACTCGAGAACAAGATTTTCCTGTTTTTTTTTTTGGTAAAATTAGGGGGGTCGGCTTATATTCAGGTCATTTATACCTAAATACCATTTTTTCCATGGCGCATCAACCTATGTTAACTTCACAATAAATGTATTTGTTTATTCATCACTGATTCAAGAGTGTGCAGCAGATAATTTCTTTTTTGGATACTGACAGGGTGGGAGGACCCATTTTCTGCTTGCACCTCAATCCGACATGAGGGCGTGCGGTTCCACTGTTTTCTTGCAGATGTGAACCCAGCCTCCTAAAGGTCTTTGTACTGTAACATCACTTTCACTTGGGATTGCTTATATACTAAATACATTTCAGAAAGAAATTTTCAGAGTGCTGAGTTTTCATTTAGCTGCAAAACTCCAACTCATGTCAGGAAGGTGATAGGATGGATGTGACTGCTATAGTGAAAGAACGAACTGTGTTGAATACAGGCTGGTCATCTGTAAGGGATTGTTATGTATGCTGCTGTCTATTGATTCTACAGGTTGTTTTTTTTTGTACATTTGTTAATGCAGAAAGTGAATGACTTTATTTCTCACTCATCCTGTGTTGGCATTTGCCCTCTTTGATAGACACTTAAATATACCCAGATTGTCTTCAGTATCTGCCACCCACATGTGTAAATGACAACACGCTTCAGTAGCTGTCACTTCCTGTGCTGCTTGTCTGAGGCTCTGAGTTATATCTATGTATATGGTTCTGGATAGGCTGCTCATTACACAATCCTTCTTATTCTAGTGGTTTTTCTAGGCTTTTGGGAACAATGGGGTGGGGGGGCTAGGCTATGTGCCAGTAGTGTTTTAAGCCCTCTTTACTATGCTGCCGTCTCCCCACCTAGTGTGTCCTACTCCTTGTGTTCATCATTCACTTGTTGCATCCTTTGGTTTCCATGAATCCATTTTCTGTACTTGCAGCTGATAGTTGCATACAGTGACCGCTAATATATTTTGGCTGATCTGTGCTTATAGCAGTTGTCTGGTTTTCAACTGATCCTTTTGGCAGCTTTTGCTCTGCAAATGGCGGTGCTGAGCATCCAGGAAAGCTTATGCCTGCTCAAACTGGGAATCTGGGCTGTGGCCTCCAGTGTAGGGAAATTAAAATCTTTTTAACATTTTTCTCTGTGAAATTTAGTCAGGGTAGGTCACGTGAGTTTTGTTGTGTTGATCACTTTCATTATAAATGTAAGGGTTGGTTCACACTAGCGCTTGTATTCCGTCTGAAAGGAGTCCGCATGGACACCCCATGGATGGAATACTATAACAATTGCAAGCGATGTGCTGGCACACGGACGCCATAGACTTTAATGGGCTCCGTGTGCTTGCTGCGCACTGCCCGCACAAATCAATTGCGATTGTATTCTGTCTGGGGGGTGTCCATGCAGACTCCTTCCAGACGGAATACAAGTGCTAGTGTGAACCAACCCTAAGACAGACATCTCTCATGATGAGCGAAATTCCTTGACAATATGGTATTCTCGAAATCCAAAAAATGTCCCTAGGTCATCAGCCCATAGATCCTTGTCCCCACAACACCACATCCTGCTGTACTCCAACCCTAATCTGCTTTGTCCTAGGGTACCTTGTAGATTGAAAACATTATTTATGGCGTACATCATGCTAGTTATACAGTATGTGACATTGATGTGCACAGTGCTTTGTAAATATTCAGAGTATGATAATGATGACCAAGACAAGGCCATGTGTATGTGCTTGTTGACCACTATGGGTAACCCCCACCCCCTCCCCAAATCTATATCTACATATATTTTTTGCCAGATATACTAAGGTACACCTGCAAGGATTACCTTTTACCCATAAGAGCCTCCAATTTATACATTTCAGGCTGCATTCCAAGATTTGGAAAATAAATCAGAGTAGAAATAAGGTTTCTATTATCATGTGATTCTTCAGCTTTACTGGTATAGTTTAGGGCCCCTTTCAGTTCTACTATTATGTTATGTGTCCTTGTACTCTGCAGCAGGTAGACTTGGAGAATTTCCACTTTTCCCTGTTCTCTGCTTATTGGTACCAGGCGGCATTCCTGACCTCTTCTGTGTCTTATCACTATCTTGTTTCACTTTGTGCATAGTGCTGAGCTTTAGGCTACCTTCACACGGAGTAACACCGGGCTTGTAAAAAATCCTCATTCACAGCCATACACGCAAGTGCTGCGGAAGGCTCCCGAACACTTCCCATTCACTTCAATGGGAGCGCTCGTAAAGCCGGTGTTACAAGCGCTCCCATTGAAGTGAATGGGAAGTGTTCGGGAGCCTTCCGCAGCGCTCGTGTGTATGTCTGTGAATTAGGATTTTTACAAGCCCGGCGTTACTCCGTGTGAAAATAGGGAGAAAAAAATTTGAAGCAAAAAATGGTAAAATATTTAATATATGGGAGTTGTAGTTTTGCAACAGCTGCAAGGCCACATTGACAGGTGACCCTGCAGCTGTACGGGGATGTATAGAGTGTTTTTTCTACTGTTATATATATTCTAGGGAAAGGAGTGATTTAGAACTTTTATTTCATATTTTTATTATATATTTTTAAAGCTTTTTTTTTTTTTTTACTATTTTATTCCCCCCGGGGGCTTGAACCTGCAGTCACTTGATTGCAAGTCCCATAGACGGCAATACAACTGTATTGCCGTCTATGGGACATTCTGTATATTAGTATTACGGCTGGTCATAGACCCAGCCTCAATACTAATACAGCAGTGACAGGCTCTCACCCGAACAGGTCGGCTCCTGCGATATCGCCGCGCAGGAGCCGGCCTGCAACTTCACAGGTATGGGGCCGGTGGGGACCGGCCCCGGGGGAGAAGGCGCCGCCAAGCCAGACTACAGACCCGGCATCCGCTGTACTAGAGAGACGGATGCCGGCGAGGGATAGACGCCAGCACAGGTTCCGGGGCCTGAGACATCGCTGCACTCCACTGTCCTACATGAAGCCAGCGGCGGGGGGACGGAGGAGCGGAATAGCATCGCCCCTGCTGCTGCTGGCTTCATGCAGGGCAGGGGAGCGCAGCGATGTCTCAGGCCCCGGCGTCTATCCCTTGCCGGCATCCGCCTCTCTATTACAGCGGGTGCCAGGCGCCACATTCGGACTATAAGACGCACCCTTCTTTTCCCCCCAAATTTTGGGGGAAAAAAGTGCGTCTTATAGTCCGAAAAATACGGTAAAACTTTTTCACACAATTAACAACATAGTACAACCCTTCCCCCCTCCCTCCAGTGTGTTCTATAAGTAGTTCACGGACCAAAGAGTAACATTGGTTTCCAGTCACACAACTATCTATTGTGGTGCTTTTTGGTAAACAATGTTTCTGGTTTTACTTTCAGGTGCATACCGTATATGAAAATATTTTTGGGGTTACCCACTGAAGAGCAAGCAACGTTACAACTGTCCATGTGAAAAACGCGTGTTCTCCAAATTAATGCCGGCTACTTTAAGAGATTGATTTTGTGCTTTATTTAGGATAGTTAACACTGGGGTTTTTTTGGCTCAGAACCTGAGGTGCAGTGCACCGGTTTCCATTCGTGCACTCCGCTCTGGATTAGGCCCAAATGAATGAGTCTAGTTGGGAGGGAGTGTCTTCAGGCGGATGCCGCGAGGTGAAACGGCCTGTAGAATGAACATCTCGCTTCTTTTTCCAGGAGCCGGAACAAAACGGGATCTGTATTTTTGGTCAGGATTTTGAGGCGGATACGGCCTCAAAATCCTGACCAAAAAACCTTGTGTGAACTTACACTTAGGCCAGGGCCCCACGGACCGGAAATGTCGCAAATTGCTTGCGGCAGAAACGTGTTTTACAGAACTTGCAAAGTGGATGGGTTTCATGCAAATCCCATCCCCACTTTGCGGAGAAAATCACAGCGCGGACACGCTGCTATTTCCTAAACTGTTGCGGTTTTGAAAATCGCAGCATGTCAATTATATCTACGGAAACGCCGGTGGCTTCCCCGTAGATATAATTGTAACAGAAAGTCCGCGGAGGAACTCAGTGAACTTTCTGTTGTAAGCGCTGCGGGAAAAACCGTGATGCATTCACGCCACAGTTGTTCCCACAGCGCTTTAGTGCTACGTTTCCAGCCCATGCTTTAAAGTCATAGCAAATGCAAGACGGATTGGGAACTGCAGACGCTTAAAATTGAAGGGCATGTCGCTTGGAAGCAACACCTGACACTGATAAGAGATCTAATAGGAGGAATAGTAATACAGACAAGCCCTCACACAGTATTAGGGTCCATTCACATGGAGGAAAATGACGCTGTATTTGGCGCTGAATTTTCAGAGCTGAAAAAAAGCCTCCCATTGAATTCAATGTGTTTGGCTAGCTTTTTTTTCCACTCGCGTAATTTTCTGCTAGCTGAAAATTCAGCGCCATTTTCCTTTTTTAGCACTGATTTTGACACTGAATCCGCTTCAGAATCCACTTGGAAAAAACGCCTCCCCGTAGAGTTCTGTGGGTTCCACTCACTTTATTTCTCCACTTGCGGAAAAAAAAAGCTTTTTTCAGGTGGATTCTGCCTGCAAAAACCAACGCAGATAATGGGTGGCGTAAAATCCACCTCGGGGATTTGGCTGCTAGCGTTTTTTTTTTTTTTTTCAGGGTCCATGCATTGAGCTGAAGGAAAAAAAAAACAAAAATAAAAAAAGACTCAAAGAATGCTCCAAAAACCGCTTCAAAAAAACATTTCTTAATTCCTGAAGCAGATTTTTTCCTCACCAAAAAACTGCGTTCTAGCAGAAAAAAAAACATTGAAGTCAATGGGAGGCTTTTTTTTTTTTTTTTTCAGCGCTGAAATTCCACACCAAATTCCTCACCAATTTCCTCTGTTTGAATGGATGCATACAGTCATGGCCAAAAGTTTTGAGAATGACACAAATCTTATATTTTCACATGATCTGCTGCCCTCTGGTTTTTATGTGTGTTTGTCAGATGTTTTTATCACATACAGAAATATAATTGCAATCATATTATGAGTAACAAAAGCTTATATTGACAGTTAGAATGAGTTAATGCAGCAAGTCAATATTTGCAGGGTTGACCCTTCTTCTTCAGGACCTCTGCAATTCTCCCTGGCATGCTCTCAATCAACTTCTGGACCAAATCCTGACTGATAGCAGTCCATTCTTGCACAATCAATGCTTGCATTTTGTCAGAATTTGTAGGTTTTTGTTTGTCCACCCGTCTCTTGATGATTGACCACAAGTTCTCAATGGGATTAAGATCTGGGGAGTTTCCAGGCCATGGACCCAAAATCTCTATGTTTTGTTCTCTGAGCCATTTAGTTATCACCTTTGCTTTATGGCAAGGTGCTCCATCATGCTGGAAAAGGCATTGTTGATCGCCAAACTGCTCTTGGACGGTTGGGAGAAGTTGATCTTGGAGGACATTCTGGTACCATTCTTTATTCATGGCTGTGTTTTTAGGCAAGACTGTGAGAGAGCCGATTCCCTTGGCTGAGAAGCAACCCCACACATGAATGGTTTCAGGATGCTTTACAGTTGGCATGAGACAAGACTGGTGGTAGCGCTCACCTCGTCTTCTCTGAATAAGCTGTTTTCCAGATGTCCCAAACAATCAAAAGGGATTCATCAGAGAAAATGACTTTACCCCAGTCCTCAGCAGTCCACTCCCTGTACCTTTTGCAGAATATCAGTCTGTCCCTGATGTTTTTTCTGGAGAGAAGTGGCTTCTTTGCTGCCCTCCTTGAGACCAGGCCTTGCTCCAAGAGTCTCCGCCTCACAGTGCGTGCAGATGCACTCACACCTGCCTGCTGCCATTCCTGAGCAAGCTCTGCACTGCTGGTAGCCCGATCCTGCAGCTGAAACACTTTTAAGAGATGGTCCTGGCGCTTGCTGGTCTTTCTTGGGCGCCCTGGAGCCTTTTTGCCAACAATGGAACCTCTCTCCTTGAAGTTCTTAATGATGCTTGTTGATTGTTGACTGAGGTGCAATCTTTCTAGCTGCGATACTCTTCCGTTAGGCCATTTTTGTGCAGTGCAATGATGACTGCACGTGTTTCTTTAGAGATAACCATGGTTAACAGAAGAGAAAAAATGATGCCAAGCACCAGCCTCCTTTTATAGTGTCCAGTGGTGTCATTCTTACTTAATCATGACAGATTGATCTCCAGCCCTGTCCTCATCAACACCCACACCTGTGTTAATGGAGCAATCACAAACGATGTTAGCTGGTCCTTTTAAGGCAGGGCTGCAATGATGTTGAAATGTGTTTTGGGGGATAAAGTTCATTTTCTAGGCAAATATTGACTTTGCAAGTAATTGCTGTTTAAGCTGATCACTCTTTATAACATTCTGGAGTATGTGCAAATTGCCATTAGAACAACTGGAGCAGTAGACTTTGTAAAAATTAATATTTGTATCATTCTCAAAACTTTTGGCCATGACTGTACTATGAGCTGAAGGAGCTGACATCTCAGTAATGAAAACCGCCTCACAGGAAGACTTGTGTAGTTGCCCATAGCAACAAATCAGAGCTTTCACATTACCTCAGCAGCTTTAGTGATGAAATCTCTCTGTATAATAAGCAATAATGACAATCTTACTATCAGGCAGATTTCGCCTGACCAATATGGCTGCTCAGTAAGGCTGCTTGCACACTACAGGATTTTTCACGGGTCTCTGGACTGTGGATTCTGCAGCTCCATAGACTTCTATGGAGCCTGCAAAAGTCACAGCTTTGTGCACAAAGAAGTCTATGGAACTGCAAAATCCATGGCCTGGAGGCCCGTGAAAAATACTATAATGTGCAAGCAGCCACTAAGCAGACCAGATGTGTTTTGTCAGTGCGTGCGTGTGAAAGTGTGTGCGTGCACGTGTGTGGTCCGTGTATGTGTCTGTGCATGCATGTGATCCATGTGTATGTATGAGTGTGTGCATGCACATGTGTGGTCCATGTATATTTATGCATGTATGTGCGCGTGTGATTCATGTGTTTGTGAGTATGCAGTGCAAGTGTCTATGCGTGCAGCAGTTATGTATGCTCTTCGTTCGTGTGTATAGTGTGCATCCATCTGAGTGTGTGTGTGTGCATGTGGTATTTGTGGGGTGGTCTTGTGTGTGTCTAGAGTGGTCTGGTGTTTTTGTGGTGTGTTGCGGCATTTGTGTAGTGTTGTACTAGTGGGTCGGTGTATGTGTGTAGTCTGTGTGATGTTTATATGGTGCTTGTGTGTGGTGCTGCGGCCCCTTTAGCAGTGACTCTTTGGCGCCGTCGCTATAATCCGTGCCTGTCAGTCACAGCTGTTGTTTTCCCCTCAGCACTTTCACATTTCCCCATTATATTTACATTTATATATAGATATAGGATAGGATGTAACTCAGGACCAGTATAGGATGAGTATTGTATGCATACAGTGGGAAGATTACTAATCACAATGAACTGGAGTTTTGGTAGAGTTTGCACCAAATACATGCCTCACATATATTTATTGTTCTTGGGCCTTTAATAATGATCTGTTGTACATCAAGGGATGTTGCCTGCCTAAAAGGAGTCATGCCTTAATATGTGACCATATAGAGCTAACAAATATGTGGTATGAACTTTAGACTAGACAGTGATAGACTATGATAAACCTGCATTTCTAGACTAACTGATCTCTATCAGCATAACAAAGTGCAGCTCTGGCATATAATACAGGATGTAACCTGGGAATCGGTACAGAATAAGTAATGTATATAATGGTATGATACAGACTGTATCTCAGGATAAAGGTGGAATAAATAATATATGTACCTACTAGCATTTGCCTGCGACTTCGTTCGTGTGTTGGTGTTTGCGTCAATTGGAGGCTCCCGCTGAACCCCCACTCCCATGGGCAGCCCTCCCGCATGCCCTCCTCTACCGTGCATGAAATCCAGCAGTTTTTAACTTATTGGGTGGATTCTCTTGCTTGTCAGCATCCTATAGTGTGCAGTACTTGGGGAGCAATTTTTGTCAGACAATTTGATAAGACATAAATGTCCCTATTTTATGATGTGACCTCTCTGTTCTCATATCATCATATCATTGGACATATTTATAAAGTTGGTAAAGATCAGTTCAGTCAGCAGAGGTTGTTGCAATGACTTATTTTTTTTTCTTTAGGTGTCAAAGTTCCTCGTAATTTTCGGCTTTTGGAAGAACTTGAAGAAGGTCAGAAAGGAGTTGGCGATGGGACAGTTAGCTGGGGTCTAGCTGATGATGAAGATATGACACTCACAAGATGGACTGGTATGATTATTGGACCACCTAGAGTAAGTATGAGGCAGATACTAACTGCAGCTGTCCCCTGCTATATGTGTTGAATAAATAAACCTGTCATATGGCTACAACAGGGATCGGCAACCATCAGCATTTCTCCTCTGGACTGAGTGCTTTACAAAAGAAGTCACATGGTCCTTCATCCGGCACCAAGTTATGAACTTGATTGATATCTGCAGGTGCCAGAGGTTGACGGAATGGGGACAGAGCGGTTGTCAGTTATAAAGTACACAGTACAGAGGTGGGAATACAGAAGGATCACTTAGTGCAGTAATGGGGCATCATACATAGTTATAGGCGCAAGAATCTGGTATCATCAGGTGCATAGGAGGCCTGGCATTCTACACACAAACTAGTGCAGCATACTGAATTATTGTTAATTTACCTACAATGGAAACTTCTAACACAACCTGCAATGCACATATTTGGCCAGGTTCACATAGCTGTAATACTGAAGTAACCTAAAATCTGTATTATAGCTAGAAGTCCCGTTATGACTTTTTTTGTAGGGGTTGACAACCTACGGCACATGGAGAATATCATTTTCGATTGATTTATTTAAATCAGCATGCCATACTAAAAAATGTTTGCTTATCCTAAGGCTTCATAATAGAAGAGACTGCAGGAAGTGTCTTCTAGAAGCCCAAGCAACATGTGTCCCACTGCATTTTGTAGTGCATTCAGGGTAAGCTTAGTAACTTGCTGCACCAGGTTATAAGATTGTTGACTACTCTAATTCAGCCAACATTTCACCACTGGATCTTCCATCCCAAGAGGGAAGGCCTAGTTGCCCAATATCAGGAGTATGAAAGTTGAGGAATGGGAGGAGAGAGGATGATTTTCATTAAAATGGAGCTACAATGCAGAATGAGGTGTCTCTAGAAGGTGTATAAGCAGTTGTACAAGGTACTGTCTTTAGTTTGATAATGATTTTCCTGCTGACAGATTCCCTCAGCAATGTGCAGTATTTTATACCGATAGAAAGCGAACAGTGCTGAATTCTGCATCGGGGCACATACTGGGTAAACCAACAGTTTGCTGAATACAGCACATTGTCTGCTTTCTCTCAGTATAGAATACCGCACGTTGATGAGGAAGTGAAAGGCCCTTTTTAAAGAGTACCTTTCACCACCTCCACCAATTCAAGTTCTTAGATTTTTTTAATAAAACAAAAATAGCAGGGCAATCACCACAGTGTTGTAAAATCCACAAAAGACTTTATTACATCTGTTTTAAAAAGTCAGCATACATGGAGGAGGTGTAAAGACATTCGGAGCAGAGGGATGATCGTTTCGTGTCAAAAACACTTGAAGTTGAAGATGTAATAATGTCTTTTGTGGCTTTTATTATTATTTTTATTTATTTATATAGCACCATTAATTCCATGGTGCTTTACATTTGGGGGTTACATACAATACACAGAATGTACAGGTAGATATAATGCTAACAATGACCGACTGGCACAGCGGGGTAGAGGGCCCTGCCCGCGAGGGCTTACAATCTATGAGGGAAGGGGGGTAGAGACAGGAGAGGGGGAGACTGTACAGATGGTGGTGCGGTGATAGTGTTATTGGAGGTTGTAGGCCTTCCTGAATATGTGAGTCTTCAGGGCCTTCTTGAAGCCTGTGATTGTGGGGGTCAGTCTTATGTGTCGTGGTAAGGAGTTCCAGAGTATGGGGGATGCCCGAGAGAAATCTTGGAGACGGTTGTGTGAGGAGCGGAAGAGAGCAGAGCGGAGTAGAAGGTCATTGGAGGATCTGAGGTTACGTGTGGGCAGGTAGTTCAGAGATGTATGGAGGGGACAGGGTGTGGATGGCTTTGTATGTTAGTGTTAGTAGCTTGAACTCAATTCGCTGGGCTATTGGTAGCCAGTGGAGGGACTGGCAGAGGGGAGCAGCTGATGAAGATCGGGGCGTGAGGTGGATTAAGTGAGCAGCGCAGTTTAGGGTGGACTGGAGGGGGGCGAGGGTGTTTGCTGGGAGTCCATGGAGAAGGGTGTTGCAGTAGTCTAGGCGGGAGATTATGAGGGCCTGGACAAGCATCTTGGTAGTTTCCTGGGTGAGGAAGGGGCGAATTCAGTGGATGTTCTTGAGCTGGAGGCGGCAGGAGGTATTGAGGGCTTAAATATGTGGCTTGAAGGATAGGTCATAGTCCAGGGTTACCCCAAGGCATTGGGCCTGTGGGACAGGGGTAATTGTGGTTCCATTAACTTTGATAGATGGGTCAGGTGGAGGGGCCATACAGGATGGGCTGAAGATGATAAACTCTGTTTTCTCCATGTTGAGTTTGAGAAAGCGGGAAGAGGGGAAGGAGGCTACGGCCGCTAAACAATCTGGAACTCTGGCCAGCAGGGAGGTGATGTCTGGTCCAGAGATGTATATTTGGGTGTCATCGGCATAGCAATGGTATTGAAAGCCATGAGATTCTATGAGTTGGCCAAGGGTGTAGATGGAGAACAGGAGGGGTCCTAGGACGGAGCCCTGGGGGACACCTACAGAGAGAGGGCGTGGTGAGGAGGTGGTGTGCGAGTGGGAGACGCTGAATGTGCGGTCGGTGAGGTATGAGGAGATCCAGGAATGGGCCAGGTCTGAGATACCAAGGGATGAGAGAATTTCTAACAGGAGGGAGTGGTCAACTGTGTCAAAGGCAGAGGAGAGGTCGAGTAATGGCGCTTGGCTTTGGCGGTTAGCAGGTCATTAGTGACTTTTGTTAGGGCAGTTTCAGTGGAGTGCCGGGGTCTGAAGCCTGACTGTAGTCTGTCAAAGAGCAGGTTGGATGAGAGATAGGAGGAGAGTTCGGAGTGGACATGCTGCTCAAGAAGTTTTGAGGCGTACGGGAGCAGTGAGATGGGACGATAGTTGGCAGGAGAGGACGGGTCGAGGGACGGTTTCTTAAGTATAGGAGTGACAGTGGCGTGTTTGAAGGCTGAGGGGAAGGATCCATTGGTTAGGGATAGATTGAAAAGATGGGTTAGGGCTGGAGTAATGACTTCAGCGAGTTTGGGGATGAGGTGTGACTGGATCGGGTCGAGCACGCAGGAGGTGAGGTGGGATTTGGAGATTAGGGAGGAGAGTTTTTCGTCAGTTATGGAGGAGAAACAGGTCAGGGATGAGGAACAGTAAGTAGTTGGGTAGAGGGGTTGTCGGGGGAGTAGGGTGAGACTGTCTCTGATGGTGTCAATTTTAGTTTTAAAGTAAGCGGCAAAGTCGTCAGCTGAGATAACGCTGTGGTGAGTGCCCTGCTGTTTTTGTTTTGTTTTTTTCCTGTGACTTCAACTGTTTTGCAGAGAGCACCACCTTACTCTGAATAGAGCAGTGCTCACCATCCTATTCACAGTCACACCCATAAGATTTTCTCCGATAATAAGGAATTTAAATGCCTTATGCAATAGTGCCACCATTGTTTTTTCTTTTTGGGTCTGGTTTTCTTAATAGACAGGTTTCCATTGATTCCAGCATAGTTGGAATTTTTTTTCTACCCCCCTCAATGTTCCTGAGCAACAAGTGCAGTTAGTTTTTGTACCTGATTTAAGCTTTGTAATGTTAGAGGGCAAGTGTCAGGTGGAGGTGTGTGTATCAGAACTCTGAATCACACCTATTGCCTGCTGCTGCCTGACACAGTCTTTCTAACCATACAGAGACTAAATTGCAAGAAATAGTAGAATTGATTTCTCATGGAACAGTGAGGGCTACAGAAAAAATTCCAAGGATGCCAGAATCAGTGGAGCAGCACTTAATTGATGTAAAAAGCTAGACTTGCTGGAGGTGACGAAATATCTTCTTTAAAGGAATCCTATCATTAAAACTTTTTTTTTTTTTCTTCTGCCTACCACATAGGAATAGCCTTAAGAAAGGATATTCTTCTCCTAAATTTAGATGTCTTCTCCGCTACGCCATTCGGTATATAATCCCGTTTTTCGCTGGTATGCAAATGAGTTCTCTCACAGCACTGGGGGAGGTTCTCAGTGCTCAAACAACACTGGTGGTGTCCCCAATGCTGCGAGAGAACTCTCCAGCGCCGCCTCCATCTTCTTCAGGAACGGGTCCTCTTCGCGTCGAGAACATTGGAGCATAACTAGAATCATATAGTGTCGCCTCCTATGTTGTAAAATATTTTATTTGCTATCCTTTGCTGGTGTAGGTTAGTTTGCAACATATACTGTAAATCTGCTGAGTCTTTCAACTTTCTTTGATGCATTACTATATTTTTCACCAATGGTCTGTACGGTTTGTTGTGATTTTATTTTATTTTTCCCCAGACAATCTATGAAAACAGGATATACAGCCTTAGAGTAGATTGTGGCCCTAAATACCCTGAAGCTCCTCCGATCGTCAAATTTGTAACAAAAGTTAATATGAATGGCGTGAATAATTCTAATGGTGTGGTGAGTAGGAGGCTCTTCTTCTGGTATGTTTTGTATGGACATTGCACATATTGTGAAGAGATGCTGAGAAAGTTCACGTTCCTACAGATCTCCACTAGGGGTCAGCAACCTTTGTACTTCCTGCTGCTGTAAAGCTTCAATTACGAGCTTGCATGTTTGCTCTGCTGTTTTTGGGACCTAGTCCCCCACCCCCCATAGAAATTAATGGAGCCTGCTTGAGAGTTCTTTTTTTAAAAGCAGCTGGGGTGTCAAAGGAGTCTGATCTACACCTTAGCTGCCTGCAGTACTCTGTTCCTCTATTCCAATGACAACATGCCAGCTTCTCTACTCTTTAGATCCAGTAGCGTTTAACAAAAGAAAGTAATCCAGAATTTCATGGTAAGGTGAGTCTACACAGAGAGGTAGAGCTTCAGCTTGGAAAAGGCTTTATAACAGTATAGCCCAAAATGTTGGCACTTACTATGCCGCACTTGTAAATTTACCTAAGCATGAAATTAGAATGTACAGTCTGTAGACTGCACTTGCTATGACTACTGTTTTATATTGCACAAAAAGAAGCAGCAGGGCAAGATGTTACAAAAACCACAGAGAATGGTACAGAATATATCGCACAGGTGTGTACTGCACACAGAACACAAGGCACCAGTGATTTTTATAAGGGTATAAATGTACTGATGGAAAGGAGATATACACCATATATGTGGTGCCCAACAATACAAATATATATTTCAAACCCCTAATGTCTGACTAGGGCAGCAACTACTATACATATATGAGACGGGACACAAATGCAATATGGAGTAGTAGTATACAAGTAATGATAGTATACAATTCCTAAACATTCAGAATGAAAGGGTTAAATACCCTAAACATGTATCCACTTCTCACTGGCTAAAAGCCCATAATAGTCTGAAGCAGACAAAACACTATGCACACACTAATCTAATCATTATGACCCATGTCTGTAATGAATCAAAGATACAATAGTTGCTAGCAGTGACACCATAGGACAAAGAATGGTAAAGTGGTGCAGATTGAAACACATCAGACTAATGAAATGCTACCTGTAGTCATGGTGACAATAGTGACTGGTGCAGAGCCCGTGACCAAGATGAAATACTAGGACACCCTCGACGCGTTTCACCAAAGAGGCTTCATCGGGAGGATTTAATATGTGATCTATTAGCTTTTCTCCACAATTTTCTTTTTGTGTGGTCTATTTTGTTCTGTGTGGAGATTCGTGGTCAATAGGATAGTTTCTTTTGGGGCAAATTCTGTTGTATACTGTTTTATATTGAACTGTATGCATCCAGACTTCCATATTTTACATGGATTATTGCACAGTTGTGTATACGTAGATATTGATGTGTATAGTGAACAGTGCACTGTGCATGGTTAGAGCTCCCATAGTATTGGATGACCTTACTCCAAAGAATCTGCTCCATTCCCATGGTAAATCTTTTCATTACATATCAGGTAATACTCACATTCTTCTATGCTAGTCTTTCTGCAGAGACCAAAAGTAAGTGCAATGTAAAACTCTTCTTCATGTCCAACAATAGTTGCGGTTCATTGTATACATGTCATTGGCTTAGCTCATAAGCAGCAGCATCCTTCCTCACATTCATCCACTGCCCCCTTGTCACTAGAGATTTATTTGAAGCATTGAAACCATATTGAGGTCAGAATCGATGGAAGGAAACAAGCTGGTTCAAAACAGGTTACCAACACTGCTAATCCATAAATTAATGTTTATCCACTTCCGGACCGCCCATAGACTATATACGTCCGGGAAGTGGTTGCCTAGTTCTGCCAGGACGTACCTGTACGTCCATCAGAACACAGCATCTGCACGGAGATCGTGTAGCTGCTTTCACTAGGAGCCGGCTGTAACTTCAGCCGGAGCTCCCAGAGAGAAGACAGGGCAGATTTATTACCTCCCCTGCCTTCTCGATCGCTGTGTATACAACGCTCAGCGCTGTATACACGGCTATGGACGCAGCCATAAATCAGCTGCCCTCTGACCCGGCAGACACGTGATCCGCCGGGAGCAGAGTCTTACCAGAGCTGCTGGGTCCTACAGGACTCAGATCAGCTCTGCATACTGTGTATAGCAGCGTGCAGGAGGCTGTATTCCTCCTGTAACTGAGATTAAATGTACCAGCCCCAGTTATAGGAGAAATCAGCCTCAAGTACAAAAAAAAGCGATCAGATGTCCCCAAAGGTCTCTTATCACCTTATGGGGACACAATCTGGAAAAAAAATAAAATAAAAATATAATTAAAAAGGTTAAAAAAATGTAAATAAAATAATAATAAAAAATAAATAAATACGCTAATAAAACGCCGTTATTAAAGGTTATAGCCCTGCCCCCGACGACACCATACAAAATAAAAATTACCGTAACAGAGAGGAAAAACTATTTTATAAAGTTTTTCAGTGACACTTTGTGTTATTAAATAAAAAAAAATTATAAATTGAAAACCAGACACAATTTCCCTCCTATTTTGTATATATTTTCCTGGATATAAAAAAAATGAAAACACATTTGAAAATAACATAAAAATAAAGCCCTATGTGTCCCCGAAAAAGACGCAAAAATTAGTTGACTAAGACATACGAGAAAAATTTTACAGACCTCAAAACCACACATACATAATAAACCTAAAATGTGTCTGGTCCTGGACCACAAATTGGCCCAGTACTGAAGTGGTTAAAGGGGCTCTATATCATTGGGAAAAGTCATTTTTGGATAAGCACATCCTTCAATAGCCTTTAGATAGGCTATTCCACACATACCTTTTGTATGTAAATTGCCGCAGTGGTTTTTGAATGAGCCCGTTTTTAGTCATATGCTAATTAGCCTGTCGGTGCACCCTGGAAGTCTCATCGTGCACCCTCTTCCTATGGGTGTATACAGCACAGGCTGCTGCTGCCTTCCTGCTTGCACACACAGATAGGAGAGAATAGCAGAGACAAGTGCTGCTGGGAACTTCCTGTGCTGTCTGGAAGCTAATTAGCATATAAATAAAAATGGGCTCATTCAGAAACCGCTGAGGCAATTTACATACAAAAGGTAGATGGGGAATAGCCATTCTAAAGGCTATGCAAGATTGTGCTTAGTTAGAAACGGCTTTTCCCAATGATAGAGGCCCTTTAAGGATGGGGAGTAGTTTAGGCATTGAGTGACGCTCATATTTTCCTTACTAAATTCATAAATGCCATACTGACCACATCATGTACTAATTTCACAGAATGGAGCAACTAAAAGTTAACTTTACAATAATACTGCAGGTAAAAATATATATGTTACCGGCAATGTATGAAAAGCCGGCATTCTGTAGAATGCCTAGGCATTGTTTATAATGCCCGGTGTTTTTAGGCAATGTATGAAATATGAGAACTATTACATACTTTCCCTAGGCATTGTATATAATAATGCTATTTAGGCAAAGTATATAATAAAATGAGTAGTTTTGGTTAAGAAAATTACTTTTTTACAGCATTAACTCGAATTTTGGACAGTTCGTCGAATCGTTGTTTCTTGTCCTTCTCCAACAGTACAGGTTACTCCTCATTTTCATGGACACTCCCGAACAAACCGCGAAGTGCAACTGACAAATTCTAAGCATGAGGCGACCGTATCGCGGGTTAAAAGTCACATGCCATGCCATGTGATATTTGAAACCAATCGGAGATGTATTTTCATATTTTGCTGGTCTCTCAGTTGACATTCTATAGAATGCCTAGGAAATGTGTGAAATGATGAATCGTTTCATACATTGCCTGACTAGTTTTAGGCTTTATATTCAATGCCTAGGCATTCTATAGAATGCCGGATTTCAAACCCTGCCAGTAACATATATAATCTAATCATGGATTTGTCCATCTTGTCACTTTCTCCTGATGAATTCCCTGTACGTATCGGAAGGGAGAAACGCACAGAGGTCTTCTAGGAGTATTCTAGGAACCAGTTTGCCATTTGTAAGGAGAATTTCATTTCACAAGAGGAACTTACAGATGTAATTGGGACTCTTTGTGAGTGTACCAGGAAATCTTCACAGGTGGCCCGGTTCACCTCTACGTTCGTTATTCCATTCGGGGAGTCTGCTTGGGGACCCCCTGAATGGAATACCAAATGCATTAAAAAGTGGTTAACTAAGAGACTACACGGACCCCATATATTATAATGGGGTCCAAGTGGTGTCCGCACGAATCATGTGGAGAGAAAAGTGTTGCTTGCAGTACTTTCCTCTCTGCATGTTTCATGTGGAAAACACATGGACCCCATTATAGTCTATAGGGTCTGTGTGATTTCTTAGCTAACCGTTTTTATAATGCGTTCAGTATTCCGTTCGGGGGGGTCCTCAAGTGGACACACACTTTTTTTTTTTTTTTTTTTTTTTTTTTTTTTTACATTGAGTAAAACATTGACCTATTTCACAAGCACTGATGAAAATTCTGTATTCCTTAAATATTGTAATTTATCAGCTAAGAGGGTTTGGGTTGTATGTAAAACAACTGGTTAAAATAATTAGACTACATCTCATCACATTTATCACCTTTATAGGTTATTATTAGAGATTAGCGAATAGTATTCGAAACTATAGTTTACACTATAGTTTCGAATGCCTTGCTCCCAAAGGAATGAATGGAAGCGGCTGAAAACCAAGGGCTAAGTGCCGCCCGTGCGCCGGCCGCTTCCATTCATTCCTATGGAGTGAGGTATTCAAAATATTATATATTCGCTCATCTCTAGTTATGTATAATACCCGGTTATTATGCATACTAGCACATTTATCAAAGTAACATAAGATATATATATATATATATATATATATATATATAATTTTAATTGCTATCGATTCTACGTCCAATATCTTTAAAATTAGGCTGGGGGAGGTGAACAAAAACAAACTCTCCTGTCAGGGCTCCAGTTTTTCTGCTTTGATATTTTCTTTTGGCAGAAGTCCCCACTGCATGTGACCTCAACAAAAGACACAGGACGTCACTACCTGTGACATTCCTAGGTCCTTTCGTTAGGCAACTGATTGGTCTGAATGGCCCTTAGAAAGGGACCCGGGACGTCACAGCCGGCGAGGACTTTCACCGCAAATAAATAGAACAGCAGGACCAGTGACTCTGTGGCGTGTGGTTTTTCTTTTTTCTGGACAACCTCTTTAGGTATATACTCAGAGAGCTCCAATTCATAAATACAAATGTCATCTCACAAGAGACAGGAACTTCCATTTCAGCCTTCATAACTGTAGTTGTATTTTGAGTAATTCCAGGGGTTAGTGGGAATGAGAAGAAAATGGAAATATGCTGAGCCTTCAGTATCAGGGTGTTTTCACACTTTTAAAGTCAAAACTAAAAGTGGATTAAAAACATAAAACCAGGAACTAGATATAATTCCCTTTACAGTCTACTCGTTTTATATTAAAATAACTGCATCTAGAGAAGACTGGATTTCAAGTTCTGATTATTTTTTTTTTTTCCCCCCTTTTTTCTTTACTGTAGGTGGATCCCAGATGCATTTCCATTCTAGCAAAATGGCAAAATTGCTATACCATCAAAGTTGTCCTGCAAGAACTGCGGCGCATAATGATGTCCAAAGAAAATATGAAACTTCCGCAGCCCCCTGAAGGACAATTGTTTAACAACTAAGAAACAGAACAAAAACCTAAAAAACCAAAACAAAAAAAAAGAGAAAAGAGAAAATTGTTTCATGCCCAATTTAAGAGGAATTTACGCTCTCGTCATTTTCCACAGTAGTAAATTTTCTAGATACATCTTGTAGACCTCAGACGTACTGGAAGCTTTCCGAGATAACGCCAGTTTATCTTGAGATGCTGTAAATTATACTAATATTTTATTTTGTTTTTCCCATTTTTGACACAGAAATCTAAGTTTTGTGCTATAATGATAATCCTGTCTGCATAGTCGACATTCCGATGTCAAGAAAAAACCCATAAAATTCTATTTAAATTCTTCCTGTTTGCGAGCAGCGTGGCACATTATCTGACTGTGAATCCTGTATCACACAATCACGTTATTGCTGCATTTCATTTTTTACAACTCTTTTCCTTGCTATAGACGTTTAGTTTTGAGCTGTCCAAGTCCATTGAGGCGTCGATTTTGTTTCTTTTCAGATTTTTTTTTTTTTCCTGCTATATTCTTTTTGTTTGTCCAGTTTTCAGACTGGGTTTCATGGACTACTAATGAGAATGCGTGCTAACTTGGGTCATCCCCCCTCCCCCCTTTGTGTTGTCTCTAATAAATGCTGGATGTGGCAGATTGCGAGTGTTGTAATTTAATTGAGCTTTGTAGCTTATTTTGATGTGATGTGGTGCAATTCTTAAACTAATCATATGATGTATTGTTGAGGAGTTTTGTTGTCTTCCTCAAGATGGGATTTCTTTTGCCACTTTTCAGATTTTTGGGGTCTAAAGTAGCTGTTTTCAAAGAGCTTTTATGGAAGTATAACCTACAGGGCTTTGTTCCTCTATCTTTTTCAGTTTCTGACGGCTAAAATACTGTAAGACACTAGCCTGCACTGATATAAAAATCAATCTTAAAGTCCTCTAGTGAAAAAAAAAAAAAACATAATGTGGTTAATTACCATTTAGGAGTCACTCTTTCTGGATATAATGTGACTTATAGAGATGAGCGAGTAGTGAAATATTTGATATTCGCTTCGTGTAGAGTCTCACTATTCGACTACTCGATCGAATGTCGAATCCCATTATAGTCTATGGGAAAAAATGCTCGTTTCAGGAGAAACCGCTATTCGACTAAAGGAGGGTCACCAAGTCCGCAAATAGCAGGAGGAGAGTGTTTAGGAGGAGCGCTGTGCAGTTAAAGCGCACGGACCCCATTTTAGTCTTTAGTCCATGCGCTTTAACTGCACAGCGCTTGCAGTTGCGCTGATATTCCGTTCAGGGGGGGGGGGGGTCCTCCTCCAGAATCCTTCCGGAAGGGAGGCAAGCGCTAATGTGAACTGGCCCTTACTCACCCTGCAGAACCAGCATTGATTGGCCGAATGCTATAGCATTCGGCAAATCAACGCTGGTTCTGCAGCAGGCTCGTCCTTGCTAGTCGGGAGAGCTGGCAGCTTGCGTTTATGCAGGAGCTGACTTTTTCTCATAGGAATGCATTGACTAGCATTAAGATAAGAAAAAAGTTTTTGAGAGCTCACCCAATTGAATCAAGTTGTTGCAGTGGAACTTTTCTTCAGGGTGCACGGCACATACAGAACTGGTGGACGTCTTCAAATATAGTAGAAAAAACAGCGAACACAAGCCGGCAACTGCTCCGAAGGTGTACGATAAAATTAAACTTTATTTCAAGAGTACATACAAAAATAAACAAAAACAAAAAAACCCCATAAACACCAACGCGTTTCGGAACAAGTCGTTCCTTTTTCAAGGCAGGTTTGTTCCGAAACGCGTTGGCGTTTTTAATGGGGTTTTTTATTGTTTTTGTTTATTTTTGTATGTACTCTTGAAATAAAGTTTAATTTTATCATACACCTTCGGAGCAGTTGCCGGCTTGTGTTCGCTGTTTTTTCTACTATAATTGACCAGCATTGATTGGCCAAATGCTATACAGTGTACAGCATTTGGCCAATCAACGCTGATTCTGCCAGAGGCTCATCTGTGAGGAGGCCGGAGTCTAAGATCGGACCACAATGGAGACTGCTGTGGTCCGATCTTAGACTCCGCCTCCTCACAGATGAGCCTCCGGCAGAACCAGTGTTGATTGGCCAAATGCTGTACACTGGCCAATCAATGCTGGTCAATGCATTCCTATGAGAAAAAGTCAGCTCCCTCGTAACAGCAAGCTGCCAGCTCTCCTGACTAGCAAGGACGAGCCTGCTGCTGAACCAGCGTTGATTTGCCGAATACTATACACTGTATAGCATTTGGCAAATCAACGCTGGTTCTGAATTGAATATTTACTGCGAATAGTGATAGTATTCGAACAAGTACTAATATTTCAAATACCGTAGTATTCTTCGAATACCTACTCGATCAAATACTACTCGCTCATTTCTAGTGACTTAGTCACTTCAAGTTGTTTGAAGGTTTAGTTACACCTTTTTATTCCATACAATGTGCTGGATAGCTGTAAGAAAAAAAATCTTAATGTAGGAGTAATTATAACTGAGGAATAATACTGTTTCATTGGTTTTGTTTTTGTGGTGTTCACTGTGTAGTAAAAGGGACACATTCTGTGGATCAGTACGAGCAGGGCCATACCAAGCATAGTTTGTTTTACTACCTTTTAATAAAAACTTCAAAACTTTCAAAAACAAATTTTATGCACTTGGTATATGGAGCTTTGTAAGGATTGCGGTAGGTTTTTTGCTTTGTTTTTTGGGGGTTTAATATCTATAAGTTAGCTGGAACAGGGAAACGTCAAACATGATACAGGCGCCTGGAGGGAAAGAAAGAGGGAGGGAGGTTTTCTCTATCAATAACTACTCTTAAAGAGAACCTTTCACCATTTGGGGCACATGCAGTTTAATACACCGCTAGAAAGCCGTCAGTGCGCTGAATTCAATGTACGGTACTGGCACCGATAGCTTTTCACTGGGGGCACAGAACGGGAAAGCCGTTGAACTGTCGGCCTTCTAGCGGTGCATTAAACCGTATGTGCCCCAGGAGGTGAAAGGTCCTCTTTAAGCTTTGTACGGTCTGAAATTTGAAGGGTTGTATTTTCTAGGGGTAGAGGTAGTGGATGTATGTCTCATTAACCCCTTCCTGACATATGTCATAGTAATACAGCGGATGCTGGGTGTTTAAATATGGTGGCCACCATATCCGTTGGGTGTCTGGTAAACTCATTAGCAGGGATAGTCAAAAGTGCCTCTGTTTTTTCACTGTTTTGCCTCTGATAAAAATTTGAATAAGAAGTCATGAAAGCAATTCCCCAAAATGGTATAACTAAAAAGTACACCTGGTCTTGCAAAAAAAAGATGTCCTATACATCCCCGTATATGGAAGTATAAAAAGGTTATGGGAGTCAGAATATGGTGACTTTCAGAAAAAAAATTTGACAGTTTTGGATTTTTAAGGGGTTAAAATGTAAATTAGAAAAATTTGTGTCGTTGGATTCGTACTGAAAGGGATTCTACCATTAAAATCCCCATCGCTGCAAGAGAACTCATTTGCATACCGGTAAAAAACGGTATTTCTAAGGAACAGCGCAGCGGAGACCACGTCTAAAGGTAAGAAATGAATAGCCTTTCTAAAGGCTATTCTGATATCTTATCCACAAAAAAACGGTTTTAATAGAAAAACCCTTTGAAACATAGAATACAGGTGACTTGTCATTTTGGCTGCACAGTGAATGCTGTAAAAATGAAGCGTGTAAGATAGTCGCACAAATGCACTTTTTCTTCAAATCCACCCCATTCTGCAGTACATTGTACAAAATAATAGTAGCACCATGAAGAAAAATTTCTACCGCAAACATTAAAACCTCATATGGCTCTGAGAGTGGTAAAGTAAAAAAAGAGGTTATGGGGTATGGAAGGAATGGGGGGGGGGTGAGAGTCAAAAACGAAGGGGTTAAGCACTGACCTCCAACTTTTATTCAGGTTCAGCTTTAGGTGTAATCAACACAACATATCCCAAGTGAAAACGAGGAGGCCACGCAGGGCCACAGCACAAAGCAAATGCTAAGGGGGGAAACCCCAGTCTCTGTAGAGGCAACAAAACACAAAAACTTAAAGTGAGAAGGCAAGAAGAGAAAGAACAGGAGGGGGATAGCTAAGACAAGAGCCAGGAACGAGCAGCAGTAAGGGGAGGAGAACAAGGCAATAGACTAGCACGAGGGGAGGGGAAGAGAAACGTGCAAGGCACAGCAACAAAGGGACAAACTCTGGGAACCTAGGAGTAGGCACACCGAGGGAATTCTAGGTTCAGCTTTAGCCTGCTGGCATTCGTGTAGTTTAGCTAGGCATGACTTTATGGCTGGAGATGGGTCATTGATGCTGAGCTTGAAAGATATATAATTTGCTATCCTCTGCATAACAGTGATAGGTCAGGCCATGACTGGGTTAATTTTGCTAGTGATAGGAGGTAAACTGCCGATGGAATTGAGTGTACAACCAAGCACTATGGAACCGCATATTTTGAGGGGATTGGTTATGAGTAACCAGGGGATACTCTTTTGTGGTCTGTCATTGAGGAAGGTACTAAACCATTGCAGAACTTTTGATTCCACAGGAACTCTTTGAGTCTATAAGGATGGGATAGTCAACTATGTCAATTGCGGCATGGAAGGTCTAAGAGAAAACGGTTCATTTGTTTCTGTTCTTAGCCATGAGCAAGTCATGTGTAAGTATTTGTGTAAGAGCTGATTCAGTGTTGTGTTTTTTGTTTTTAAATTACACGGTCATGTGTATGGGCTGACAGCCCGGGCCACAAACTGTGGAACAGGTCTTATTCCTGTCCAGTTTTGCAGCCCTTCTTCAGTAGCTCCTATTAATTGTGCGCCGCCACCCGTGCCACTCATTTTTGGCAGCCGGTGTGTGCAACTGGCTTTACTCTGTAAAACTGCATGCAGCAATTTCAAGTGGTTGTGCATTACTTGAAAACATGGCTGCTTACTACTAGTTCTTAGGAAGTGATGTCATGTCTTTTGGTCTCATTGGAAGGCTACAGCTCAATTCGGTTAATGGGACTGAGCTGCAGCGTGGCCATGTGACCCATGGATATGACGTCATTTACTAAGAAATAGGCAAGGTTATTGTGATAATGCGATAGTATGTTCATACTACTCCGTGAAATGGCTGTGCTAGCCTGTTCCTTGTGTTTTCTATTACTTGTGACCATAAGGGTGGAGACTGATTGGTAGTTCCTGAGTTGTATGTTCAGTAAGATTTTTTTCCTTCGGGGATTTGATGTTTCTGCCACAGATGTTCAAATGTTATTTGATCATTAGATCACTTTTACCATATATTGACTTAGAACAGTGGTTCAGTCTCTATATTACTACGAAGCCCTGCTACAGGCAAAGCGCAATATTCATGTATTTGCAGGCCTTTGAACCTTTCAAAGACTTCCACCTGACATAAAAGTCAAACTTAATTTGACAGCCTCACCGCTGGGGAGCAGTTTGGTGCCCAGGAATGAAAATTAAATATCTATCTTCCTTTAAATGGGTTTTCCCATCTCACTATCTCAGCAGCTTTGCCTGCTGTCTCTTCTTCTCTCTTCCTGTATTCTTCAACAAGCTGCTGATCCTGCCTGTTACTGCCTTCTTACAGTATAGAGCCAATGTAGCATATCTGACACCAAAACTAACTGCACTAATTGCTTGGGAACAGTGGGAGCTAGAGGTAAAAAAAAAAATCAATCTGTGCAGGAAGTGGTGGAGAAGCACCTACTAACAGATTCTAAGAACTGGAGGTGGTGAAAGGTCCTCTTTCAGAGGTTAAATATGGTGCCATTTTAGATACTGAGACCCACTGGTAGTGACTGGCAACAGCTATTGTCATGGACATCTAACATCAGATTCCATTGTCAAATGTGGATGTTTTCTACAGTCAAGGGCCCCTTGCTGCAAGATTGTTTTTCAGTTCCTGTGACAGAAGCCATTGGTGACTTGGCCACAGAAACCGCCAGAAATCGGTAGAGAGAAAAGTTCTCCACGGAGGACTTTTCTTTCTGACGATTTCAGTATGAAACAGCAGTCACCCAATGGACCCCATCATAATCCATGGGTCTGGCTCTCAGTCATGCTTGCAAGTGCTAAATTCTGATTAAACCATGCTTTAGTGTTTACTAAGAATTGTGCAAAAAGAAGAAAAGAGCCCTATTACACCTGTTTAGTGCAAAGTTTAATCCCCAAGTTATGATTGTAAATGCAACTGAACTTTAGAGTATTCTAATGTCTTGATTAAAATAAAAGAATGAATCAGATTTACTAATAAGCAACAGTATTCACATCCCTTGAACTTTCTCACATTTTGTTACCTTACAGCCACAAACTTTAAATGAATTTTATTTGAAATTTTAAGTGATAGACCAACACAAACTAGCACATCATTTTGAATTTGAACAAAAATGAGACCTTGTTTTCAAAATGTCAATCAAATAAAAATCTGAAAAGTGTGCCATGCAAAAGTATTCAGTACCCTAACGGCCTTCAGAAATTAGAGTTCAGCTGTGTGTAATTTAGTCTCAGTATAAATACACCTGTTCTGTGAAAACCTCAGTGGTTTGTTAGAGAACACTAGTGAACAAACAGCATAATGAAGGCCAAGGAACTCGCCAGACAGGTCAGAGATAAAGTTGTGGAGAAGTCTAAAGCAGGGTTCGGTTATAGAAGCATATCCCAAGGCGCACTGTTCAATCAATCATCCAAAAATGGAAAAAGTATACAACTGCAAACATACCAAGACATGGCCGTCCACCTAAACTGATAGATCGAGCAAGGAGAGCACTGGTCAGATAAGCAGCCAAGAGGCCCATGGTCACTCTGGAGGAGCTGCAGAAATCCACAGCTCAAGTGGTAGAGCCTGTCCACAGGACAACTATAAGTCATGCACTCCACAAATCTGGCCTTCATGGAAGACTGGCAAGAAGAATTCCGTAGTTGAAAGAAGAACATAAGAATTTCCATTTGTAGCTTATCACAAGCCATATAGGGGACACAGCAAACATGGAAGAAGATGACCTATACCGCCAGGTCCCTTGTAGCAGGTGTTTTTTTTTCTTCTCTAATTCCCTCTGCCTCTCTCTTAATACGGTCACTGGTGAGCAGCTGGGTGTCAACTCTCCTCAGGGTGTGGTATCCAGGTGACAAACAGTGGATCATGGAGTGTGGTGGTTTGTACAAAGCCCTTGAGAATGTTTGTTTTTGACTAATTCTTTATAATGTCCGTTTTGATATAGGTAAGTTCATATCTACATTTATGATGATACTAACTGGTAGTTTGTATTTACATTTGTGCAACCTTTAGTTTTTATGTCTTTTAGGTTTTGCCATTTTACCCTTTTTTATATACAAATTATATATTATATTATTATTATATTATATATTATTTATGGAAATAATCTTAATTTGTTTCTTTTTAACCCCCTTTTTGTTCTAATACATGCAATGTACTCTCCCTTTTAACTATTCCTACTGTTTTTAAGAGAGCGTATGGGCCAGATTGCATAGGAATCCCATTTTTTTTTCCCACTGAGCCCACTCTTCTACCAATCCAAGACTGAGTTTAGTTGGCAGAGCCTTTGGGCCATCAGCATATTTGGCTGCAAATTGAAATTCATATGTGGTATCTAAGGCAAGAGTGTCAGGCTGCCTTTAAGGCTGAGGCCATACTGCTAGCTACTGTCCCTGTTTTTGTATCAGTTTCTAAATAGTTTAATGTTTTTTGTATGTTTAGAGAGACAAACTTCCACCAGTGAAATCTAAAACTAAAAAATACTCTGAAAATTATTTTTAAAAATCGCAGCGTATATGGAGCGAGGTGGCACTACTTAGATGAGCAATAGCCTAGATAGGGGTGATAAAAAATGCTGTATAAGGGTGGTGCTCTAAGTGAAGAAAAGTCCAAGTAGTATTGAAAAAATAGAAAAACCTTGGCACTCACCCTATGCGTTAAAAAGTCCAAACTTTATTGAAGATGTCCAGGTAAAAACATATATACATTGACCGTGCCTTCTCCCGTTTATATGTTTTTACCTGGACATCTTCAATAAAGTTTGAACTTTTTAATGCATAGGGCCAAGTTTTTTTTCTACTTTTTCAAATATAAAAAAATCGCTTTGCGATTCTTGCACAAAATTGTGAAACAAGAGGAAACTACTGTCTGACAATATAAGAATGCTATTTAGACTTCAGGCTTCTACGGCGGCATGTAATCTTCTGTAGAAAGTCTTCCTCCTTTGAAAAAAAAACCTGAAATTGATAGCCTCATCTGATTCAAAAGCTACCTTTATGTGTATGGAACATGAGGGCTCGAATAAGGTGTAGTTCCTTCCAAAGAGAGGAAATTTTTTAAAAAAAATGTCAATAGAAATTCTTCTATAGGCAGTCTGATCAACTATCGATATTTTTTTTTTTTTTTTTGGGGGGGGGGAGAGGAGGAAAAAATTCTCTATGGTCTAATACTACAGAAACAGTTTTTCCAGTGCCCAAAACTGGACTTAAATTTATTAAAGGGATTCTACCACTAAAACACATTTTTTTCTAGTTAAAAAAGGCTATTCGTCTCCTACCTGTGGAAGTGCTCTCCGCCGCGCCGTTCGTTCAAAATACCGTTTTGTACCGGTATGCTAATGAGTTCTCTTGCAGCGATGGGGGCGTCCCCATCACAGGAGCAGCGATGGGGGTGTCCCCATTGCAGCTCGAAAACCGACCGCAGCGCCGCCTCTCTGGTCTTCGGTGTCCTCCCCTTGCTTCTTCAGCGTCTGTCGGACGCCTGCGCAGTACGCTCTGTTCGGCGAAGATTGCCGAACGTACTGCGCATGCGCGAAATTGCGGTGCCCCCATCGCTGCAAGAGAACTCATTAGCATACCGGTACAAACTGGTATTTTGAACGAACGGCGCGGCGGAGAGCACTTCCACAGGTAAGAGACGAATAGCCTTTTTAAAGGCTATTCCGACGTGTTAACTAGAAAAAAATGTGTTTTAGTGGTAGAATTCCTTTAAAGATGAGTGGAGTAATGCAGAAATGAGGTTTATGATTCCTAAAGCATTAGGAAAGAGATTCCTATGTATTCAGCAGATACAGATTTTTGGAATTAAATTCCTATTGATGTACTAGTGTCTGAGGTTGTAAACAAAACGGCCTTGCCTCAGCTGAGAGAGCCTATTGATTAACCCCTTCCCACCGATGGCATTTTTTGATTTTCGTTTTTCGTTTTTGACTCCCCTCCTTCTAAACCCCATAACTTTTTTATTTCTCCGCTCCCAGAGTCATATGAGGTCTTAATTTTTGCGGGACAATTTTTTCTTCATGATGCCACCATTAATTATTCTATATAATGTACTGGGAAGCAGGAAAAAAATTCAGAATGGGGTGGATTTGAAGAAAAAATGCATTTCTGCGACTTTCTTACGGGCTTTGGTTTTACGGCGTTCACTGTGCAGCCAAAATGACATGTCCCCTATATTCTGTGTTTCGGTACGGTTCCAGGGATACCAAATTTATATGGTTTTATTTACATTTTGACCCCTAAAAAAAAATTCCAAAACTGTGTTAAAATTTTTTTTTTTTTAAAAGTCGCCATATTCCAACGGCCGTAACTTTTTTATACATAGGTGTGCGGGGATGCATAGGGCGTCTTTTTTTGCGGGGCTGGGTGTACTTTTTAGTTCTACCATTTTCGGGAAATGTTATTGCTTTGATCACTTTTTATTCAAATTTTTATCAGAATTAAAACAGTGAAAAAACGGCGGTTTGGCACTTTTGACTATTTTTCCTGCTACGGCGTTTACCGAACAGGAAAAATATTTGTATAGATTTGTAGAGCGGGCGATTTCGGACGCGGGGATACCTAACATGTATATGTTTCACAGTTTTTAACTACTTTTATATCTGTTCTAGGGAAAGGGGGGTGATTTGAACTTTTAATACTTTTTATATTTTTTTTATATTTTTTTTTACTTTTTTTTTATTTTTTTTTTTGCATTTATTAGACCCCCTAGGGGTGTTGAACCCCAGGGGGTCTGATCACTAATGCAATGCATTACAATGCTAATGCATTGCAATAAAGCATCATCTCTTTTGCAGGCTGCATAGACCAGCCTGCAAAAGAGAGAATTTGCAGACCGGCTGGGAGCCTTTAACAAGGCTCCCGGCTGTCATGGCAACGGGGGGTCGGCCCTGGATCATGCTCCAGGAGCCGGCGATCCCTGCCAAAATGGCGGCGCCCATGCGCCGCCGGGAAAATGGCGCCTCCGGCGCCTTTGACAGCAGCGCCGGAGGGGTTAATGCCTCCGATTGGTCCGGGGACCGATCGGAGGCATTAGAGCCGGTTGTCTACTGCTTGAAGCAGTAGACACCCGGCGGCTATGACGGCCGCCCGGCTCCTGGGCGGTCGCCATAGTTACAGACCCGACACGCGCCGTACTATTACGGCGCATGTCGGGAAGGGGTTAAAAGGCTGATGGTGTTTTCAGAATGACCTGGGAGCCCGTGACAGTCCATTTGAAGCTCCAGCTTTGCTTGCAGTCAGTTCTTCTCATTTCCTGTATTTTTCTCCCCCTCCTGCCTCTGGCTGAACAGGACACTTATGCAGATCAGATAATATGCAGATGCTTGTATAGAACAGGCTAGGTGTTATCTGTGTGTTTAACAGACTTTGCATTATCAGCAAAACTCCAATTAGCTGAACGATTGTCATACTGGTAAGAGCAGTGAGTGCTGTCACTTGTCCTATAAGTCCGTGGTTATAACAACGCTGTGTAAATGATAGGAGGAATAAATTCACATTCTAGACAAACAAAGCTGAATTTCTAAAGCAATATGTTTAGGAAAAGGTTCAATTTACATAAGCTATCAGTATAGCTTACAAAGACCCTTGATGGGACAACCCCTTTAAACAAGCTACTACCATTCTTGCTGATGCCTCGACAGAATCTGTACATTTTGGGATTGATATTGGGGTGGGCCCATTTTAGTAAATCTATTTAATGTTTTCATTAGTCACATCTTTAAAGCTTTGAGCTCCATTACATAGCTCTTCTGATGTATCAATTGCATCGGCTTAAATATATGGCTGATGTGTGAATCATTTGTTCTTTTGCTTTGACCCACCTGAAGTCCAGAGTTCTTTGCTTGGCAAGCTATACTTTACTGTATGTTTTGATCTAATATAGTAGAGCAAGAGTGACAACAAGCTTGAGCTGTTGGCGTTGCTTGTTGCCCGGTGGTGAGAGGCCCATACTCCAAAAGGAAAAGATTTCCAGCAACTGACAAAATCATCCAGAAAAATAAATAACTAAAATTTTACTTTTAATTTTCATTGGTAAAAAGTAACTATGAGTTTCAAGGCATCCCAGGTCCACATACTTGCTTATGCTTTTCAGTGTGTAATGTCTTAGTGATAGCATGATTAACACTGAAAGTGTACTGAGTTTTAAAGCCAGAGACCATGGGTCCCACCCTCCAATCAATTACCAAACTACTATGTGCAATATTGCAAAACAGTATGTCATAACAACTGACACATAAACCACAAGCTAAAATACAAATTCAAAATCTGACAGATTATCAACTTTAATAATGAATGTGACATAAACCATAATATACATATATACTGTATATTACAGATAATGTATGAAAAGCAGGCATTCTATAGAATGTCTGGCGTTTCTAGGCAATGTATGACATAATGTGAAAGTAGCATCAGCCTTAGGAGGCCATAGAAGTTACCTGGTGACATAATTTGGAGGTGGCAGCACCAGTAGGAGACCACAGAGTGGCAAGGTGACATAATGTGGAGGTAGCAGAAGCATGACGAGGCCATAGAGTGGCAAGGTGACAATGTGGAGGTGGCAGAAGCCTTAGGAGGCCATAGAGTGACCTGGGGCGTGGACAGGTGGGTGGCATAAACAGTACCCGCTCACAATGGTGTCTGTAAGAAGGAGCACTTGCCATCAGATGTGTGGCATCAGGCGGGGTGGCCACATCAGAATAGTAGCTGAGGCAGGTAACCAGAAGACTCCGATCTTTTTTTTTTTTTTTGTCAAGCTTTGACTGAGGCAGCATGGATGATTTAATCTGATGCATCAGGCATTGGCTTTATTAATTTTCATAAAGGTCAGTCTCTCCACATTTTGGGTAACTATGGCTGCACTAAACACCTGCTCTGATGCCACACTACTGACCTAGCAGGACAGCTTTTCCAGGGCAAACTTTGGGCCAGTTACAGCCACAAATTGTTTGTCTGGCCAGTAGTTCAGTGGATCTTCGATGATGGTAGGTCACCACTTACTAGTTTAGCTTTTGCACTGTGTCTAGCTGCTGATGAGTAGTTTCTTCACTATGTGGGTGAAGAAAGCAGCTCATCAGTGACTCTAGGCTCAGGCTTCTGTTGACGTAGCTGTTACTGCTTCTGCCTCCCCCTCAGCTGCCATGGTAGTGTAACGTGAGCGCTCAGGGCCCTGAGAGGATGGACGATGGTGCAGATAGGCAGCGGCCAAATGACTACATAGGATGCCTCTATATAGTTTGTCCTCCCTCCGAGCAGGTGTAAAAGATATATATATATATATATATAAAAAAAAAAGCCCCCATTTTTGACTGGTAGCGAGGGTCTAACATGGAGGGTCTGCTGGAGAGCCAGTAGTCATCCCTCTACCGAATGGTGACAATTCAGTTGTCACTACGCAAGCAAGTGAGCGTGCATTGGGCCATTTGCACAAGGGATTGCCTGCATCCATCACCACTGCAAACTGCCCATCTTCCTCGTTTTCCTCCTCTCCCTCTTACTCTTCCGGCTCCTCCAGTTCAGCTCCCACAGGGCTCATGTGGCCGTGAGATGTAGGTGCCACGTCTCCAGTCCCCTGACCAGCCAGATCAGCATCATTTCCACGATATGAGTCAGTGGAATGACATTGTTCATCCAGTAGTCCTGGTGACTGACTAATAAAGTGGCCTACTTAAACGGCAGGTGTCACGCATGATCTACCACTGGCTAACATTGAAGCTACACAGGAGTAGCTCTGTCCACTTGGATCATCAATAAATAGTTTATGGCCTTTCTCTGTTCGTACAGTTTGTGCAACATCTGGAGGGTTGAATTCGGAGGGCTCGTTCACACGTGAGCAAAGGGGAGGTTTTTGACAGCGGATTTTGCGTCAAAAACCTCCCCTTACAATGGTGGTCTTTGCAGACCGCCAGGCTTCTTTTCTCCGCTAGCGGCGGGCTGCTGCTAGCGGAGAAAAGAAGCGACATGTCCTTTCTTCAGGCGGAGGCAGCACCCTCCTATGTCAGCTCATTCATTTGAGCCGGCAGCGGAGGGGAAAGCCGCGACCGCGATGGTCGCAGCAGGTGGGTTTTGAGCAGAAAGAGATGCGGATCGCCGCGTCTCTCTTGGTGTCAAAACCCGCGCGGGCAGTTCATGTGTGAACTAGCCCTAACAGGTGGAAAAATCAATATTTGGTATGACCCTTCTTTGAAGCACGGTGAGCACTGTGCAAAGATTTCATAAGTGCCCCCCCCCCCCCATCACTACCTCCTAGAAATCCCTGACCTGCACAAATTATAATGCTCCCTCAATGGCCTCACATAGTATAATGCCCTTTAGTGACTCTCACACAGTATGATGGCTCCCTGATCTTCCCATACAATATTCCTTTTATACAGTCCTATGAAAAAGTTTGGTCACCCCTATTAATCTTAATCATTTTTAGTTCTAAATATTTTGGTGTTTGCAGCAGCCATTTCAGTTTGATATATCTAATAACTGATGGATACAGTAATATTTCAGGATTGAAATGAGGTTTATTGTATTAACAGAAAATGTGCAATATGCATTAAACCAAAATTTGACCGGTGCAAAAGTATGGGCACCTCAACAGAAAAGTGCCATTAATATTTAGTAGATCCTCCTTTTGCAAAGAGGATCTAGTCGCCTCCTGGAGCTTTTAATCAGTTCCTGGATCAAGTTCAGTTATGTTTGATGGTCGCGGAGCATGGACTGCCCGCTCTCAATTGATCTGAAAACAAAGATTGTTCAACATAGTTGTTCAGGGGAAGGATACAAAAAGTTGTCTCAGAGATTTAACCTGTCAGGTTCCACTGTGAGGAACATAGTAAGGAAATGGAAGACCACAGGGACAGTTCTTGTTAAGCCCAGAAGTGGCAGGCCAAGAAAAATATCAGAAAGGCAGAGAAGAAGAATGGTGAGAACAGTCAAGGACAATCCACAGACCACCTCCAAAGAGCTGCAGCATCATCTTGCTGCAGATGGTGTCACTGTGCATCGGCCAACAATACAGCACACTTTGCACAAGGAGAAGCTGTATGGGAGAGTGATGAGAAAGAAGCCATTTCTGCAAGCACACCACAAACAGAGTCACCTGAGGTATACAAAAGCACATTTGGACAAGCCATCTTCATTTTGGAAGAAGGTCCTGTGGACTGATGAAACAAAGATTGAATTGTTTGGTCATACAAAAAGGCGTTATGCATGGCGTCCAAAAAAACCAGCATTCCAAGAAAAACACTTGCTACCCACTGTAAAATTTGGTGGAGGTTCCATCATGCTTTGGGGCTGTGTGGCCAATGCCGGCACCGGGGATCTTGTTAAAGTTGAGGGTCGCATGGATTCCACTCAGTATCAGCAGATTCTTGATAATAAATGTTCAAGAATCAGTGACGAAGTTGAAGTTACGCCGGGGATGGATATTTCAGCAAGACAATGATCCAAAACATCGCTCCAAATCGACTCATTTTATTCTCTGTAAAATGGCAGTTCAATCTGATGAAAGCATTGGAAGTGATAGGATGGCTGGTGTACTACAGTGCGGGTGTACAAAGAAATTGAGGGACCTGGACCATTGTCCTGGGATTAAATTCTTTACAAAGGAAGAAAAGAAGAGTAAGGAAATTCATTTTTTTTTTTTTTTTTTTTTTTTTTTGTCAAGTGTTTGAATTAATTTTATTTTAAATATGATTTTTATTGAAAAGAACAAAACTTTTACAATATAATAGAAAAACAATTACAAACATAAGGAAAATCGGCATAGGTCCAATCAGTAGAACAGGAATTGCAAGTTTTAACTCTGGGCTGCAACCCAAGTGCATGGATGACACAAGCATGACCAAATAAACAAAGACCAAAGGACCAGATATACAAACGCTACAAAGACACCGATTCCACGAGAAGACATGAAAGGACTGAAGAAGGGAACACAACCAGAGAGGTACAGGAAGGGAAAGGGGAAAAGAAAGAATAGGGGGGATGGAATAGGGACAGAAGAGAACAAGAAAACCAAACAATAACATAAACAACATAACCACATACCTGAATACAGTACTAAAGAAACACAAGGTACATCCAAAAAAGAAAATAAAATAAAGCCACCTGGGATAACAACCTAGTAGGTAGACAGTAATCAAGGGGTCCCCACGGGAGCAGCCTGAGGCCGAGGAGAAAGAACTCCCTGATTAGACTCCATGTACGAAAGCCAAAGGGACCACTGGGATCGAAACTTGGCGTAAGTGTGGTTTTTGTTGGACAACAGACGTTCCAAGGTGCATGCCAAGTTCACATGGTGGAGTAGTTCAGCTACAGTCAAACAAAGAGCAGACTTCCACTGACGAGCGATCATGGCCCGAGCTGCGAGCACGATCTGTCCCAAAACGACCTGCATCTCTGTGGGAAAACTACCAACGTCTAAGAAGCAAAGGGCGAGACCAGGAGAAGGACTGATATCAAAACCGGCTATGGTGGACATGAAGCGAAATACCGCTATCCAGAAGGCTCGAACCGGAGGGCAGTCCCACCACAAATGCAAGAAGGAACCTACTTGGCCGCATCCCCTCCAGCAGAGTCTGGAACAAGAAGAATCAATGTGCGCCATTTGGGTCGGGGTCCTATACCACCGCAGCATAATTTTCAAGGCCGTTTCCCAATGAGACGCTCCCTTAGATACACGTTTAACAAACCCAGCTGCCGTGTACCAGTCCGACAGAGGGATGGTTCTGGCAAGATCCGTTTCCCAACGCAGCAGGTGAAGAGGCTTGACCCGCTCCGGAGGGACAGAGAAAAAGCCATAAAACACAGATAACCCACCTCTAACGGGCGAGGACCTATTCCACAATTTTAAGGCTAGCCTGGGAAAGGTCAATCTAGAGGGCTCGTAGGACTGAAAAAAATGACGCAACTGCAAGTATTTAAAGAAGTCTGTTTTAGGGAGATGGAACTCTTCCTGTAACATGGAGAACGACTTAAATCCGTCATCAGAGTATAGATGGGCCACTTTATAGAGACCCCTAGAGACCCATCCACGGAGTCGCAGCTGGGGGAGAAAAGAGGTCAAATATAATAGGGGTAACTTCGACAAAGGGACCAAGTCCTCTCTGGAGGTATATGACAAAAAGTAACGCCAAGCAGACACTGAGGCCCTAAGACTCAGCAAGGGAGGGGGAGTGATGGGGGGGCTCACATCCTTAGGATGTAAAATACTCATAAGCGGGGCATCTAGAAGGCTTTCCTCAATTTCGGCCCAACGCCATTTATAAGTCTCATCCCACCCAACCTTAAGTTGATCAAGGATAGACGCCATATAGTATTTTCTAACATCTGGGACGCCCGCACCCCCATGGGACCAAGGACGCGTCATCACCTTAAGTCGGACCCTGGACCTCTTACCCTCCCATATATAATTGGAAAGAATACACTGAAGCTTAGTAAAATATGAGTCAGGGAGGGGGATGGCAACTGTACGGAACGTATACAAAATTAGAGGTAACACCATCATTTTGACAATGGCGATTCTGCTAGCCCAAGACAACATCGGTCGTGAGAAAGAGGCAAGGAGAGAAGTAATTTTGGTCAGAAGGGGGGTATAATTGGCAGAGAACAGATCCGAACTAGGGGCTGTCAGGGAGATACCAAGGTAAGCTATACGGGAATCATTCCATTGGTAGGGGAATTGAGTACTGAGATCCCGTCTCAACGAGGGAGAGATGGTAACAGGCAAGATCTGTGATTTGGAGGAATTTACCTTATAATAAGAAACTTTACCAAATCTCTGTAGGACCTCCGTGGCAGCACTCAAGGAGGGACCAGGGGAAGTCAGGGCCAGTATGACATCATCGGCATATAGGCCAATTTTATGCTGCTGGCGGCCCACAGTAATACCCTCAATATTTTCCGCCGACCGAATGGACTCCGCCAGAGGCTCCATCACCAGCGCAAAGATAATAGGGGAAAGAGGACAACCCTGGCGGGTACCATTCGAGATCCGAAAGGGCTCAGACAAGAAGCCCGATGAGAGCACACGAGCCGACGGTTGGGAGTACAGAGCTAGGATAGCAGATTAAAGACTTATCCAAAAGGCTATCTAAATAATCCCAGTGGACCCTATCAAAAGCCTTCTCAGCATCCAAAGCTAGAAGCAAAGAAGGCGTACCATCTCTTTCGGCTTTTTGAATAAGGTCTATGAACCTCCGCGTGCCGTCTGGAGCCTGCCTACCGTACACAAAACCTACCTGGTCAGGGCTAACCAACTGGGGGAGAAGGAGGAGCAACCGCTCAGCAAGGATTTTAGCGTACAATTTGATATCTGTATTCAGAAGGGAAATAGGTCGAAAATTAGCCGGGGCCGTGGGAGATTTGCCGGGTTTAGGGATGGTCACTATAGTGGCTGACAACATTTCCTCCGGGAAGCATTGCTCCTCCGCCGCCTTCCGGAACACAGCTAAAAGATGAGGGGATAGAATATCTGCATATTTCTTGTAATAGATCCCTGAGAAGCCGTCAGGGCCAGGAGACTTTAGTGGTTTCAGTGAGGCTATAGCTTCCGTAACCTCAAACAAAGTGATAGGCGAGGCCAGGGAGACAGATTGTGCAGGGGAAAGGCGGGGCAGGGCCACAGAGTCTAGGAATCTATCTATTTCCTCCTTAGATGGCTGGTATGTCTGGGGATCATCCCTAAGATTGTATAGGGACCTATAATATAAGCGAAACTGTTCTGCAATAAGGCGGGGGTCAATAACTTTAGTACCCGAGTCATCCACAAGGTAGGCAATACGGGTTTTGGGGCGTGATTGTTTGATCTTTTTGGCTAAAAAGGCACTAGCTCTACTGTTATGCAAGTAGGCCTGACATTGAAAACGCTTAAAAGCCAAGTCCTGTTGGCAAGCCAGAAGGCCCTGCAATCGGAGTTGACATTGTCTAATCTCCGCAGAGACAATGGGGGTGGGATTAAGCTTATTAATTGCGGAGAGAGAAGATAGGGAGCGAAGCGTAGCATCTATATCTTTAGATCGTTCCTTTTTTGCCCTCGCGCACGCCTGAATAAGCATCCCTCGCATATATGCCTTATGGGCATTCCAGAGCACATAGGGATCCGACACGGAGGGGGAGTTGAGGGAAAAATATTCCCTCAGGGCCTCACGGAGGTGTTCACCATAGGAGGGATGATCTAGGATATACTCATTCAAGCGCCACTGGGTAGGCATAGCAGTGGAGAACTTCTCATGTAGAGAGAGGGACACCGGAGCATGATCAGTCCAAGTGATCAGCCCAATATCCGTAGATTCTGCCTGCATCAGCCCAATTTTATCAGTAAGGAAAAAATCAATACGGGAATAGGAAGAGGAGAAATAACTATAATCTCGTTCCCCGCCATGTTGACAACGCCAGACGTCATAAAGGCCCTGATCAATCAAAGAGGAGGATAATATAGGGGAGCGTCTCTTGGGGTTGGAAGAGTCCAGAGAATTATCTACTAAGCAATTAAAATCCCCTCCAATAATCAACACACCAGTAGCAAAAGTTCGGATTTTAGAAAGCACAGATTTCCAATATTGCGCCTGGGAACGATTCGGGAGATAAACAGTTACCAAAGTGTATTTAACATTGTTAATAAGACAATTAAGCCCCAAAAACCGACCCCCGGGATCAACTAAAGTGGAGTCAAGGGAAAAAGCGACGGAGTCCCGCACAGCAATAAGAACACCCTTACGCTTAGCATTACAGGAAGCCTGATATATATGAGGAAAAGAAGGGTTAGAGAACTTAGGGCTTTTAGCAGCACAGAAATGAGTCTCCTGGAGAAAAAGCACATCGCAGCGAAGGCGACGGGCCTCCCTCCAGACAGAACTCCGTTTACAGGGGCTATTCAGACCTCTAACATTAAGTGAAGATATACGAAGTACCATAATAACAAATTAAAGAAAAATGGTGGAAGACCCAGGTGGCTACACACAAAATAACAAGGATGCATAAAGTATGTATGAACAGGCATAATAACCATATGACATTCCAGGTATGAGATAAGAACAAAGAATGCAAACAAAATAGCATAGTGTCAAAAAACACCGAATAACCAAAAGTAATCAGCTGGGGGGGGGGGGGGGGAAACAGGTCAGTAGCACTCAGTGAGAGTGAGTATTAGGAAGGCACACAGGTCACCTAAATCAAACAATGTAGACAAATCAATGTTGGGCAAGGCGGGTCAGTCCGCCGAAGCGGATAGATGGGTCACTTACGACCGCCCACCACAGTCCATTCCTTAGTAAGATGGGAGGGCCGCGCTGAGGATTCAGGAACAGATGAGAGAGATTCAACAGGGGCAAGTTTTCATTTACGGAGGAGGGACATGCCCGCCTCCACATCAGGGACGGAATGGAAAACCCCATTGCGGGGGATCAGCAGCTTGGTAGGAAAGCCCCAACGATACCGCATGCCCCTGTCTCTGAGGATCTTGGTAATGGGAGCCAGTTCACGCCTGGCCTGCATAGTAGCTGCGGATAAATCGGGAAACAAGGAAATGGATGCAAACGGAGCTGGTAAGGTACCACATTTTCTGGCTTCCGCAAGAATCGAGTCCTTAACTTGATAGAAATGGACCCTTGTTAACACATCTCTCGGGACATCCACAGGAGCAGAGTTCGCTTTTGGAATACGATGAGTCCGATCCAGAGTGAGCTCCAGATTGGTAAGCTGTGGTAGAATTTTCTTAAAGAGACGCTGAACATAGGCCACCAAGTCCTCCGATGCCACATCCTCAGGGACTCCACGGATCTTAATGTTATTGCGTCTAGACCGATCCTCAGCGTCCGCAGCTTTAATTTTGAGCCATCTGACCTCCGCCTCAAGGGTGTTATGGGCGTCAACCAATTCATTGTGAGCAGATGAAAATTCCTCCATTTTATTCTCAAGATGGTCAGTCCGTTCCCCCAAAGCGTCGATATCCTGTCGCAAATTACCCACCACAGAGGAAACAGTCTTGGTGATCCCCGCCTGCAGGAGAACAAGCATCCCTTTCAAAGTATCACACGTTACGGGGTCTGAGGAAGCTGGGAAGTCAGAGATATCTGAGTGAGCAAAATCAGGGAGAACACCAGAGGCAGGTAGGGCATCAGCGACCCGTTTACACACCGGCTCCTTACCAGAAGGGGAACCCTGAGGGGACACAGCAAAACTTCTCTTACCACCATCGACCAGTACAGGGGGACGCTCGGCTGCAGGGGAACCCTCCTCAGGCAAAGAGTCCACCAATTCAGACCGTGGAGGCGACTTCGCTGGGGAGTGGGAGCCAGACGGTGAGGAAGGTAGAGAGTGCGATATGGTGCTGGAGAAAAAGTCAGAAAGCTTCCTGGGGGTTTTGGAGGAGGATGGTTTCTTTCGAGGCATAATAGAAACAGCAGGAAAGGTCAGGGACGCAACTGAGGATATCAGAACAGGAGAGCAGATTGATGCGACCGGTACAGAATTTGCAGAGCAGCGCCACAGATCACACAGCAGCAAGATCCGGCAGGGACGTGGGGGTCGAGCAGCAGGAAGCCCAACAATCAGCTGAGAGCCGCCAAAGGTGACACTGTTGGTGGTTTAATCAGGCATGTTTAAAGAGATGGCATGCAGTGGAGACATACAGGCATTTACAGTTCCATGGGAGCCCAGTGTGAGGAGCCCCCCCTGATGTTGGAGTAGGGGCTCAGCACTCACAAAGAGCTCAACCAGAAAAGCAGGGTGCAAGCCAGGTGATACACAAAGTCCAGCCTAGGGGAGAGGAGAGGAGCCCCCCCTGATGGTGGTGTAGGGGCTCAGCACTCTCCTGGACTCCCCAGTCAGTATCAGCAAACAGTCACTTACTAATAACTCCAGGACCAAAGAGATCAGTGACAGGCAGTGGTGCAAAGAGCCCAAGTGTTTGAATTAAGGTAACTTCTGGTTTAGTCTGAAGTTGCCGATGTGTGTGTTGCTGCTTCATGACAATGCAGCAGATCGCAAGTCTCACAAATCACAAGCTGCTATCAGAGACTGCGGCTTCGTGTAGTTTAACCATCTGCCCTACAGTCCACACTTGGTTCCCAGACATTACTTTCTATTTTGTAACCTAATGAAATTTCTGCGTGGTTTTTTTTCTTCTGTTTTAAATGTAGATTGTAAGCCCCACATACAGCTCACAATGTACATTTTTTCCCCCCTATCAGTATGACTTTGGAATATGGGGTGGAAATCCATGCAAACACGGGGAGAACCTACAAACTTCTTGCAGATGTTTTTTTTTTTTGCCCTTGGCGGGATTTGAATTCCAGGACGTCAGCGCTGCAGTGCTAACCACTGAGCCAACATGTGGCCCCGGTGAAGTGGAATAAGTGAGCTGAAGTCGCCCCTCGTACAAGGCCGACAATATTTTTTTTACACTGCTAGTCAAGTTGTGTTCAGGGTGCAGTTATCACAACTTTTAGTTTACCCTCCATAAAATAATTTCCAATCGCAGTGAAGTACCACTTGCATAGGCAGCTAGGCCATATTTATCAGCAAATTTTGCCTACTGTTCAAATGGCAATCTTTGCCGATAGGTCTGGCACCCGCTGCATGTCCTCGACATCTTTTACAAAGTGGCAATGACAAAATAAAAACCACAATTGTGATAATTTTTTTAGTAGTGGCTTTTAAATAGTTGCAAACCCGAGTCTTAAAGCAATAATATAATTCCCCAATAGTGTTTTGAGGAGAAAATGCTGTTTTTCTTGCAGCAAAACATTCTGGGCCAATGTAAGCTGAAAGCCTAGTGAAAATTTATACAATGCACTACGAACAATCGGATAGATTTAGTAATATGGTATTATTATTATTATTTATATATATAGTACCATTAATTCCATGGTGCTTTACATTTGGGGGTTACATACAATACACAAAATATACCGGTACATATCATACTAACAGTGATCGGCTGGCACAGTGGGGTAGAGGGCCCTGCCCGCGAGGGCTTACAATCTATGAGTATAAAATTAAGACAGTGCAAACTTGTTCTAAATAGCTATAGTGTAAAGAAGGATACGTCAGGCGTTTTTGTTTTGTTTTTATTTTGTTTCGCCACATAACTTCTTTCATAGAAGGTACAAAGATCAGGTAGTGACATTTTATTAATTTGTTTTTCCAAACAGACATTTAATTGGCCCCAAATTTTTCATTTTTACAAGGATTGTTAGGAGAAATTGCACCAGGCAATTTGTTACATGTTTTCTTCTGAAATCAGCAGAACTCCATATGTGTCCATAAAATCCTACAGTGGTGCTCAAAAAGGAAAGAGCGTCACATGACTTTTGGAGAACTGATTTTGCTGGAATTACATTTTTTTTTATAAACTGTTTATTAAACATTTTTCAATTGAAATACAAAAAGATTCAATCTATTGTCTAGTAGAAACAATATCAACATTAATATCTATAGTAGGTGGACACAAACAAATTGCAATTCATTTGTGAAGAAGTGAAGATGTGCTCAGTCTACAGCCTGGAATAGGAATCATTTTGCATTGATGTGTAAGTATTGTCATGGGGATTTTCGTTTTGGGCTGTGCTAAGGGTCAATCAGTTTAGTATTTTAAGGGTGGGGTTTATATACTTTAGATCAGGGGTGCCCAATACGTCGATTGCGATCTACTGGTAGATCGCAAAGGATGTATGGGTCGATCGCGGGTTGCAGGGATCCCCGGTGTCTGCTTGTTCACAGCGCAGGCTGAGAGTTATCTCTGGACACTGGCAGGCGGGGCTGCCGCAGCCCCACCTGCCAGTGTCCGTAGATTACTCTCAGCCTGCGCTGTGAACAAGCAGACACCGGGGATCCCTGGGAAACCACAGAACGCCGCTGTCTCCTGCTGTCACGATCCGCCTGGTCCCGCCCACAGGCCCGCCCCGGTCCCGCCCTAGTAGATCTTTTGCCTTGGTCAGCTAATAAAGTAGCTCACACGTTGAAAAAGTGTGAGCACCCCTGCTTTAGATGTAGTTTGGGGGTCATTATTAAATGTATTTATGTGTACTTTTAATATATTTTACGGGGATTCTGTCTATTTAATGTGTTTGGGGTGTTGGCCAAAAGTATTGGCACCCCTGCAATTCTGTCAGATAATACTCAGTTTCTTCCAGAAAATGATTGCAATCACAAACTCTTTGGTATTAATATCTTCATTTATTTTGCTTGCAATGAAAAAACACAAAAGAGAATGAAAAAAAAAAAAAGTCAAATCATTGATCATTTTACACAAAACTCCAAAAATTGGCCAGACAAAAGTATTGGCACCCTCAGCCTAATACTTGGTAGCACAACCATTAGACAAAATAACTGCGAACAACCGCTTCCGGTAACCATCAATGAGTTTCTTACATTGCTCTGCTGGAATTTTAGACCATTCTTCTTTGGCAAACTGCTCCAGGTCCCTGAGATGTGAAGGGGGCCTTCTCCAAACTGCCATTTTGAGATCTCTCCACAGGTGTTCTATGGGATTCAGGTCTGGACTCATTGCTGGCCACTTTACAAGTCTCCAGTGCTTTCTCTCAAACCATTTTCTAGTGCTTTTTGAAGTGTGTTTTGGGTCATTGTCTTGCTGGAAGACCCATGACCTCTGAGGGAGACCCAGCTTTCTCACACTGGGCCCTACGTTGTGCTGCAAAAATTTTTGGTGGTCTTCAGACTTCATAATGCCATGCACACGGTCAAGCAGTCCAATGCCAGAGGCAGCAAAGCAACCCCAAAACATCAGGGAACCTCCGCCATGTTTGACTGTAGGGACCGTGTTCTTTTCTTTGAAGGCCTCTTTTTTTTCCCTGTAAACTCTATTTTGATGCCTTTTCCCAAAAAGCTCTACTTTTGTCTCATCTGACCAGAGAACATTCTTCCAAAACGTTTTTGGCTTTCTCAGGTAAGCTTTGGCAAACTCCAGCCTGGCTTTTTTATGTCTCTGGGTAAGAAGTGGGATCTTCCTGGGTATCCTACCATACAGTCCCTTTTCATTCAGACGCCGACGGATAGTACGGGTTGAAACTGTTGTACCCTCGGACTGCAGGGTGGCTTGAACTTGTTTGGATGTTAGTTGAGGTTCTTTATCCACCATCCGCACAATCTTGCGTTGAAATCTCTCGTCAATTTTTCATTTCCGTCCACATCTAGGGAGATTAGCCACAGTGCCATGGGCTTTAAACTTCTTGATGACACTGCGCACGGTAGACACAGGAACATTCAGGTCTTTGGAGATGGACTTGTAGCCTTGAGATTGCTCATGCTTCCTCACAATTTTGCTTCTCAAGTCCTCAGACACTTCTTTGGTCTTCTTTCTTTTCTCCATGCTCAATGTGGTACACACAAGGATACAGGACAAAGGTTGAGTCAACTTTAATCCATTTCAACTTGCTGTAAGTGTGATTTAGTTATTGCCACCACCTGTTAGGTGCCTCAGGTAAGGTGCTGTTAATTACACAAATTAGAGAAGCATCACATGATTTTTTCAAACAGTGCCAATACTTTTATCCACCCCCTTTTTATGTTTGGTGTGGAATTACACTCACTGGCCACTTTATTAGGTACACCTGTCCAACTGCTCGTTAACACTTAATTTCTAATCAGCCAATCACATGGCGGCAACTCAGTGCATTTAGGCATGTAGACATGGTCAAGACAATCTCCTGCAGTTAAAACCGAGCATCAGTATGGGGAAGAAAGGTGATTTGAGTGCCTTTGAACGTGGCATGGTTGTTGGTGCCAGAAGGGCTGGTCTGAGTATTTCAGAAACTGCTGATCTACTGGGATTTTCACGCACAACCATCTCTAGGGTTTACAGAGAATGGTCCGAAAAAGAAAAAACATCCAGTGAGCGGCAGTTCTGTGGGCGGAAATGCGTTGTTGATGCCAGAGGTCAGAGGAGAATGGCCAGACTGGTTCGAGCTGATAGAAAGGCAACAGTGACTCAAATAGCCACCCGTTACAACCAAGGTAGCCAGAAGAGCATCTCTGAACGCACAGTACGTCGAACTTTGAGGCAGATGGGCTACAGCAGCAGAAGACCACACCGGGTGCCACTCCTTTCAGCTAAGAACAGGAAACTGAGGCTACAATTTGCACAAGCTCATCGAAATTGGACAATTGAAGATTGGAAAAACGTTGCCTGGTCTGATGAGTCTCGATTTCTGCTGCGACATTCGGATGGTAGGGTCAGAATTTGGCGTCAACAACATGAAAGCATGGATCCATCCTGCCTTGTATCAACGGTTCAGGCTGGTGGTGGTGGTGTCATGGTGTGGGGAATATTTTCTTGGCACTCTTTGGGCCCCTTGGTACCAGTTGCAACGCCAAAGCCTACCTGAGCATTGTTGCTGACCATGTCCATCCCTTTATGACCACAATGTACCCAACATCTGATGGCTACTTTCAGCAGGATAATGCGCCATGTCATAAAGCTGGAATCATCTCAGACTGGTTTCTTGAACATGACAATGAGTTCACTGTACTCCAATGGCCTCCACAGTCACCAGATCTCATCCAATAGAGCATCTTTGGGATGTGGTGGAACGGGAGATTCGCATCATGGATGTGCAGCTGACAAATTTGCGGCAACTGTGTGATGCCATCATGTCAATATGGACCAAAATCTCTGAGGAATGCTTCCAGCACCTTGTTGAATCTATGCCACGAAGAATTGAGGCAGCTCTGAAGGCAAAAGGGGGTCCAACCCGTTACTAGCATGGTGTACCTAATAAAGTGGCCGGTGAGTGTATATCCAATTTGGCTTTTTGACAATTCTTTTTGTGGTTTTTCCATTTGAAGACAAAATAAATGAAGATAATAATACCAAAGAATTTGTGATTGCAATCATTTTCTGGAAGAAAATGAGTATTATCTGACAGAATTGCAGAGGTGCCAATACTTTTGGCCAACACTGTAGATAGTGTTAAAATAGTTTTGTTGTGGTGTAGGTATATTATGGTATTTGGGGGTAGTTATGAGTATTATACAGATGTTATGGACAATTTGTATATTTAATGTTTGGGATGTAGTAGATGGGGTTAAAAGTGGTTTGTGGAAGTGTAGGTATTACTATTAACACTGGTGGTCTAAGTATTGAGATATAGATATTTATGTGTCTATTTTTATATCTAAATACCTAGATCACCAATAATTATTAAATCCTAATTATTACTCCAGGGCTACCAGGATCAAGTAAACTGACCATCTGCTGATGTTGTTAGGCTTGACTTGACTGACTTTACTTCCCTCTTGTAGTGGTCCCATATCAACCTCCAGCACACTTTGATATCTTTGGCTCCATTCACACAGAGTAACGCCAGGCGTCATTTGTGTGTAATTTGTGTGTCTTTTACGGCCGTCATAAAACGTTTACATAGAGTTCTATAGGAAGAATATGCAAATCTGCCTTCCATGATGTAATTAGGAAGACAGTTGCTGCCTCAGTGTTGCAAACCAATAGAGGGCGCTCACTGGAATGTGCAAGCCTGTCTTAAGACAGGATTCCAGTGAAATAACCCAATAATGGCTGCTCCCTTTAGCCTCATGCCCGACCTTCCAAGAGGCTTGCACATTCCAGTGAGCGCCCTCTATTGGTTTGCAACACTGAGGCAGCAACTGTCTTCCTAATTACATCATGGAAGGCAGATTTGCATATTCTTCCCATAGTTCCTTGCAAAGTGGAGTGCTAAAGGCTTAACACAGGGGTGGGCAATTAATTTTCCCATGGGGCCGTATAAGAAATTGAAACTATGCTAGACAAATTTAGCTCCACCCACTTCTACGTTGACTCCGCCCATTCCCAATCATCTTTCCATGTGCCCCCACACAGTATAATCCTCCTACAGTCACCCGTACATTATATGCCCCCACATTATAATGTTCCCTTCCAACTGCCCCACAGTATTAAGCCCCTCTCCTGGTGCTCCAGTATAAACTGGTGGAAACTAGAGGGGACATGAAACTGGAGAAGCTGGAGGGGGACATTAAACAGTGGGGGTAGTTGGAGGGCGGCAATAAATTGACAGCTGAAGCGGGACATGAAACTGGGGGCAACTAGGGGGTACATTAAAATCAGGAAGCAGACATTAAACTGTAGGGGTAGCTGGAGGGTGACAAACTGGGGGCAACTAGAGGCAGAGAGGTCCCCCTACAGCTTCCTCCACGGTTTAATGTCCCCCCAGTCTGTGCCCTCTTCATCTATCCCCAGTTTCATGTCCCCCCCCCCTCCATTTCTCCCTCAGTTTCATATCCCCCTTTATTTTCCCCATTTCATGTCCCCCCCTCCATCTCTCCCCCAGTTTCATGTCCCCGTCCCCGTCCCCCCCCCCTCCATCTGCCATCTCTGCCCTAGTATAACATTCCCCTTCCATCTGTGCCCCTAGGTTACTGAGACACACACAGACAGATAGACATAGACAGGCACACATATAGACAGGCACACATATAGACACATATAGACAGGCACACATATAGACAGACACACATATAGACACATATAGACAGGCACACATACAGACACATATAGACAGGCACACATATAGACACACACACACATAGACAGACACACATATAGACAGGCACAGTGGCGTAACTACCACCATAGCAGCGGTAGCAGCTGCCACAGGGCCCGGGACATTAGGGGCCCGGTGACAGCTGCTACTGCTGCTATCATTATGCTCGGAGGTCTTTTCGGACCCCCGAGTATAATGATCGGGGCCCCCTGTTGGTGGAATACTTTCCACCAACAGGGGGCCCCGAAGCTGCAGCAATGGCTGACATACAGGAGCTGCAGCTCTGGCTCCTCTCAGCGCTGCAGGACGCTCTCCCTCTCTCCCCCCTCCCTTTCTCTGCTGTCCTCTGCCCACCAATGAGAGGAGGAGGCGGGGCTTATCCCTGCCGAGCTCCTGCACAGAAGAGAAGAGGAAGAAGCTGCTCTAGGAAAATGAAACTGAAGCTACACAGGTACGTACTGGGGTTACTATACTTATTACTATCAGGCATTTGGGGTGATTACTTGTGTTTTAGTAACTCCATGTGCCTCATAGTAATAGCAGTTAACCCCATCATCTCCCTCACATTAACCCCTGTTTGCCTCACCATAAGAGTTACTGATATGTGAGACATTTGGGGGTAATAGTAATGAAGATACTTTATTATTACCTCCATGTCTCTCACATATCAGTAACTCTTATGTGAGGTACACAAGGCTTAATGTGAGGGACATGATAGGGTTAACTGTTATTAATATGAGGCACATGGAGTTACTAAATTGTAATGCACAGGACCAGATTTTTTTTTATCCACAATTTGTCCTGGTATAGCGGTCAGCGGTGACAGTATTTAGTCCTGTAGGGGCCACTAAGGGACATAATACTGTGTGCAGGGGCCACTATGGGACATAATACTGTGTGCAGGGGCCACTATTGGGTATAATACTGTGTGCAGGGGCCACTAAGGGACATAATACTGTGTGCAGGGGACACTATGGGACATAATAGAGCGCGCAGGAATGCGTAGGAGGGACTCGGTCGAGATCTTCGGTGTCGGGGGGGCCCCCATGTCAAAAGTTCGCCACGGGGCCCCGCCATTCCTAGTTACGCCACTGGACAGGCACACATATAGACACACACACACATAGACAGACACACATATAGACAGGCACACACATATAGACAGGCACACACACACATATAGACAGACACACATATAGACACACACACATATAGACAGGCACACATATAGACAGACAGACATAGACAGACACACATATAGACACAGACACACATATAGACACACACACACACACACACACACTCTCTCTCTCTCTCCCCCCTGCAGCTCACCTTACATCTCTCATTACTTTATGAGACGCTCCACATCTCCATCTTCGGACGGCACTAAGACACGCCCCCTAGACACGCCTCCCTAGTCAGAGCTGTGCGGGCCGGACTGAATCAGTCAGAGGGCCGGATATGGCCCGGGGGCCGGACTTTGCCCAGGTCTGTCTTAACAAGTCTCCACACACCTATATGGTGGTCTCTCCCTAAGGAGTGACAATATCCCCTGAATAGAGTTCTATAGGAAAATACACCCGTCATTTACGGCCGTCGTTGGAATGACGTCCGTAAATGACGGCCGTCTTTTCCTATAAAACTCTATGTAAACGTTTTATGACGGCTGTAAAAGACACACAAATGACGCCTGGCGTTACTCTGTGTGAATGGAGCATTTGACTGTAATAAAAATGTAAAAATAATTTTGTAATTTCAAACACTGTTCTCAAGACTGTGTAGTATAACATCCACTTTGTCTAAAAAGATATTTAGAAATAAAATTTGTGTGAAATAGAATAATTATCAAGGGCTGTTTAAATTGTATACTCTAATATAAGGAAGCTGTTTATTATGCCGTATAGTCGCCCCTGCGCACAGTATTATGCTCCATAGTGGCCCCTACACACAGTATTTTGCCCCATAATGGCCCTTACACACAGTATTATGCCCTCTAGTTGCCCCTGCACACAGAATTATGCCCCATAGTGGCCCTTTTACACAGTATTATGACTCATGGTGGACCACTCATGAACAATTATTATACTCTGGGGTCTTTTCACCCAGGGGAGGATACAAACATAAAAAAAAAATAAAAAATGTTACTTATCTCTCCTGGGCTCCAGAGCACTCCCCGCTGATGTCAACCATCTTCAATGATGGACGGGACATCATGTGAGCTAGGCTTGCGTCGCGATGCATAAAGACGCAAGATTTCCCCACGTGACGTTTGGGATGTCACTAAGTAGGCTTGAAGCTTTCCGGAGCCCAGGAGATGTTTTTTTACGTTCCCTCACCTCCCCTCACTTCTCTGAAAGACCCCTGAGTATAATGATAGCAGTGTTTGCAGGCTCGCAGCCTCACTTACTGATCCCCTTCCTGCTCACAGCCACCTGCACAGAAGGGGAAGCGCCGGCGGCTGTGAGCAGGAGCCAATATCGGTAAGTGAATGGGGCCCGTTACGTGCTGGAGTTACTCCACCAGTTAATGACCTATTAAAAATTAAACAAAAAAACCCAAACACATCAGGGGCTCGTCAGGCCCCCTAATGTCCTGGGACCTATGGCAGTGGCTGCTACCCTGATAGTTACGCCCCTGTGGGGTTGTGTGTTGTGAAGTAAAATTCCCAAGGGTTGAGACCTCTGACTTTCAAGCTACAGTTCTGGACTCCAGTTCTAGTATTTTCTGGGAGTTTGTAGCCATCTGGGCAAACGCAGTGTTAATAGAGACCTGGATAAGGTCAATCCTATTAATATTATAAATGTGAAAGTTTGTATGTTTGTTCCTCAATCACAGCCAAATGGCTGAACAGATTTAGGTCAGATTTCACACATACCTAGATATTCACTAGGAAGGAGCAGTAGGGTTCTTCTTAGGTCCCACACTCACCCGGTATCCTGACTGCGACCGGCGAACGTTCTCTCTGCCTCCGCTGTAGGACCTGAGATGACGTCATCGCAGGTCTTTCAACTGGGCTGCAATTGTGTGCCTGCAGTCTGGAGGTAGGCCGCAGGGAAAGCCGAGCGGTCTGATAGGTTTGTGGCATTACGTGGGCGGCACCAGTCACCAAGTCCGCGCTGTAGAAAATGGCTTTTCCCGGGTCCTGAGCGACACTGCCAAGCTGCCCGGCAGCGTGGAGCCGGCAGAAGTTCTCGCCGCGTCAGCACACAATCGCCAGACGGCCGCATAAGCAGCAGGGACTTTCCGTCGGGAGGAACAGCCGTGTACCTCCGCAGCACCTCTTCACTCAGTCCATCGTCCCTGGTGCTGTACGCCCTGTGCCAGCCCTGCAAATGAAGCACAACCTAGACTACCACACCGCAGGTCTGAGACGCCCTGTAGTGGCCTCCAGGTAGGGCTTGCTGTCTGCGGGGATTAGGGGCTTTCACAGTGCATGGGGGGGGGGGGGGAAGAGGGATGTTGGGGCTCCGTGGATGAACAGGGTAGTTGGTGGGGAAAAGGGATGTTGGGGGTCCGGGGATGAAGAGGGTTGCAGGGGGGGAAGGGATGTTGGAGGACCAGTGGGGAAAGGTAAGCCAGGTATTGAGTGGTGGGCCTGCAGGAAACTGTGGTCTGTGGTAGGGGTGCAGCGGGGGGGGGTGCTTTGCATATCTTCAACCGGCGGGAGCCATTGTCGCAAGTCGCGGAGAAGGGACGGTGGAGCATTCGGGCAGGACTGGCGGCAAAGGGTGCGCCACGGCTGGGGAGACACATGGGGTGGTGCGTTGAAGACGGTGGGCCCGGGCGTGCGCAGGAGGTGGGTTGCGCGGGGGGTCAGGGCGGTGGACGAAGTCGCGGGTACTGCTAGTGTGTTTATAAAAGATAGCAATGACTCCAGGCATTGCCAACTCTGGCCCCCACCTTGTGAGGTGGGGGCCTGTGCGGACTGCATCTTAGCAGATGGGAGAGTGAGACAATACAAAAGAGCAGACAATTGCATAGATCTGGGGTTCCCAGTCTTATTTAGAAATCTGTCCCCCACTCGGGAACCATGCAGTCTTAATAGGGGGTTCTTAACAGTCAATAATTTAAAGAAGATTGGTCAACATTCAAATAAGCATCAGAATGCTGACACTATAATAAGAGAGGTCCTGCAGGTCAAGCCAAATAGGATCCATAGCTTGAGAAAGGCAAGTTAGATTTGTAGCTATAACTTTAAGGGTTGCAGATACCAGAAACAGCCAACAGATGTCACCAGACATCCACTAGAATTGGATAGTTTTTTTTTCTGTAGAAATTCGAAGGAAAAAGCAAACAAGTCACCTGTGTCTATGTACTGCATGGCTGTGCCACCACTCATGCCTGTGGAGGAGTTGCGGAGAGGACTGTGCTCAGTGTAGGAAGGCAAGCATGACAGCCTCCGTCTTAAGGAATGCAGGCTGTGCAGCAGCATCTGATGTCAAGATGCCACGGGTGCCTTAGCTGGGAAGGGTGCACAGTGCCTTAAACCTCCAGAGCTTCTCAGACCAAAAGTGGAGGATACACACGTGGAAAAAATTGTCGGTACCCCTCATTTAATGAAAGAAAAATCCACAATGGTCACAGAAAATGACTTGAATCTGACAAAAGTAATAATAAATAAAAATTGAAAATGAACAAATGAAAGTCAGACATTGCTTTTCAACCATGCGTCAATAAAAATTTTTTTTTAATAATAAAACTCATCACACAGGACTGGACAGAAATGATGGTTCCCTTAAAGGGGTATTCCCATGTACATAATCCTATCTATATTTGTAGATAATTAAAAGTTAAACATTTTTGCAAATATAAGTAATTAAAAATTCTGCAAAGTTTTAAAGATTTTCTCTAACTTTCTTAGTGGTGACAGTCTGTTATCTTGATCGGTTGCCAATGGTTACGACCACTAATGCAGAAACTTTCTATGGTCTGGGACTTGTCAGGAACCCAACTATGATTTTCATATTGTAGCCAGGTTATCAGGCAGGGATACTACATATATCAGAAGATATCCCGGCCACAATAAAGACATCATGGCTGATTTTCTGACCTTAGGAAGTTTCTGCATTGGTGGTCGTATCCACTGGCAACCTATCAAGACAACAGACTGTGACCACTAAGAAAGTTAGAGAAAACTTTGAAACTTTGCAGAATTTTTATTTACTTGTATTTGCAAAAATGTTTAACTTTTAATTATCTACAAATTTAAAAATAATTATGTAGATGGGAATACCCCTTTAACTTGAAGAGGACCTTTCACCATTTTGCCCACAGGCAGTTCTATATACTGCAGTAGAAGAGAAAGAGGATCCAGCACCCAGAACACTTGCACACGGGAGTAGGGTTAAAACTTCGCTTTTATTTTTCACATTAAAAATTCGGACATCTCACAATAATGTGGTCCATATGCAGAGGTGGTACTGTTTAACGCCGACGCGTTTCAGTGCCGTGGCACCTTAGTCATGGCATACTGACAACTGTTCTGTGAGGACTTTATATACTAAAAAGATTTACATACATATGTACAAAGGGTTAAAAAAAAAACAGGGAAGTACCTCCCTACTGCATTACAGCGGAAGTGGTCACCATTCAAAGTGGGGTAAACACAGAGCAGCTCTTCCCCATACGTCCAACACAGCAGCACAACAGATGGGGTATTCCTGCCCCTGCGTGCAATCAGGACAGATGGAACTTTTACTCAATCAAAGAACCTCCCCTATAAGAGGTCACCAGAACTCCCCCTCCTCGTGTTTTTTTCTGTCCTGTGTGTCCGGACAGGTGGGAGGAGGCCTGTGGCCTCCTGCGGGATTGGAAGAAGGTGGCTGTTAGCCCCTTCTTCTTTCCCTTTCTCTTTCTTTCCTTCTCTTTCTTTCCTTCTGAGAGAAAGATTTCGGTTTTGTCTTACCTGCTTTGCAGGGTGTCTGATGGTTCAGCTGTGCACAGCTCATTCACTGCCCAGTAAGGTAAGCTGAGTCCTAGCTTTCCTCTGTGTTTACTGAATACTAAAAGCACTGATACTTTTTGCTATGGGCACTCTATTATGTCTATGGTATGTCTATTGCAATAGCCTGTATGTACCTGTCTGTGTTACAGTCAGGCATGGAATTTTTGTGGGAGCCTTGCTTCCCTTCATGCTTAGTGCATAGTGTGAGCACTTATTTCTATTGCAATGGCCTGTCTGTGTTACAGTCAGGCATGGAATTTGGGTGGAGCCTTTGCTCCATTCATGCATAGTGCATAGTGTAGCACTTATGTCTATTGCAGTGGTGTGTGTACCTGTCTGTGTTACAGGCAGGCATGGAATTTGTGTGGGAGCCTTGCTTCCCTTCATGCATAGTGCATAGTGTGAGCACTTATTTCTATTGCAATGGCCTGTCTGTGTTACAGTCAGGCATGGAATTTGGGTGGAGCCTTTGCTCCCTTCATGCTTAGTGCATAGTGTGAGCACTTATGTCTATTACTGTGGCCTGTAGGTGCCTGGCTGTGTTACAGTTCACAGGCATGGAATTTGTGTGTCAGCTTCTGCTCCCTTTATGCTTAGTGCATAGTTGTGCATGTCTATTGCGATGCCCTGTGCGATTGTTATGGCTTTACCGCACCTATCTGGCCGGGCTTCCCGCTGCCCTAAAGCGCAGCTAATGGGAACTGCAGCCTATGAGATGGCAGTGAGTTATCCAGCAACTCCCACAGCTCTGGTGAGGTAAGCTAAGGTGCACCAAGACTACTGTTTGTGAGTGAACAAGTCCCTTTAAAAAAAAAAAAAAAGGGGAGTTTTTTTCGTGTTGCTGTCTGTAAGGAAACAGAGTTTTATGTTAAGTGCACCGGGTCTAGAGTTCTATACTGTTCGTACTCTACCCGAAGGCTAGATCTGCCTTCTGCCATCTGTGCCATCTGCCTGTGGGCTGCCTGACTAACGCCTACTGTGTCGGCGTGACTACAAATTTGATCATTGGGGTCCTCCCCCAAGAGTCGATATGGCTGTCTCTAAATTATCGAGGCGCACGTTAGTGCCATCAGAAGATGGCTCAAATCTCCAGGATGCGATATACAGGCGTGCAGAGGGTTCCCTGCACCGAATTTATACTGCAGCATCTGCGCAGGCCTCCGTGGGAGTTCAACAGGAGAAGTCGGTCAGTTCCTGCGAGGTAATAGATCTACTCTGTGTAGAGATATCTATACAGGTGTTCCCTGTGATGATCTTCTGGCGTTCCTATCCTCCACCTCCGTAGCAGTGGATTATTGGCAGAAGCAGGTTTGTATCAAGTGAAGATTGCGGCGAAGGCTATCTCATTAGCCACGGCCGCAAAACGCCCCCTGTGGATGAAGCCCTGGAGGGCAGATAGTACTTCCAAATACAACTTGTGCGCACTTCCGTTTGAGCCGGGCAGGCTCTTTTGGAAAAAGCTGGATACCATTATGGAGGTATAAATTGACACACCATCCGGGAGCCTGAGAAGGAGAAAACTACCTTCTGACGTCTACTCCCCCCTCCCCTTGTATCCGCTTTGCCAGTGGAAGGTCGACTTTCCCACTTCTCGGCGGCATGGAGCCGTCACATTCAGGACCCATGGGGCCTCCAGCTCGTGTATTCGAGCTACAAAATAAAGTTCACATCTCACCCACCCGACAAATTTGTGTAAACCCGCGTTTTGTGTTCAAAAGCAGATCTTTCTGGAGAACGCTGTTCAGGGATACCTGGACAAAGGCGCTCTAGAGCCAGTGCCTGGCAGAGCAATCGACCGGATTTTACTCTCCAGTGTTTTTGGGACCCAAAACATCGGGAGTCAGAGAATGGTGGTCGATTTAAGATTTCTCAATCAATACGTCATCAAGACCCGTTTCCGGATGGGAACTATCAGGTCAGTGACACCTTTTCTGCACCGAGGAGACAGGTTTGTCACCCTAGATTTAAGGGACGCATATTTACACGTCCCGATATTTCCGCCACACAGAAGGTTCTTGAGGATCGGGGTTGTGCTGAATGGTACTCTGTGTCATCTGCAGTTCACAGCTCTTCCGTTCGGAATATCCTTGGCCCCCCACACCTTTACAAAGGTCGTGGCCCCGGTCGTTGCAGCTCTTCGGCTCCAAGGTATATTCATCATACCGTACCTAGACGATTGGCTGTTAAAGGCCCACTCAACAGAGGTTCTCGCGGCCCACCTAAGGATCACTATCGCCTTCCTAGAAGAGTTAGGCGGGCTGATCAATGGTCTAAACTCGGCAGTCGTCCCCACCACCAGAATTCAGTTCTTGGGTTCATTGTGGACTCTCAGAGGATGGAGATATCTCTCCCTCACAGTCAGAAGGAGTAGATTTGTCGGGCGTTGCAACATCTGGCGGATACGCGGGAGGTTCGGGTAAGAACCTCAATGAAGGTCCTTGGTTTAATGTCAGCAGCTGCAGATGCAGTTCCATGGGCACTAGAGCATATGCTTCCACTACAGAGCGAGATCCTCAAGGTTTGGAGCCGCAGCCCCTCAGGGCTGAAGAAGCCTATCCAGTTGTCCATCAGTACCCGTCGATCACTGCAATGGTGGTCCCTATTGAAGGACGGGATGTCCACGGTCCAGCCCGACTGGACCCTGTTGACAACGGATGCCTCCTTCCATGGCTGGGGAGCGCATCGGGGGGAGACCCTGGCACAAGGGACATGGAGCCGACTGGAGACTGCTCAGTCATCGAATTGGCGCGAGTCTGCGCAGTGTATTGAACCCTGCTATACTTCACCCAGGATCTACGCGGCAAGGCGGTCAGAGTCAGGACGGACAACGTGACGTTGTCCGTCCTGACTCTGACCGCCTTGCCGCGTAGATCCTGGGTGAAGTATAGCAGGTGGTCCTCTACCTGAACAAGCAGGGAGGGACGAGGTCCCCTCCCTCTTCAAGCTAACAGATCAGATTTTTTTCCTGGGCTGAGGAAAATCTAAGCCACCTCAGTGCGGTGCACATAAGGGGACATCTGAACGTGCTGGCAGACCAGCTCAGCAGGGGAGAAGCAGTGTCGGGCGAGTGGTCCCTCAACCAGAAGGTCTTTCGTCAGTTGACTCGGATGAGGGGTCTCCCCGAGGTGGATCTGATGGCCAGCCAGTACAATGCCAAGGTGGAGAGGGTCTGTTCCCTCTACCAGGAGGACGACCCCTTGGCAGTAGATGCCCTATCAATACCTTGGAGGTTCAGGCTGGCAGACATCTTCCCTCCACTTCCCATGGTTTCGAAGGTATTGGCCAAGATCAGACAAGACCAGGTATGGGTGATTGCCATCATACCGTTCTGGCCAAAAAGGGCATGATTTACCCACCTCATACAGATGAGTCGAGGGAATTACTGGAGGCTTCCACTTCTTCACAACCTGGTAACCCGAAACAAGTGGCTATGCCAGGACCTGAAGAGGTTCAACCTGACAGTCTGGAGGTTGACCGCACCCTATACGGACATGGGGGATTGTCACAGGCCATGCGGACAACACTGGCCTGCTTAAGGGCAGATTCTATGAATAGAAGCTACATGAGGATTGGCAGAATTTACCAGCAATGGTGCACGGAGAATCAACGTGCAATACCAGTTATGGAGACGGTATTGGAGTTTTGGTAAAGCGGGCTGGAGAAAGCCCTCACCCCGGTGACATTAAAAGTGCATGTAGCTGCCCTTTCAGCCGTATTAGGGATAAGATTGTCTCAAGATTCGTTGGTAAGTTAATCCTTAAGAGGGGCCGGTGGCTCCGACCCGCAATCCAAGTCCCAATCCCCCAATGGGATTTAGCTACGGTACTGCAGGGGCTCTGTGGGCCCCCCTTTGAACCACTACAAGACATAGGACTAAAGTTCCTCTTCTGCAAAGTGGAATTCCTCTTAGCCGTCACATCAGCTAAGCGTACTGGAGAACTGCAGGCTTTAGCAGCCTCTGAGCCGTATTTACTATTCTTCCAGACAGGGTACAATTAAGATATCTCCCGGGATTTATTCCAAAAAGTCCTGTCGACCCAGAAAACCTTTCTGGTAAGTCTTTTCAGAAAATACAAGGGGTGTAGAGCCTTGAAGGCAACATTGGCGAGATGGATCAAGGAGGCCATCTCTCAAGCATTCAGTACTCAGGGCCTACTTCCGCCTGAGTTTTAAGGGCACATTCTAGTTGTGCAGTTGCCACGACATGTGGGGAGAGATATTCCATCTCCCTGGACCAGATTTGTGCGGCAGCAACCTGGAGTTCTCACTTAACTTTGTGAGACATGATAGGTTGGACGATTTTAGCGCGGAGGCGGCTGCCTTCGGTCGCTCGGTATTGACATCAGTTTGTCAGGAAGTCCCACCCTAGGGGGGGTTTCTTGCTACCTCCCCATCTGTTGTGCTGCTGTGTTGGACGTATGGGGAATGGAGGATTATGTAGATAATCTGTTTTCCCATAGTCCAAACAGCAGCACAAAGCTCCCTCCCTGTATGTTTGGCTTGTTAATTTTCTGAAGGATTTTGGAAATCTCTACTTTAGAACTAACACGAGGAGGGGGAGGTCTGGTGACCTCTTATAGGGGAGGTTCTTTGAGTAAAAGTTCCATCTGTCCTGATTGCACGCAGGGGCAGGAATACCCCATCTGTTGTGCTGCAGTTTGGACTATGGGAAAACAGATTATCTACATAATCCTCCATTCATAGTAAAACTCATAGGAAGTAGGTGACTCCGTGATTGGTCAGAATCAACTCTATACATATTATGGGTAATAGTAGGCTCTTTTGCTATTGGTCACATAACAACATGTGATCTCTCTAAACAATTTAGAGCATCTCTCCATAGCAAAACCCATAGGGAGTAGGCAATCCTATGATTGGTCAGAATCAACTCTATATACACTATGGGCAAAAGTAGGCTGTTCTGTGATTGGCTACACTCCTTTCTTATATATCACAGACAACGATAGGCCACTTTATGATTGGTTCTTTTAATAACATGTGACCCTCTAGCTCTCCACAATAAAACCCATAGGAGGTAGGCAACTCTCTGATTGGTCACAGCGCACCCTATATATATCATGGATGAAAGTAGGCTGCTCTGTGATTGGACACATAATAACACGGCTGAGTCCAGTATCAGATGTAACAAGTTCTCCTTCAGGTCCGACAGCTCTTAAACGTCACTCAAACAGTAGGCAGCCTTCTCATTGGCTGCCGGGACTCTCATAGACTATAATGGGATATGTAGGCTCAAACGTGATTGGTCACATGGACATTTGTAGGCTGATTTCTTATTGGCTGTCGTGGTACTCATACATTATAATGGGACGAGTAGGCTCACACATGATTGGTTAAATCACAAACACTGTCAGATATATGTTTAAAAATATGTTTTCTCCCTTTTATTCTTCCAACATTACATTTTGATCATTATCATTATTATATCAGTTTCATTTTTATTTTATAAACTTGCAAAACATAAATAGGCAGGTTAACATGACATAATCTTTGTTTCATGCTAACATCGTTCTTCTGTTCGTACGTATGATACATATCCACGTCAATCATAGATTTTTTCACATAATACCTGTATCCTAGAGAGAGAAAGAAAGGGAGTAAAGTAAGAAAATATAAGTTCACACTATGCAATTTTTTACTCCTCTTCTTTTTTGTTTCTTGTATCTTACTATTTACCCCACTTTGAATGGTGACCACTTCCGCTGTAATGCAGTAGGGAGGTACTTCCCTGTTTTTTTAACCCTTTGTACATATGTATGTAAATCTTTTTAGTAGATAAAGTCCTCACAGACCAGTTGTCAGTATGCCATGACTAAGGTGCCACGGCACTGAAACGCGTCGGCGTTAAACAGTACCACCTCTGCATATGGACCACATTATTGTGAGATGTCCGAATTTTTAATGTGAAAAATAAAAGCGAAGTTTTAACCCTACTCCCGTGTGCAAGAGTTCTGGGTGCTGGATCCTCTTTCTCTTCTACTGCAATTGCCACGGCTCCAGCCGGAGGGAGCCCTTTTTCCTGTGCATCCAGGAGGACTCTTCAGGCGAACACCGTAAAATACATAAACTGTAAGTGAACATGTTTTTTCTTTTTTGGCACCACAGAAAACTGTCTTATTATTAAGGGGCTGAGTGCATGCCATATTTTTCCACAGTTCTATATACTGCCGGAAAGCTGACAGTGCGCTGAATTCAGCACACTGTCGGCTTTCCCGATGTGGGCCCGGTGTGAAGAGCTTACGGTCCCGGTACCGTAGCTCTTCTATGGTCAGAAGGGCGTTTCTGACAGTCAGTCAGAGACGTCCTTCTTCACAGCACAGCCAATCGCGCTGTGCTGTGAGAGCCGGGAGGAACGCTCCCTCCATCTGCTCACAGTGCTCGTCCATAGACGAGCATTATCAGGGAGGGAGGGGGCGTTCCTCCCGGCTCTCACAGCACAGCGCGATTGGCTGTGCTGTGAAGAAGGACGTCTCTGACTGAGTGTCAGAAACGCCCTTCTGACCATAGAAGAGCTACGGTACCGGGACCATAAGCTCTTCACACTGGGCCCACATCGGGAAAGCCGACAGTGTGCTGAATTCAGCGCACTGTCAGCTTTCCGGCAGTATATAGAACTGCCTGTGGGCAAAATGGTGAAAGGTCCTCTTTAATGTTTTGTCGCACAACCTTTTGAGGCAATCACTACAATCAAACGATTCCTGTAATTGTCAATGAGACTTCTGCACTTCTCAGCAGGTATTTTGGTCCACTCCTCATGAGCAACCTGCTGCAGTTGTCTTGGGTTTGAAAGGTGCCTTTTCCAGACGGAATGTTTCAGCTTCCACCAAAGATGCTCAATAGAATTTAGGTCAGGGCTCATAGAAGCAAAACTCAAACTCAAACATCTCCTCGTACAATCTAGGTCATATATACAACAAACACCAAAACCACCATAGAACAAATAAATGGCCAAAAAGTCTGCAAAAAAATATATCTATAAAATATAAATTTTATTTAATAAATAGTAAAGTTATTTTCTTTTACAGCAGGGCAGATGATCATAGCTAAAGAACATACAAAAAACACAAGACATAAAATGGGAACAAAGGGACAATATATGGCTATAGTGTAATAGATGAATCAATAGCATAAATTATACATATCTCGAATTCATACCTCCACATCCATATACAGTCCTATGAAAAAGTTTGGGCACCCCTATTAATCTTAATCATTTTTTGTTCTAAATATTTTGGTGTTTGCAACAGCCATTTCAGTTTGATATATCTAATAACTGATGGACACAGTATTATTTCAGGATTGAAATGAGGTTTATTGTACTAACAGAAAATGTGCAATATGCATTGAACCAAAATTTGACCGGTGCAAAAGTATGGGCACCCTTATCATTTTATTGATTTGAATTCCCCTAACTACTTTTTATTGACTTACTGAAGCACAAAATTGGTTTTGTAACCTCAGTGAGCTTTGAACTTCATAGCCAGATGTATCCAATCATAAGAAAAGGTATTTAAGGTGGCCAATTGCAAGTTGATCTCCTATTTGAATCTCCTCTGAAGAGTGGCATCATGGGCTACTCAAAACAACTCTCAAATGATCTGAAAACAAAGATTGTTCAACATAGTTGTTCAGGGGAAGGATACAAAAAGTTGTCTCAGAGATTTAACCTGTCAGTTTCCACTGTGAGTAACATAGTAAGGAAATGGAAGACCACAGGGACAGTTCTTGTTAAGCCCAGAAGTGGCAGGCCAAGAAAAATATCAGAAAGGCAGAGAAGAAGAATGGTGAGAACAGTCAAGGACAATCCACAGACCACCTCCAAAGAGCTGCAGCATCATCTTGCTGCAGATGGTGTCACTGTGCATCGGTCAACTATACAGTGCACTTTGCACAAATAGAAGCTGTATGGGAGAGTGATGAGAAAGAAGCCGTTTCTGCACGTACGCCACAAATAGAGTTGCCTGAGGTATGAAAAAGCACATTTGGACAAGGCAGCTTCATTTTGGAAACAAAAATTGAGTTGTTTGGTTATAAAAAAAGGCGTTATGCATGGCGTCCAAAAAGAAACAGCATTCCAAGAAAACCACATGCTATCCACTGTAAAATTTGGTGGAGGTTCCATCATGCTTTGGGGCTGTGTGGCCAATGCCGGCATCGGGAATCTTGTTAAAGTTGAGAGTCGCATGGATTCCACTCAGTATCAGCACATTCTTGAGAATAATGTTCAAGAATCAGTGACGAAGTTGAAGTTACGCCGGGGATGGATATTTCAGCAAGACAATGATCCAAAACACCGCTCCAAATCCTCAGGCATTCATGCAGAGGAACAATTACAATGTTCTGGAATGGCCATCCCAGTCCCCAGACCTGAATATCATTGAACATCTGTGGGATGATTTGAAGCGGGCTGTCCATGCTCGGCGACCATCTAACTTAACTGAACTTGAATTGTTTGTCCAAAATACCTTTATCCAGGATCCAGGAACTGATTAAAAGCTACAGGAAGCGACTAGAGGCTGTTATCTTTGCAAAAGGAGGATCTACTAAATATTAATGTCACTTTTCTGTTGAGGTGCCCATACTTTTGCACCGGTCAAATTTTGGCTTAATGCATATTGCACATTTTCTGTTAGTACAATAAACCTCATTTCAATCCTGAAATATTACTGTGTCCATCAGTTATTAGATATATCAAACTGAAATGGCTGTTATAAACACCAAAATATTTAGAACTAAAAATGATTAAGATTAATAGGGGTGCGCAAACTTTTTCATAGGACTGTATAAGCATGAGCAAAAGATACTAAGTAAGAGGATATAAAGTTGATCTATAAGCATTTAATATGCCAAAATAGAGTCACAAAAATATATGGATCCGACCCATATATATATTGGGAATCCCACAATGAAAGTGATGCACAGTTGCCATAAACCAAATTATTTCTGGTAAAGGTAGATTAAAGGGATTCTACCACTAAAACACATTTTTTTTCTAGTTACCACGTCGGAATAGCCTTTAAAAAGGCTATTCGTCTCTTACCTGTGGAAGTGCTCTCCGCCGCGCCGTTCGTTCAAAATACCGGTTTGTACCGGTATGCTAATTAGTTCTCTCGCAGCGATGGGGGCGTCCCCATCGCAGGAGCAGCGATGGGGGCGTCCCCATTGCAGCTCGAAAACCAACCGCAGCGCTGCCTCTCTGGTCTTCTGTATCCTCCCCTTGTTTCTTCAGCGTCTGTCGGACGCCTGCGCAGTATGCTCTGTTCGGCGAAGATTGCCGAACGTACTGCGCATGCGCAAAATTGCGGTGCCCGCACTATGGTTGGGACCGCAATTTCGCACATGCGCAGTACGTTCGGCAATCTTCGCCGAACAGAGCGTACTGCGCAGGCGTCCGACAGTACGCTGAAGAAGCAAGGGGAGGACACCTTAGACCAGAGAGGCGGCGCTGCGGTCGGTTTTCGAGCTGCAATGGGGACACCCCCATCGCTGCTCCTGCGATGGGGACGCCCCCATCGCTGCGAGATAACTAATTAGCATACCGGTACAAACCGGTATTTTGAACGAACGGCGCGGCGGAGAGCACTTCCACAGGTAAGAGACGAATAGCCTTTTTAAAGGCTATTCCGACGTGGTAACTAGAAAAAAATGTGTTTTAGTGGTAGAATCCCTTTAAACAATTTATGGTAAAATACAAACACTCTGTACAGCAGCTGAGCCAGAACATAATAGTAATATACCCTCTCAGAATAACAGAAGTTCGCTACATGCTATACCCACAAGTAACGAAATATACCTGTAGCCATGGTATGTGGAGCAAGCCAAGTCCCAACCACTGTATTGAACCCTGGACAACCGCCTCTACGCGTTTCACCTGATTTCAGGCTTCCTCAGGAGGCATAAAGAATGGAATGCACAACAGACTTTAAATACATGCCGCAATCATTGGTTATTCAGCGTATCTAGAGTTCGACAACACCGTGATGACATCACGGGAGTCGGTCCGCGCACGCGCACATGGGCCGGCGCGTCAATTGACGCGCCGGTCACATGACCGCATGATCACATAACCAAGTCCCGCGAGATCAGCGCACGGGGAAAGCGCGCATCTCGCCGAAAGCCTGAAGTACGTATGAATAGTAAGTGTCATGTGATAATCACATGACAATGGATATATACCACCAGCAAAGGACTAACAGGGAACGATAAAGTGATAAAGTGAAGTGATAAACAAGCCCAGTGCACAGCAAATAATTCAATAAAGTGCATTATGATAACAACAAAAGAGTAATTATAACAATACATGATAATAAAGTGCAATAAAGTGAAAAGGTGATAAAAAACACACATTAAGACCACAAACAGAAAAACTGAATGTGGAAATACAAAGTGACATATAAGAACATTAAAAATAAATAATAAAAAAATATAAAAATATATATGTAATAGCGCAACAAAGTGAATATATAATAATAAGTGAAGGAGTCATATGACAACAGTGAAATAATTCAAATAATTAATGAAGAAAAAACCTATATATAAAAAATATTGAATAATAAATAACTAAGTAAAAAATAAAAAATATTTTAAATTTTTTTTTTACAAAAAATAAAAATTAAAAATAAATGATAACAAAAATAAATATATATAAATATATATATGAAAAAATAATAAATTAAAAAATAAATAATAAAGTAAAATAAATGAAAAAATGAAAAAAATGAAAAAATAATAATGCCAAATAAAAAATAATAATAAAAACCAAATAAAAATAAATAATGAAAATTTTTTTGTTAATTATATTTTTTATTTTATTATTTTCTTCTCCATTTAATCTTTATTTCTTCCCCTTTTCCTTTCTTCCACTTTCCCTTTAGTCCAAAATGCTGGTTTTCCAGATATTCAGGTGAGAATTAATCAATAGCTACATAGAAGTTCTTTTTTAGAATCAACCACACCAAACGGTCTATGCATAAAGAAAAAGACTAGTATTAGACAACAAAATTATAATATGACACCAAGACAAAACAAAGACACTGCTGAGCAAAATAACAACGACATTTGTTAATTTATAAAACAAGATAAAAATAAAGAACAGGGATAAACACACGTGGTTTACAAAAAAGCTCCGTAATTAACTGCCTCATTCAGGCCATGTGGTGATACCGTGTTTAACGTCACAATCCATCTTGTTTCCCGCCGGAGCAGGGCTTTTTTAAGGTCACCCCCCCCTAGATCCCAGATGGACTCGGTCAATACCTCTTACTTTCAGGCCATGTGGATTACAATTATGAAATTCCCGAAAATGTTTCGGGACCGGCTGAAGTTTCTCGAAATCAGTGATAGTAGCTGCTGACCTGATTTTACTCACATGTTCCGAAGTGCGTACCTTCAGGGATCTGGTGGTCTTCCCAATATAAATCAGCCCACATGGGCATGTGGCATAATATATGACACCAGTTGTATTGCATGTGATACTGTGCTTTATTTTGAAACTCCTAACTCCTACTGCATCAACAAAATCAATGGCCCTAGTCATATATGCACACATAGAGCATTTCCCACAAGGGTAAAAGCCCCATTTTGGGCCTCTAGATCCAAATAGGCCTACAGTTTTAGCCACATAGTGACTGTCCACTAACATATCACGCAAATTGCGCGATCTCCTCCAGGTCACAGTCGGATGTTCAGGTAAGCACCTAGCAATCTCTGGATCAGTCAATAGAACGGGCCAGTGGGTGCGAAGTACTTTACAAATGTCCCGCCATTTAGAATTATAAGTCGTAATAAAACGTAATTTAGAGTTGTCTACTTTCTGGCTATTGGTCTTATCTGAATTCCCATGACTTACCAGTAGAGTGCTATGTGGAACTTGTTTCGCACGCTCATAACCATGTCTGATAGTTTTATAGTTGTAACCTCTATCACGAAAACGAGTTGTAAGTTCACGTGCCTGAATCTCAAAATCATTCTCATTAGAACATATGCGCTTGACACGCAAAAATTGGCCAATAGGTATTGCATCAATGGTCTTAAAATGATGTGAGGAGGAGGCATGTAGCAATAAATTTGTGGCGGTCTTCTTCCTAAAGATATTAGTAGAAAGATCACCATTAGTGCAAGAGATCAGAAGGTCAAGAAATTCAATTTCAACAGGGCTACATTTCCAAGTCAAATGAATGTTATATTCATTACGATTGAGGGCACCCATGAATTGGTCAAGCTGTGACGCCGAGCCTTGCCAGATAAAAAAGATGTCATCTATATATCTAGACCAACGGAGTACGGCGTCAAAACCCTGAGTGAGCGAAACAATCTCCCTCTCCCACAGCCCCAGGAACAAATTAGCATACGAGGGCGCACATGACGCCCCCATAGCTGTTCCCTGGAGCTGCAGGAAAGGGCGATCTTTAAATAAAAAATAGTTATGAGTCAATAGGAATTGTAATAACTCCAAAATTAACTTCACCAACTCAGGGTCCAGATTGGTCATGGATAAAAAGAATTTTGACGCTCGTACTCCGTGGTCATGGCAGATGGAGGTATATAAGGACTCGACGTCGCAGGTGACCAACAGGGTGCCCTCATCGAGATGGATCCCCTCCAATTGTCTAAGCATATCAGAGGTATCCTTGACAAAAGATGGGAGTGTTTCAACACATCTTTTAAGGTAGTGGTCCACAAACCTAGAGATTCCCTCACATAGATTGCCCTTACCCGAAACAATTGGTCGGCCGGGTGGTACCGTGAGATGTTTATGCACTTTAGGAAGTAAGTAAAGTGTCGGTATACGAGGAAAATCAATAGTGGGACCTAACTTAGTCTCCTCATTAATAACTCCCAAAGAACAGGCATCCTGCAATATTTGATCCAATTTGGATTTAAAAATCAATGTGGGATCAGCAGGTTATCTACGATAGCACGTCTGGTTGTTAAGCTGACGAAAGGCCTCCCTTTCATACATGTCAGTAGGCCAAACCACAACGTTCCCTCCCTTGTCAGCAGGTTTAATTACACTTCAGAATGGCACAGTATTTTCCTCTTAGCCATTCTTGGGTGTTTTAGCTGTGTGTTTTGGGTCATTATCCTGTTGCAAGACCCATGACCTGCGACCGAGTCCAAGCTTTCTGATACTGGGCAGCACATTTCTCTCTAGAATCCCTTGATAGTCTTGAGATTTCATTGTACCCTGCACAGATTCAAGACACTCTGTGCTAGATACAGCAAAGCAGCCCCAGAACATAACAGAGCCATGTTTCATAGTGTTAGTGATAGTGACAGTGATAGTGTTCTTTCAAGATATGCGTCATTTTTCTACCTGTGAACATAGAGCTGATATGTCTTGCCAAAAAGTTTGATTTTTGTCTCATCTATCCATAGGAAATTCTCCCAGAAGCTTTGTGGCTTGTCACCATGTAGTTTGGCAACTTCCAGTCAGGCTTTTTTATGATTTGTTTTCAACAATGGTGTTCTCCTTGGTCATTTCCCATAAAGTCCACTGGCTCAAACATCGACAGATGGTACGAACTTACACTATCTTCCTTGAGCATGAAGTTCACCTTTAATATCTTTAGAAGTTTTTCTGTGCTCTTTTGTTACCATTCGTATTATCTGTCTCTTTTGATTTGTCATCAATTTTCTTCCTGCGACCTTATCCAGAGAGATTGACTACAGTCCCATGGATCTTAAAATTCTGAAAAATATGTGCACCTATAGTCACAGGAACATCAAGCTGCTTAGGGATGGTCTTATAACCTTTTACTTTTAACATGCCTGTCTAAGCTCTTGAGACATCTCTTTCCTTTGCTACCTCTGGTCCATGTTGAGTGTGGTACACGCTATTATTATTATTTATATATCACCATTAATTCCATGGTGCTTTACGTTTGAGGGTTTACATATGGTACACAAAATATATAAAACAAATATAATACTAACAATGACCGACTGGCACAGTGGGATGAAGGCCCTGCCCGTGAGGACTTGCAATTTATGAGGGAAGAGGAATACAGACAGTAAGTGAGGGGAGAGGCTGTTCAGATGGTGGTGAGGTGATAGTAGCATTATTGGAGGTTGTAGGCCTTCCTGAATAGGTGAGTCTTCAGCGCCTTCTTGAAGCCTGTGATTGTGGGGATCAGTCTTATGTGTCTTGGTAAGGAGTTCCAGAGTATGGGGGATGCACAAGAGAAATCTTGGAGACGGTTGTGTGAAGAGCGGATAAGAGCGGAGTAGGAGGTCATTGGAGGAGGAGGACAGGAGGTGGATGGCTTTGTATGTCAGTGTTAGTATTATGAACTCTATTCACTGGGCAATGGGTAAACAGTGAAGGAATTGGAAAAGAAGAGCAGCCAATGAAGAATGGGGGAGAGGTGTATTAAGCGAACAGCACAGTTTAAGGTGGACTGGAAGGAAGCAAGAGTATTTGCATGGAGGCCATGGACAAGGGTGGTACAGTAGTCTAAGCGGGAGATAATGACGCATAAACTAGCATCTTTGTGGTTTCAGGGGTGAGGAAGGAGCGGATTCTATGGATGTTCTTGAGTTGGAAGCGGCAGGTGGTGTTGAGGGTTTGGATGTGCAATTTGAAGGATAGGTCAGAGTCCAGGGTTATCCCGAGGCAGCGGACTCATGGGACAGGGGTAAGCATGGTTCCATTAACTCTGATAGATGTTAGATATTGTTTTTTTTTTTTTTCCTTTCCTTTCTTCTTTTTTTGTTTGTATATTTTTATTCTGATGGATTAAAAGTTAAATTTTAAGCTAACTTCGGAGAGATGCCAGCTTTTTTTTTTTCTTAAGTGGAATGATTGCTATACAACTCTAATAGATGGGTCAGATAGCGGGGACGTATGGAGTGGGGTGAAGATGATGAACTCTGTTTTCTCTGTGTTGAGTTTGAAAAAGCAGGTGGAGAGAAAGGAGGTAACGGCCGCTAGGCACTTTGGAACTTTGGCCAACAGAGAGGTTATGTCTGGTCCAGAGAGATATTTGAGTGTCATCAGCGTAGCAATGGTATTGAAAACCATTAGATTCTATGAGTTGGTCAAGGCTGAGGGTGTAGATGGAGAATAGGAGGGGTCCCAGGATGGGGCCTTAGGAGACACCTATAGAAAGATGGCGTGGCGAGGAGTGCGCAAATGGGAGACGCTGAATGTGCTGTTGATGAGGTATGAGGAAATCCATCAAAGGGCCAGGTCTGAGATGCCAAGGGATGAGAATGTTTCTAAGAAAAGGGAGTGGTCAACTGTGTCAAAGGCAGGAGGAGAGGTCAAGGAGGAGGAGAACAGAGTAATGGCGCTTGGCTTTGGCAGTTAGGACATTAGTGTCTTTGGTTAGGGCAGTTTCTGTAGAGTGACAGGGTTTGAAGCCTGACTGTAGTCTGTCAAAGAGTATGTTGGACGAGAGATAGGAGGAGAGTTTGGAGTGGACATGTGCTCAAGCAGTTATGAGGCGTATGGGAACAGTGAGATGGAGAGATAGTTGGCTGGGGAGGACAGGTTGAGGGACGCTTTCTTAAGTATAGGTGTGACTGTGGCATGTTAGTGGAGCGGAAGGATCTATTGGTTATGGGTAGGTTGAAGAGATGGGTTAGGGCTGAAATGTCCAGTGAGTTTGGGGATGAGATGTGACTGGATTTGTTCAAGCGCGTAGAAGGTGAGGTGGGATTTAGAGATTAGGGAGGAGAGCTTTTTATCAGTCACAGTGGAAAACAGGTTAAAAATGAAGAGCACTGAGCAGTTGGGTAGAATGGTTGCGGGGAGTGTAGGTTGAGACTGTCTCTGATGGTGTCAATTGTACTTTTAAAATAAGAGGCAAAGTCGTCAGCTGAGATAAATGACTTCGGAGAGGGCACAGGAGGATGGAGAAGGGAGTTGAAGGAAAGGTTTGACGTGCTTTACAAGGTGAGTGCGTTCTTGAATGTGAATACTGCCTCTTTATACCTGAGGTAATCCTCCTGGGAGTGGCTTTTCTTCCAGAGGCGTTCTGCTACCCGCAAGGCACACCTCAGTTTTTTAGTCAGGTCGGTGTGTCAGGGTTGCTGATTGATTGGTCGAGCTCTGGTGTTTGTGAAGGGACCACAGAGTCAAGGGCTGAAGTAATGGTGGAATTATAGAAGGAAGCAGCAGCATCTGTGTCCTGGAGTGAGGATATGTCAGTGAGTGGTAGGAGAGAGTCTGAGAGTGTGCGGATGTCAAGGCAGTTAAGGTTCCTGTGGGGACGTGTTGGTTTAGGGGTTGGGGGGTTTATTACAGATGAGAGGGCATAGAATGTCAGCAGGTTGTGATCAGAGAGCGTGGATGGAAAGTTAGAGAGGCTGCACAGAGAGCAGAGGCGGGTGAATAGGAGGTCTAGCATGTGCCCATTTCTGTGGGTGGCAGAGGAGGACCATTGAGAGAGACCAAAGGAAGCAGTGAGGGACAGGAGACTGGAAGTGGAGGGGTGGTTTCTGTTAGTGGGGATATTGAAGTCACTCATGATGATGGGGGTGTCTGTTGATAGGAAGTGCATTAGCCAGGTGGTTTAGTGGTCAATGAAGACAGCAGTAGGTCCCGGTGGTCGATATCTGACAGTCAGTTGGAGGGTGAGTAGAAGCAAACAGAGTTCACTTCAAAGGAGGAGAGAGTGAGAGCAGGTAGCAGTTGGATTGGGACGAAGGAGCAATTGTCAGACAGGAGGACGCCTACGCCTCCACCAGGCTTATTGTTTGGGCGGGGAGTGTGAGAGAATTGCAGACATCCATAGAAGAAGGCAGCAGGGGAGGAAGTGTCTGAGGGTGTCAGCCATCTTTCTGTGATACGGAGAAATGAAAATTCACGAGAAATGAAGAGGTTGTGGATGTAGTCAATTTGTTGCATATGGAACAAGCGTTCCATAGCGCAATGGAGAGGACAGGGGAGGGGGCAGGAGTGGATAAGATAGGTTTAGGATTTTGGGGAATTCCGTGCACTGACACTGGTTGTGTGGGAAGAGCCGACAGTAGGGATTTGCTAGGATGGTCCAGGATTATGAGATATTTCACCAGAATTAAGGATAAAAAATATGCAAATCTATTCTCCAGGATGTAATTAGGAGAACAGTGGCCAAAACAGCGCTAACCCCAATAGGCCGAAATAGCGCTGTCCATAGCTGGGAATCTGTTCCTTTTGGAATAGAAATACTAATTTGACAATTAAATCCGCATCATGATTAATTAGACTTTTTAACTGAGTCATGCATGATGTTAAGGATGCTTCCCTCTAAAGGGCGGTGTACAGGGTGCACTGTTCTCCTAATTACATCCTGGAGAATAGATTTGCATATTTTTTTTACCCAGAATCCCTAGTGGAGCAGGAATGACTTGTAAGTCTCCGTACTGCCTATGTAGGCACACACTCTCCCTGATGTGTACTTTTATCCCCTGACCAGAATTAAGGAGTAAGGGTAAGTTCACACTGGGTTTTTTGGTAGGGAAGCTGAGGCGGAGGCCGCCTCAGGTTCCAGACCAAAATACGAGTAGCTGCGACTGGAGTAGTGGACTCCCTTTGATTTAACATCTCCCTTTGGTCACATTATTTTTAGGGTTTCATCATTTCTGTCCAGGCCTCTTTCATGAGTTCTATTTTTTTTTTTTTTTTTAAATTCTTTTGAAGCATGGTTGAAAAGCAATGTCTAACTTTAATTTGTTCATTTTGGTAGAATTTTTTATTATTACTTTTGTCAGATTCAAGTTATTTCTGTGACCATTGTGGATTTATCTTTCATTAAATGAGGGGTAGCAACAATTTTGTCCATGTGTGTACTATGTGCCGTGGGACAAAAATTCCTGTAACAGGATAATGTCCCATAGTGGCTCCTCTACACAATATGATGTCGCATAATGGCACCTTCTCATACCTCCCAACTGTCCCGGATTCTGCAGTACAGTCTCGGACTGTGGGTCCTGTCCCACAGTCCCAGTCGGCGGGAAGTATGTCCCGATTTAACTCATCTGCATCTGGAGAGGATGCAGATGAGTTGAATAAAGTGGTAAAGCAGGAGCGGACAGCTCCTGCCTCACCACTGTGTCCCTGTGTGCTCCAGGAGCTGTACGCTTGATGTGATGGTGTCTCTTACATCGTGCCTGAAACTCCTGGGACAAGAGACTGCAGACTGCACTGCAGAGGAGAGGTTAACAAGAGTGTTTTTTTATGTTAAACATAGAAGATTGAGTGAGACATTAACCCCTTCCCGCCGATGGCACTTTTTGACTTCCTGACCAAGCTCGATTTTTCAAAACTGACATGTGTCACTTTATGTGGCAATAACTTTGGAACGCTTTAACTTACCAAAGTGATTTTAAGATTGTTTTTTCGTAACACATTGTACTTCATACAAGGTTTACAAGTGAAACAACAATATTCAAAATTTTCAAGAAATTTCCAAAAACCATTTTTTAAGGGACTAATCCAGTTATGAAGGGGTTTTGAAAGACCCTTGTATTAAAGCCCTCCATAAATCACCCCATTTTCAAAACTGCACCCCTTATATAAGCCAAAACAACATATACCTAGTAATTTAACCCTATAAGTGCTTAACAGGAATTAATACAAAACCGCATCCCACAATTTGTTATGCAAGTTCTCCCGATTACCATAGTACCCCACTTGTGGGTGTAAACTAATATATGGACGCACAGCGAGACACAGAAGGGAAGGCGCGCCAAGGAGCTTTTAGAGGGCAGATCTGGCTGTGAGCAGTTTCAGGAACCATGTCGCATTTACAAAGCCCTTGAGGTGTCAAAACAGTGGAAACCTCTAGAAAGTGACCCCATTTTGAAAACCGCACCCCTCAAAGAATTTATCAAGTGATGTAGTGAGCATTAGTAACTCAGAATGGAATATGTAAGCTGTGCGGAGTAAATTGGGTACACCAAATCCCATTCTATTTCCCCACTAACTCCTATGACACAGACGGGGAAGAGGAGCATTCTGGGGGATCAGCGCTGCTGTATTATCTGTCATAAGCTCTAAATATGGGGTGTCCCTGAAAACGCTCGCACAGATTATACATTTCCTTCTAGTCGCAGCCACTTACGTCCTAATGATTTGGCGACTTTTAGGGTTTTTGTCTTCATATTGTACAAGCTAGATTTTTATTTTTATCTTCTGGCAATGTGGCCATATGAGGGCTTGGTGTTTGCGGTATTAGATGTGCTTCTCAATGCCACCATTTTGGGGCCTGTAACTTATTGACTACATTTTATTAACTCTTTCTGGGTGAGATGTAAAAGGAAACATCAATTCTGGCATTGCTTTTTAGCATTTATTTTTTTTCCTGCGCAGCGTACAGCATAAGTAACATGTTACCTTTATTCTGTGGGTCGGTACGGTTACGGCGATACCTCATTTATATTATTTTTTAATGCGTTGCTATTTATGCAGTATAAAATCCAATTTAGGGAAAAAATCAATTATTTTTGCATCGCCATCTTCTGAAAGGCATAACGTTTTTATTTTTCGCTAGACAGAGCTGGTTGACGGCTTATTTTTTGCGGGAAGACCTCTTCTTTTTATTGGTACCATTTTGGTTTTCATCTGACCATTTGATTACTTTTTATTGAACATTTTGTAAGGGAAAGGGGGTGAATAATCATTATTTTGTGCGGTTTTCTACGTTTTTTTTTACGCCGTTCGCCGTTGGGGTTAAATAATGTTTTAATTTTATTGTTCAGGTTATTACGGACACAGCGATACCAAATATGTAATGTTTTTTTCTTTTTTTCTTTATTTTACATAATAAAACATTTTATATGGGGAAAAAGGGATTTTTGGGGCTTTATTTATTTCTAATTTATTTTAAACTTATTTAAACTTTTTTATTTTTACTTTTTTCTAACTTTTTTTTTCTGTCTCCATGGGGGATTGAAGCAGTGATCGGCTGATCACTACTTCACTACATATACGCTGCAATACACGTGTTATACGTGTATTGCAGAGTATAGGAAGCTGTCAGCCTGTGTGGACGCACAGGCTGACAGCTTCCTTTACGGCAGGATCAACCAGGTGCGTGAAGGGGGTAAGTGATGGGGCAGACCCGTGGGGTCACTGATCAGACCCCGGGCTGCCCCCTACGAACACCGGCACCCCCCGAAACCAGCAGTATCATCTGGGGTGCCTTACCTCAATTACAGGCCTGGATGATCCCCGAACAGGATCCAGGGGATTGTTGGGATCCCAGGGAACGTGAGTAGTAGTGTATTTTATACAGTTCTATGAAAAAGTTTGGGCACCCCTATTAATCTTAATCATTTTTAGTTCTAAATATTTTGGTGTTTGCAACAGCCATTTCAGTTTGATATATCTAATAACTGATGGACACAGTAATATTTCAGGATTGGAATGAGGTTTATTGTACTAACAGAAAATGTGTAATATGCATTAAACCAAAATTTGACAGGTGCAAAAGTATGGGCACCTCAACAGAAAAGTGACATTAATATTTAGTAGATCCTCCTTTTGCAAAGATAACAGCCTCTAGTCGCTTCCTGTAGCTTTTAATCAGTTCCTGGATCCTGGATGAAATATATAGAAAACAATAGAACCGCACACTACAAAATTAGGGGTTATGGGTGCTAGCAGACAAAGAGTCCTGCGACTCACGTCCAGTATAGATAAATGCTGCTGCACACCGTATGAAGGTGAAAAAGTGAATTTTTTTTTTATTGGTACATACATGCCATGAATTGGTTTGAAAAGCATAAAGAAAGCACTAGATCATTGTAAACAACATAACGTTTCGGTCATATTCGACCTTCCTCAGATAAGATCTAGCAACAAGCTAGATTAATTAATGATTAAGATTAATAGGGGTGCCCAAACTTTTTCATGGAACTGTATAAAATACACTACTACTCACCTTCTCTGGGATCCCAACAATCCCCTGGATCCTGTTCATCCAGGCCTGTAATTGAGGTAAGGCACCCCAGATGTTACTGCTGGTTTCGGGTGGTGCCGGTGTTCGTAGGGGGCAGCCCGGGGTCTGATCAGTGACCCCACGGGTCTGCCCCATCACTTACCCCCTTCACACACCTGGTTGATCCTGCCGTTGATCCTCCTGCTGGAGCTCAATGTTGGACTGCAGCAGTCATGAGGGGCGTGCAGTGGTAATGACAATATTTGCCTCACGCAACCGCTGAGGCCCAATAATAGGCCCCAGAAGAGACATCTATGACTAGTTGGAACAAGGATGACCAGGAAAGATGAGTATAAGTGTTTATTTTTAATCATTTCTCCTGGGCCTCCAATTTTTGTACACTAGCGTCTGGGAAGACCCCAGTGTATAATAATAGCACATGGAGCATATTATACTGTGGGAAGCATATTGTAGTTTGTGGAGGCCACTATGGGAAGCATATTCTACCATGTGGGGGCCACTGTGATGAGCATATTGTACTGTGTGAGGGCCAGAAAGCCTGCACCGCCCATATGTGCCTTTATCATGTGACTGGTGTGTCCCACATTAAGGGTGCATTCAGACTACGTAACGCCGGGCGTGTATGAGAGCCGTACACGCCGGCATTACGACAGACTGCCGAACACTTCCCATTCACTTCAATGGGAGCGCTCGTAACAGCGGCGTTTACGAGCGCTCCCATTGAAGTGAATGGGAAGTGTTCGGCAGTCTGCCGTAATGCCGGCGTGTACGGCTCTCATACACGCCCGGCGTTACGTAGTCTGAATGCACCCTAAGATAGGAAAATTCCATTACAGGACCACCTGTCAGTGTGGCACTGCACCGTTTGCAAACTATGACTCCCATCACGCTTGGACAGGTTGGGATGATGGGATGTAGTTTGGCAACAACTGTAGAGCCATACAGGTTGTGCAACACTGCTGTCCACATACAAAAGTGTTGCACAACCTATGGCCCTCCCCATTATTATTTTTTTTCTTATTTTCCTAAAATCTAGGTGCTTCTTGTGGTCTGTGTGTCTTAAATAAGGTCATCGGTTTTAATCACTTTTTATTGCTATTTGTTGGGCAAAGCGAGATCGTTGAAATTTGTTATTTTGTGCATTATGGCATATTTTTTTATGGCAATCACCGTACATGATAAATAAGACTATCTTTGGATAGACGTATATGCACAAGAGTTGTGTGTCTGTCCACGCTTAATTTTTTCTTTTATGGCCTATGCTCAGGATAGACCATAAACACCTGAAGGCTAATACACAGCTCCATCAGCTGTATGTAGCCAATCCTGTACACAATATAGGGCAGCAAGCAGAACGCTCAGTTTCCTGTATAGTGCCATCAATAATTGCTGAGATGAAGGTGCCCGGCCCCTTATACAATGGACAGAACTTTCTTCTTCCGACCTGATATTGTATACAGGATGGGCCCCAGAAATGGCTTCTTACAGCAGATTGGTTCGAGAGCCCCTACCGATCAGGTATTTTTAGGAAAGAGCATAAAGTTAAGCCCAGACAACTCCTTTAATATACCCCCCTAATACCCCAAACTTGAATGTCCCACCCCACAGGATATTAACCCTCATACAGTATGGAGGACCACTGTAAAGTATGGAGGGGTAAATGTATGGGGGGGATAGTGAAGGAGGCACTGTATGGGTCATACAGAGGCCCCTTTACTGGGCCTCCTATAACAGTATTGGGTAATTACTTACCTTTATGCTTCCCAGTCTCGCTTTGTCTCCCTGCTCTGGGTGTACTGTTGTGACGTCTCTACCAGTAGCAGAACCAGTACCACTTCTCCCCAGTTTTGCCAATCCAATTTTATCAACCGGATTGGCAGAACTGGGATGAACTTGGCTGCATTTACTATGTCTCCTCGCAACTGCTCGTGCAGCATCCCGGGTGGCCACTGTTTAAATTGTCAATGTCTTATTGTATTATATTTATGTGCGTGTATATATGAGTGTATATTTGCATTTTGTATGTGTTTTAATGTGTGCAGCTTCCCCATTGTGCTTCTCTTTTGGTTTAATCCCCACTGTTGGCTACTCCACTATCTTAGAAGGCTTGATATACAGTCCTATGAAAAAGTTTGGGCACCCCTATTAATCTTAATCATTTTTAGTTATAAATATTTTGGTGTTTGCAACAGCCATTTCAGTTTGATATATCTAATAACTGATGGACACAGTAATATTTCAGGATTGAAATGAGGTTTATTGTACTAACAGAAAATGTGCACTATGCAATAAACCAAAATTTGACCAGTGCAAAAGTATGGGCACCTCAACAGAAAAGTGACATTAATATTTAGTAGATCTTCCTTTTGCAAAGATAACAGCCTCTAGTCGCTTCCTGTAGCTTTTAATCAGTTCCTGGATCCTGGATGAAGGTATTTTGGACCATTCCTCTTTACAAAACAATTCAAGTTCAGTTAAGTTTGATGGTGGCCGAGCATGGACAGCCCGCTTCAAATCATCCCACAGATGTTCAATGATATTCAGGTCTGGGGACTGGGATGTCCATTCCAGAACATTGTAATTGTTCCTCTGCATGAATGCCTGAGTCGATTTGGAGCGTTGTTTTGGATTATTGTCTTGCTGACATATCCATCTCCGGCGTAACTTCAACTTCGTCACTGATTCTTGAACATTATTCTCAAGAATCTGCTGATACTGAGTGGAATCCATGTGACCCTCAACTTTAACAAGATTCCCGGTGCCGGCATTGGCCACACAGCCCCAAAGCATGATGGAACCTCCACCAAATATTACAGTGGGTAGCAAGTGTTTTTCTTGGAATGCTGTTTTTTTTGCACTTCATGCATAACGCCTTTTTGTATGACCAAACAACTCAATCTTTCATCAGTCCACAGGACCTTCTTCCAAAATGAAGCTGGCTTATCCAAATGTGCTTTTGCTTACCTCAGGCGACTCTGTTTGTGGCATGCTTGCAGAAACGGCTTCTTTCTCATCACTCAACCATACAGCTTCTCCTTGTGCAAAGTGTGCTGTATTGTTGACCGATGCACAGTGACACCATCTGCAGCAAGATGATGCTGCAGCTCTTTGCAGGTGGTGTGTGGATTGTCCTTCACTGTTCTCACCATTCTCCTTCTCTGCCTTTCTGATATTTTTCTTGGCCTGCCACTTCTGGGCTTAACAAGAACTGTCCCTGTGGTCTTCCATTTCCTTACTATGTTCCTCACAGTGGAAACTGACAGGTTAAATCTCTGAGACAACTTTTTGTATCCTTCCCCTGAACAACTATGTTGAACAATCTTTGTTTTCAGATCATTTGAGAGTTGTTTTGAGTAGCCCATGATGCCACTCTTCAGAGGAGATTCAAATAGGAGAACAACTTGCAATTGGCCACCTTAAATACCTTTTCTTATGATTGGATACATCTGGCTATGAAGTTCAAAGCTCAGTGAGGTTACAAAAACAATTGTGTGCTTCAGTAAGTCAGTAAAAAGTAGTTAGGAGTATTCAAATCAATAAAATGATAAGGGTGCCCATACTTTTGCACCGGTCAAATTTTGGTTTAATGCATGTTGCACATTTTCTGTTAGTACAATAAACCTCATTTCACTCCTGAAATATTACTGTGTCTATCAGTTATTAGATATATCAAACTGAAATGGCTGTTGCAAACACCAAAATTTTTAGAACTAAAAATGATTAAGATTAATAGGGGTGCCCAAACTTTTTCATAGGACTGTATATCCCTGGCTAACCACAGGCCACTGGGCAAGGCTTGGAGAGCCTAGGTCTCTAGAGAACTGTTAGAACTTCAGTTTAGGGTATTTTGTGCTGGCACTAACACTTATAACTCTACGTGCTCTCAGCCATCCCTGAGGGAGAGGAGAATCTTGACCCAAAACCAACATCAGACAGCCCTGAGACAGGGAAGACATATCTGTTATCTCACAAGAGACTGGATTTCAACCTAAAGAGGAGGATAGGCAAAGTCATCGTAAGAAGCTGCCTACCAGGACCCATATGTCACTTAGGTATTTGGGCCCCTGGGACTTCCTTGTATTCAGCCCTCAGAACCTAATACTGGGAGAGGCTAAGTTTATTACTAGTTTGGATTAGAGTTTTGAAAAGGTACTCCATCAAAGTCTGATCATCCCTCATCGCAAGCCTGGCTATAGCCAACAAGTTAGAGACTACTAACCTAAATGGGAAGCTGCACAAATGCAGAGTTAGATTGTTCCCAGAGTAAAGTTTACCTTGGTTAAACTGCATCACTGCCTCTTGAATCATTCCTGGGCTTACCATCAGGGCACTTCCAAAACCTACCACATGGCTCATAGTGATAGAGGACCTTTCTCCAACTTGAAGTGTCCTGAGGTAACAAGTTTCACTGACATCAGGTAGCATGCAGGCTCACCACGTTAGTGTCCGGCCTGTGAGCTGGGCTGGAGAACTGTGGTTTAGTGTATTCTGCCTACCCTGTGCAATCACCACTGTCAGTAGTCCTCCCATTTTCTCTCATTTCCTCCATTCGTTGCAGCACTTGCAGACCCTCTGCAGCCTTTAATGGGCCTTATGCGCCACACATCAGGTTGTGATGACATAATGTGCAGTGCACAGAGGCCCCTTGAAGGCTGAAGAGGGAAGAGGGGGGGCTGCAAGCAGGAGTGGGTATAGGTTAGTTAATAGAGGCTGTTACTGGACCTCCACTGCTTATTAATAAAAACAGTGAGGGTCAGATTGGGCCCCCTAAAGGCACAGGTGCAACTGGGGAATTCGACTTTATTCGGGGGTTTTATCCACCATAGTTGGAGTATGTTCCGACTTCGGCAGCTAGTCCCAGCACTCGGCTGCTGGCACAGCTACCATGCCTGTGGCATTACAGCAAAATACTATTATGTCACTGAGCGCTGAGTACAGTGTTGGCCAAAAGTATTGGCACCGCTGCAATTCTGTCAGATAATACTCAGTTTCTTCCAGAAAATGATTGCGAGCACAAACTCTTTGGTATTAATATCTTCATTTATTTTGCTTGCAGTGAAAAAAACACAAAAGAGAATGAAAAAAAAGTCAAATCATTGATCATTTTACACAAAACTCCAAAAATGGTCCGGACAAAAGTATTGGCACCCTCAGCCTAATACTTGGTAGTACAACCTTTAGGCAAAATAACTGCAAACAACCACTTCCAGTAACCACCAATGAGTTTCTTACAATGCTCTGCTGGAATTTTAGGCCATTCTTCTTTGGCAAACTGCTCCAGGTCCCTGAGATGTGAAGGGGGCCTTCTCCAAACTGCCATTTTGAGATCTCTCCACAGGTGTTCTATGGGATTCAGGTGTGGACTCATTGCTGGCCACTTTACAAGTCTCCAGTGCTTTCTCTCAAACCATTTTCTAGTGCTTTTTGAAGTGTGTTTTGGGTCATTGTCCTGCTGGAAGACCCATGACCTCTGAGGGAGACCCAGCTTTCTCACACTGGGCCCTACGTTGTGCTGCAAAATTTTTTGGTGGTCTTCAGACTTCATAATGCCATGCACACGGTCAAGCAGTCCAGTGCCAGAGGCAGCAAAGCAACCCCAAAACATCAGGGAACCTCCGCCATGTTTGACTGTAGGGACCGTGTTCTTTTCTTTGAAGGCCTCTTTATTTTCCCTGTAAACTCTATGTTGATGCCTTTTCTCAAAAACCTCTACTTTTGTCTCATCTGACCAGAGAACATTCTTCCAAAACGTTTTTGGCTTTCTCAGGTAAGTTTTGGCAAACTCCAGCCTGGCTTTTTTATGTCTCTGGGTAAAAAGTGGGATCTTCCTGGGTATCCTACCATACAGTTCCTTTTCATTCAGATGCCGATGGATAGTATGGGTTGACACTGCTGTACCCTCAGACTGCAGGGCAGCTTGAACTTGTTTGGATGTTAGTCAAGGTTCTTTATCCACCATCCGCACAATCTTGCGTTCAAATCTCTCGTCAATTTTTCATTTCCGTCCACATCTAGGGAGGTTAGCCACAGTGCCATGGGCTTTAAACTTCTTGATGACACTGCACACGGTAGACACAGGAACATTCAGGTCTTTGGAGATGGACTTGTAACCTTGAGATTGCTCATGCTTCCTCACAATTTTGCTTCTCAAGTCCTCAGACAGTTCTTTGTTCTTCTTTCTTTTCTCCATGCTCAATGTGGTACACACAAGGACACAGGACAGAGGTTGAGCCAACTTTAATCCATTTCAACTGGCTGCAAGTGTGATTTAGTTATTGCTACCACCTGTTAGTTGCCTCAGGTAAGTATCAGGTGCTGTTAACTACACAAATTAGAGAAGCATCGTATGATTTTTCAAACAATGCCAATACTTTTGTCCACCCCCTTTTTTATGTTTGGTGTTGAATTATATCCAATTTGGCTTTTTGACAATTCTTTTTGTGGTTTTCCATTGAAGACAAATTAAATGAAGATAATAATACCAAAGAATTTGTGATTGCAATCATTTTCTGGAAGAAAATGAGTATTATTTGACAGAATTGCAGGGGTGCCAATACTTTTGGCCAACACTGTAGCCATTTTTTGGACCGGATTCTGAGGTGGCCTCTGCGTCAAAATCCGGTCCAAAAATCCCTGTGTGAACCCAGCCTAATGCTTCGCCTCACCTTCCGCACTGCGGGTTCACAACAGGTAGATCACAACAGGTTAGTTCCTGGCAGCTAACTTGTCATGATTACTGACCATGGAGCTTGACCTAAGGTGTTACAGAAACTGAAGCTGCAAGAAGAATTACACCCTTCTGACCTATATCAAGATTATCTGACAGAATTGCAGGGGTGCCAATACTTTTGGCCAACACTGTATATGCTCAGTGGGACGTAATAGTATGGTGCAGAGTGGGAAGGGGTTAATGTCAGGAGGCTTTTGGTGATAATTACAGATACAAGGTAAATGGATACATTGGGGTAAATTTGTAAAGACTGACAGGAAAGAAGAAAGATAAAGACATGAGACTTCTACAGCATTACAATTCTGTCAGGATAAGGCTAGATAGTAGAGATGAGCGAACAGTGAAATATTCGATATTCTTTTTGAATATCCCTCAATATTCGACTATTCGAACGAATATTGAATCCCATTATAGTCTACTAGCATGTGCCCGCAACTTCGTCTGCGAGTTGGTTGCAGCGCTGAGCCGCGTATATGTAGCGAATTCATGGCGGTGATGATCCGCCGCACTCCTTGCGCCATTGGGTCCCCTCCCTATTTACTACTTTCCCCCGCCACCCTATCTGGGCTCTATTCCCCCCACGCACATCAGGACCCTTTCCCCCGGCACGCACTCCCGCGCCAATGCCCCTTTTCCCCCCGCACTGTGTGAGCGGGGAGGAACGTCCCCCCAGTATTCAGACGAGTACTATCAGGAGGGGAGGGAGCATTTCCTCACCGCTCTCACACTACAGCGCGAAAGGTGCTGCTGTGAGGAAGGATGTTCCTGACAGACTGTCATGAATGCCCTTCTGATGGTGAAGAACTACGGTACAGTAACCGATAGCACTTTAACAGGGGCACAGATCGGGAAAGCTGACAGTGCGCTGAATTCAGTGCACTGTCGGCTTTCCAGCGGTATATAAAACCACATGTGCTCCGACTCATAAAAGGTCCTCTTTAAATAGTGCCCCTTATTAATAATACCCCCCTTATATTAATAATGCCCCTAATAGTTCCTATATAACCCCCCCCCCCCCCCTGTATTAATGATATGCAGTATTGATATAAGGGCTATTAGGGGCATTATTAATACAAGGGGAGAGGGTTGGGATGCTGGGGAAGGGGGAGGGGGGCTTTTGAATGTCTGTCTGGCCCTTCTTTGAGCCTGAGGACTTTTTTGCTTCTTTTTTTTTCAACCCACTTGCAATAGAGAGAGAGAGAGAGAGACAGACTTGCTCTCTGCTAGGGATGAGGGGCGGCCGCTAGAGCAGCGCTGCTGCTAATAGGTGAGAGTTAAAGCAGTGCTGCGTCCACAGGGCCGCCCCAATCCACCGCTCGCTTCCCCTGCCGGGCTGCCGTAACGCATACCTCCCAACCGTCCCGATTTCCACGGGACATTCACAATTTCAGTGACGTGTCCTGCAGTCTCGGTTGGCGGGAGGTATGTCCCGATTTCAACTCAGATCTGCGTCGAACATATACGCGACTAAAGCAAGGAGCTGTCACAGCTCAGCTCCTTGCTTCGCCGCTGCACTCAGGCTAGTGGCTGTGTAGGCGCAATGTGATGATGTCACATCCCGCCTACAACTGTGTGCGAGAGAGAGAGGCGCAGAGAGAGCGGCGGGGGGAGCGAGGAGAAGGTAAGTTTAATGTGTACACTGAGGTGGAATGTGAAACGGGGCAGATGAAGGAGAGGACAGCATGACACTGGGGGCAGAGATGGAGGGGACATGACACTGGGGGCAGAGATGGAGGGGACATGACACTGGGGGCAGAGATGGAGGGACATGAATCTGGGGGAAGAGATGGGGGGACATGAATCTGGGGGAAGAGATGGGGGGACATGAATCTGGGGGCAGAGATGGGGGGGACATGATTCTGGGGGCAGAGATGGAGGGGACATGATTCTGGGGCAGAGATGGGGGGACATGAATCGAGGGGCAGAGATGGGGGGGACATGAATCTGGGGGAAGAGATGGAGGGTACATGAATCTGGGGGTAGAGATGGGGGACATGAAACTGTGGACAGAAATGGGGGGACATGAATCTGGGGGGAAGAGATGGGGGGACATGAATCTGGGGGAAGAGATGGGGGGACATGAATCTGGGGGCAGAGATGGAGGGACATGAATCTGGGGGCAGAGATGGCGGGACATGAATCTGGGGTCAGAGATGGAGAGGACATGAATCTGGGGGCAGAGATGGAGGGGACATGAATCTGGGGCAGAGATGGAGGCAGGGTCGGACTGGCCCGCAGGGGCTGGAACAGTAAGCTCGGGGCCCCAGGCTGCTGGCAGCGCTGTAATGAATAAAGAAGCATGGCTGCCGTCAGTTTCCCAGGGCCCTGACACTTACACAGAGGGGCCTCCTGCCAGTGCAATCTTAGGGTGCATTCACACTGAGTAAACGCTAGCTTATTTTGTAGAGTAAAATTACACTTGTAAATTTTGCTATCCCATTGACTTCAATGACATTTTACAGGCGTATTTTTACAGGCGTATTTTTTACAGGCGTATTTTTTACAGGCGTATTTTTACACTTGTAAAAAAATATCATTGAAGTCAATGGGATAGCTAAATTTACAAGTGTAATTTTACTCTACAAAATAAGCTAGCGTTTACTCAGTGTGAATGCACCCTTAGGGTGCATTCAGACTACGTAACGCCGGGCGTGTATGAGAGCCGTACACGCCGGCATTACGGCAGACTGCCGAACACTTCCCATTCACTTCAATGGGAGCGCTCGTAAACGCCGCTGTTATGAGCGCTCCCATTGAAGTGAATGGGAAGTGTTCGGCAGTCTGCCGTAATGCCGGCGTGTACGGCTCTCATACACGCCCGGCGTTACGTAGTCTGAATGCACCCTTAGGAAGCGATCTCTCTGCAAGCCGGGACTCCCCCCCCCCCTCCCCCTCCTCTTCAGAGTGAGTCATCACTTACATCGGCCTGTGTGGGGACAGAGGAGTCTGCTGCTGCTGCTGCTTCACAAATGTGAGTATATTTTTTTCTTTTTTTTGGTAAAATGTAATATTTAATATGTATGTGTGTATATTTGTTTAACCCTTAAGTCCTACCATGGTGTCTATCATACACCACTACCATACACATATCATTATGATAGACACCATGATAGTACTTAAGGGTTAAAGCATGTGTCTTGTATACTGTGTGAGGACTGTATGTTTGTATACAGGTATGTGTGTGTGTATATACAGTATGCTATAATAATGTATGAGTGTATGTATATACAGTATGTTAGTATATATGGTATATGAATGTATATAAATGTGTATATACAGTATGTTAGTATATATGGTATATGAATGTATATAAATGTGTATATGCTAGATGCTTTTTTGCTGTGGGACGCTGTGTTAGGCCTTATCCTTATAGTGTGATGTACAGTATATTGAGATGTTAAGGAGGAGCATTTACCACCTGGGGCACATGCGGTTTTATATACCGCTAGAAAGCTGACAGTGCGCTGAATTCAGCGTACTATCGCCTTTCCCATTCTGTGCCCCCGGTGAAGAGCTATATGTCCCGGTACCGTAGCTCTTCACTGTCAGAAGGGCATGTCTTACAGTCAGTCCGGAACGTCCTTCTTCCCAGCAGTGTCTATTGTGCTGTACTGTGAGATAGGGGAGGAACGCCCCCCTCCCCTCCTGATAATGCTCGTCCATAGACGTGTACTGGGGGAGGTAGCGTTCCTCACTGCTCAGCGTCATCACTAGGCGGTAAGCAACACCCCCTCACACAGTACAGCGCAATAGACGCTACTGTGAGGAAGGGCGTTACTGATTGACTGTCAGGAACGCCCTTCTGACAGTGAAGAGCTATGGTACCGGCACCGATAGCTCTTCACCCGGGGCACAGAACGTGAAAACTGCACTGAATTCAGCGCACTGTCGGCTTTCTAGCGGTGTATTAAACCGCATGTGCCCCAAATGGTGAAAGGTCCTCTTTATGGATTAGGCACAACAGTGAGACGCAGTGTTTTTCATTGAGCTTTTGTCCCCAGCACCCCGTTATCCTCCTGCCTGTGTCTGTTCAGTCTCATGGCCTTATTTCTGGAAATCCTGTATCTAATTGGTTTTAGTGGTCCCATGAGGTGCAGGACTCCCAGCATGGAGGCGCCGGCACAAGACTAAATGGACACTGGCGGCGGACAATGGAGCAATGGGGACAGGTGAAGGCACATTTTATTTTTTTATTTTACACCTCCCGCCAGGCAAATGGGTTGATCCAATTCCTGGACAAATCTTTAAAGGATTTATCCAACTTTATAATATTGATGGTCTGTCCTTAGGATAGGCCGTCAATATTACATCTGTGATGATACAACAGCCAGGACCTCTGCAGATCAGCTATTCCAGGACAGCGCGGCTATAGGTAATGGTAACATTTCTAGGAGCTGTGCTGTTCACTTTCCATACAGAGTGTAGCAGTAGGTTTAGGTAGTGTGTTGTTGCACAATGTATGGCAGGTGAGCAGCATGGCTCCCGAGATGGTATTACCTTTAGCTGCCCTGTCTCAGCATCGCTGGTCTGCAGGGTCCTGGTGGTGGGCCCCTAGAAACAATTCCACTGGTGGGCCCTAGACACCCCAGTCCGACCCTGGATGGAGGGGACATGAATCTGGGGGAAGAGATGGAGAGGACATGAATCTGGGGGCAGAGATGGAGGGGGGACATGAAACTGGGGGAGAGATAGAGGGGGGGCATATAATTTACGGGTGACTGTAGGAGGATTATACTGTGTGCCGGCACATGAAAAATTAATGAGAATGGGCGGAGTCAACATAAAAGACATTTTGTCCCTCTTTCAGTTCTTCAAAAGTTGGGAGGTATGCGTAACGCTAAGCCAGTCCAGGATGGTTCGCACACAGTTTGTCCTGGACTGGTTTAGGTCAGTAAAAAGGTCACCCCCCAACAGGGGCCACTATGAGGCATAATACAATGCGCAGAAATGCGTAGGAGGGGGTCGGTCGAGGTCTTCGGCGCCGGTGTCGGTCGGGGGGGGGGGGGCCATGTCAAAAGTTCGCCACGGAGGCCCCGCCATTCCTAGTTATGCCACTGGTCTGGTGTATGCATTCTGTCAGGTTTCCATCTTCAGTCCCAGCGAAATTGGACAGGGGACGGAAACCTGACAGTCACCTTTAAAACTCATTCAATTGAATGGGTTTGTAAAGGTGACCACCAGTATCCGCCTGTGGCCTGTCTGCGGGGAAACGTTTTTTTTTTTTAAACCAGACACAAAGTCCTGCATGTCTGACTTTGTGTCAGGCTAAAAAAACTGGTCTCCCCGTGGACAGGCCATTGGTGATACTGGTGGTCACCTTTACAAACCCATTCAATTGAATGGATTTTAAAGGTGACTGCCGGTTTTCTGTTCCTTGTCCAGTTTCGCTGGGACTGAAGATGGAAACCTGACGGAATGCATACACCAGACACCGAGCACAAGTGTGAACGTCCCCTGAGATTGAAAATTGAGTGTCCCCCTCCACCCCATGGTTGCATTTATCTTCATTTTTTTTCAATAACACATAGGAATAGCCTTAAAGGGGTTGTCCCATCACAAGGATCCTATCTATACTGCTTGTTAATATGGATTTAAGACTTTTCCTAAATACATTGCTTCAGCAAAACTGCTTTGTTTGTCCACTGTCTTAATTTATGCAGTTCATCGTTGACACAGCCCTTGACTTATCTGCTCAAAAGTCAAGTCATGTATCTTCCTGCACGGGAGCGAGCCTGTGTTTCTAGCTATTCCTGTGTCTACACCACGTGACCTAGCTTCCTGCTCTCAGATAGAAGAGAGGAGCTGCTTTCATTTCTGAACTCGTCTTCTGTTCTCCCAGTTATCAGGCTAGCTAATTCAATTGTGTTCATTATGGCAGAGACAGGCAGTCTCTGTATGTAACACAGAATGGAGTTGCTCCTGCCTGTACTTCATAGTCCAATATTGTGCATATAGTGTTCTTTGAGGACCTTTGATGACATCACAGGCCCTTCAGCCGCCCCATAGGATCACGCTATGCGGTGGGCGGAGCTACAAGCTAATTTGGGGATGGAGCTAAACGGCAGGTTGCATGTGAAACCCCGCCCACCAAATGACACAAGAAACCAGGAAGAAAGAAGATTTTACAGCAGTGAAGACTGGTGAGTGTGCGACGTGGGAATACCCCTTTAAGAAAGACATCTAAAGGTAGGAGAAGAATAGCCTTTCTTAGGCTGCATTCACACTCAGTAACGCTGGCGGTTTTTGTGCTTATTTTTGCACATAGCACCGCGTTAACGCCACGTTACGCCGCGTATACACCGCGTTTGCGCCGCGCTATTTTGCGGTGGCGTTGCCCGGCGTTAACGCGGCGTTAACGCGGCGCTATGTGCAAAAATAAGCACAAAGAACGCCAGCGTTACTCAGTGTGAATGCAGCCTTAAGGCTATTCCTACGTGTTATCGAGAAAAATGTGATTTTAATGGTAGAATTCCATTAAACTATATTTCGGCGCTCCAATGGTCCGAGGGACAGTGAACTGGAACACTATTTAAAAAGTTTGAGGACCCCCGATTTAAAGTATACTAAGTTTATATTCATCTGGACTATGGATTTATGAAAACAAAAAATAGTAATTCTTTAAAGGAAAGTGTAAGGTCTGATGCAACCCAAACGCACTGAAGCCAAGATGTCCAGCTTTAGTAAATGACTACATAGGCGTTATAGGAATAAGGGAACCAGGTAAGTATAAAAGTTTTTTCTCGATTGTAAGCACTAACAGGGTTAGGAGTAGTCTATTTGGGACACTAAACCAGCAGTCTATAAGAACCTTTGGGTGGTTTATTGTCCCAAATAGCCCTTGTAATTTCTCTTTAAGGACTATCTTGAGAACTGTTAGGGCTAGTTCACACGGGGGAAGTTGGCAGCGGATTGTGAAGTGGAATCCACCTCAAAATCCACTACCAAAAATGGCTCCCACTGACTTCAATGGGAGCTGCTTGCTTCTTTTTTCCACTAGCTAGTAGCAGAAAAAAGAAGCGAGCTGCTCTGTCTTGCCGCGGATTCCGCTGCTGAATCAGCCGTGGTGCGAGGCTCCAGCCCATTCATTTTGCCTAATCCATTGCAGAGTTCCACGACAGGATGCCGATGCACTGCTAGCCGCGACGGAATATGTACACGCGGACTTCATTTAACTCTGTGTGAACTAGCCCTTAAATTGTGTTTTAACCATAAGAGCTATACTGAAATGGAACACTTGAGGGCGCTCTATGACCATATATAATTATTGGTTGGTACTATGTGTGTCAGAAGTGGTAATGTGTCTAATTAGGGACAGTGACTTATAAGGCTGTGTTGGAGTCTCTGTAGGAAACTCCTGCGCAGATTCCTCTTAAACTCTCCATGTCCATCGCAACACCACCAACATGGCCTGCAGGGCTGAGCTAGGCAGACTCCCCCTATGGCTCACCATACAGAAGAGGGCGCTAGCTTTCCAGGCACACATCCAGGGGAGCAAGCCCGACTCCTACCACCACCAAGCATGGCTAAGCCACCTGAGCAAACCAGACACTCACCAACCAAACAACAGCCAACAACCAAACCAAAAACACCAACAGATGATAACCAAGGCCGAAATAAAGGCGACCACAGAGGCAAACAGAGAGCGGTACGTTGAAGATTGGAGAAACGAAATAAATAACTCCAAGAAACTCACCGTGTACCAATCCCTACAAAGGGACTACACCATGGCCACCTACCTGGAGAGAATACGCCACCCCAAGCACAGACAGACCCTGAGCCGGTACAGACTGAGCGCCCACAACCTAGAGATAGAGATGGGGCGATACAGGCAGACGTACAAGCCACGGGAGAACAGACTGTGCCAGCACTGTGACCAGGGGGCCCTAGAAGACGAGACCCACTTCCTGCTACACTGCACCAAATACTCAGCTGTGAGGGCCGTCTACTACCAAAGACTCTCTGCCCACATCCCAGACTTCATATCTGCAGACGAGAAGAGGAAACTCTACATTCTACTGGGAGAAGAAGAGGCCACTGTGGAGATCGCTGCCCAATACGTGTCCAGCTGTCACCAAATAAGAGGAAGATGAGACTCCACGGACTATTATATTTATCCCAATACACCCGCCCCACCTCCCCATATAGCGGTCACCAACGAAGAGGAAGATGAGACTCCACGGACTGTTATACCCCAAACCACCCGCCCCACCCCACCTCCCCATATAACGGTCACCAACGAAGAGGAAGATGAGACTCCACGGACTGTTATACCCCAAACCACCCACCCCACCATACCCACCACTCACCCACCCGAGTCCAACTCCCCCCCCCACTTTACTAGCTTTGGCAATGCCAAATATCTATTCGGACGTGCCAGTAAAGCTTTTTTGATTTGATTGGATTTGATTTGAAACTCAGCGGGAGTCTATGGGGCTGCTAGTTTCCGTGGGTAACCGCTTTTTAAGCCAACAGGGTCTCTGTCTATTGGGTCCTTATCTGGAGCCAAACAATGGAGAAAGCTAGTGTGAACCTAGCATAAGAGCATACATGCCCTGCTAAGAATTCTGGGTAAGGAATATGTAAATAGTGAAAAAGAGGAACTTGCTCCTTGTCCCACCTTTTGTAAGGTATATGTAGTTCCATATACATCAATACATGGATTTCAAGGAAACCTTAGGGAAAAATCTGGGAATAATAGCAAAGCGAAAATAATTTAACTAAGAGGCCACCTCAGAATCCGGTCCCAAAAATGGCTACAGTGTTGGCCAAAAGTATTGGCACCTCTGCAATTCTGTCAAATAATACTCATTTTCTTCCAGAAAATGATTGCAATCACAAATTCTTTAGTATTATTATCTTTATTTAATTTGTCTTCAATGGAAAACCACAAAAAGAATAGTTAAAAAGCCAAATTGGATATAATTCAACACCAAACATAAAAAAGGGGTGGACAAAAGTATTGGCACTGTTTGAAAAATCATGTGATACTTCTCTAATTTGTGTAATTAACAGCACCTGTTACTTACCTGAAGCACCTAACAGGTGGTGGCAATAACTAAATCACACTTGCAGCCAGTTGAAATGGATTAAAGTTGACTCCAACTCTGTCCTGTGTCCTTGTGTGTACCACATTGAGCATGGAGAAAAGAAAGAAGAGCAAAGAACTGTCTGAGGACTTGAGAAGCAAAATTGTGAGGAAGCATGAGCAATCTCAAGGTTACAAGTCCATCTCCAAAGACCTGAATGTGCCTGTGTCTACCGTGTGCAGTGTCATCAAGAAGTTTAAAGCCCATGGTACTGTGGCTAACCTCCCTAGATGGTGCGGATGGTGGATAAAGAACCTCAACTAATATCCAAATAAGTTCAAGCTGCCCTGCAGTCCGAGGGTACAACAGTGTCAACCCGTACTATCCATCGGCGTCTGAATGAAAAGGGACTGTATGGTAGGATACCCAGGAAGATCCCACTTCTTACCCAGAGACATAAAAAAGCCAGGCTGGAGTTTGCCAAAACTTACCTGAGAAAGCCAAAAAACGTTTTGGAAGAATGTCAGATGAGACAAAAGTACAGCTTTTTGGGAAAAGGCATCAACATAGAGTTTACAGGAAAAAAAAGAGGCCTTCAAAGAAAAGAACACGGTCCCTATAGTCAAACATGGTGGAGGTTCCCTGATGTTTTGGGGTTGCTTTGCTGCCTCTGGCACTGGACTGCTTGACTGTGTGCATGGCATTATGAAGTCTGAAGACTACCAACAAATTTTGCAGCATAATGTAGGGCCCAGTGTGAGAAAGCTGGGTCTCCCTCAGAGGTCATGGGTCTTCCAGCAGGACAATGACCCAAAACACACTTCAAAAAGCACTAGAAAATGGTTTGAGAGAAAGCACTGGAGACTTCTAAAGTGGCCAGCAATGAGTCCAGACCTGAATACCAGAGAACACCTGTGGAGAGATCTCAAAATGGCAGTTTGGAGAAGGCACCCTTCACATCTCAGGGACCTGGAGCAGTTTGCCAAAGAAGAATGGTCTAAAATTCCAGCAGAGCATTGTAAGAAACTCATTGATGGTTACTGGAAGCGGTTGTTCGCAGTTATTTTGTCTAAAGGTTGTGCTACCAAGTATTAGGCTGAGGGTGCCAATACTTTTGTCTGGCCCATTTTTGGAGTTTTGTGTAAAATGATCAATGATTTGACTTTTTTTTCATTCTCTTTTGTGTTTTTTCATTGCAAGCAAAATAAATGAAGATATTAATACCAAAGAGTTTGTGCTTGCAATCATTTTCTGGAATAAAATGAGTATTATCTGACAGAATTGCAGGGGTGTCAATACTTTTGGCCAACACTGTATGTATGACTGGATGCTGGTGCAGTGCACTGGCATCCAGTCGAGGCATTCCGCTTCGGATTAGGCCCAACTAAAGGGGCTTAGTCGGGAGGTATCGTGCCACGGATGCCGCGGCGGATTCACCCGCAGAATCTGCAGCAAGAATGGTCATTTCGCAGCTTTTTTCCGCTACTAGGTAGCGTAAAAAAGAAGCGAGCAGCTCCCACTGAAGACAATGGAAGCTGGTGTTGGCAGCGGATTTTGAGCCAGATTCCTCGTCAATATCCGCTACCAAAAAACTCTGTGTGAACTCCGCTTTAGACACCCACTTTCAAGCAGTTTTTCTTGTGGCACTTTGCAAGAGAATATCCTGACGAATTTCCCTTATTAAATTCTGCATTGTGTTTGTCTTGTATAGCCCCAGCTTTATTGTACACTCAGTCAGGTTAAAATTGCATCAATACTTAACTTGGAAAAAATGCACGCAGTTTAGGTACTTTTTAAAAAAAAATAAAAAAATTTACATATCAAATCTGTCTCAGATGTAAAATTTGCATGCATGCAGTTTTTTCTAGTAGTTTTGGTCTACACCCAACTTGACCATCTGAATGCATCCTCCGGCCTCATGCACAGGACCATGCGTAATTTGTGGTCTGAAAATACAGCTAAGCGTTCAGTCTGTGCCATCAGGTTGTCTTCAGCATCAGTTCCATATAACCAATAAAGGTCACATGATTTCTAAAACACCATTTTCTCAGCATTTTTTGCTATTCTGAAAGCTGTGTTGGTCTCCTCTGCTGATCCAATTGTGGTTTCTCACTGCAAAGGACACCAACATGCAATGGTACATTTCCCAGCTTATTGTTACTTACAGGTAAGAGTAATGATTGTCCTCCTTTTCCCCATACAGCCACATAACCAGGGTTTCACTAGCAGTCTCTACTTGCTTTCCTTGGCCCATGGTGCCATGTAACCAGGGTCCTGTTAGCAGTCCACAATTGTTCCCCTTTCCCCATGCTGCCATGAAACAAGGGACCAACTAGTGCTACAATTTCTCAGTTTGTGAGGTTGGCCTGCAAGACTGCGGGGATTAACCGTATTACCAACATACATTCCCCCTGCCCTGTTAAAGTAAACACCCCGGCGATAAATAACATACGGACAACATTTAACCATTTGTGTGGGTGAAAGTCGGCCACAGCGTATTTATTTATAAAACAGTAGATAAGAACAAAGTTGGGTTGCCATGGAAACCAACCCCATGGTAACCACAAATGTAAACATCATTTATAACATGAGGTAAGAACAACGTTGGGTTGCCATAGCAACCATCACCATGGCAACCGAAATGTAAACATAACCCATTGATCAACATAGACAGGTCAGGAAACAGGTGACCCGGCCCCCTCCCGCGGAGGGGCATCATCTCGCCGTCACCCTACTTCCTGTTCATCACCGCCACGGAGGTACCCGCGTGGCTACACCGGGTGCCGACCCCCACCCAGCAAAAATAGAGCCTGCTCGATGCCATCCTAGAGGCCCGACAGGAATATGTCGAGGCCAATATCATTGGGGTGGACCGCATCCTCCCTGAGGAGCCGAGCATTGTCACCCTCAAGCTGCCGATGCCTTATAACAACACCCCCCCTTAAACGAACAAATCGCGCCATACGGGAATTCACTGATCGCCGACACCGTTCGGCGGACTCAGCATCCCTGGAGCCATGCCAACGGACTCGAGGAACAATCTCGGACCAAACTAAGACAAGGTCCGAGAAAAAAACGGGTAACCGCTCCAAGTCTGTCTGCATAACCGCAAGCAATTCGGCCATGCGAACAAAGCAAAGATCGTTCCCGCCGGCATGTATCACCAGGATCACCGGGCCGTCGACACCTCGACTGAACTCCACTGCCTCGGGAAGAACTTGGGACCACCGCATGCTGCGCACTCCCCTCCAAACAACCTGTATACGCTGGAAGCCAAGGCTGCTACCACCTGGACGAGATGAAGCCCTCTGCTCAGCCCAATAAAAGAAGGAATGTCCCAATAAGAACACGACAGGATCCCGCTGATCTGAAAAAGAAGGAGAAAGAATTAAAGAACCAATTCGGGCCTGATGTACCGGGCATAACACCCAGATCTCCAACACCCAATGCGCTTAAGCTCCTTCTCAGACAGATCCGCGCGAGCTGCCTCAGTGGCGGCCCCACTCCGAAACGAATGAGTGCCGTAATCAGAGGACGGCAAACCAATGTACACCAAACCTCGTTTCAAAAGCGTTTCGAATTGAAATCTAGACAAAGGGGAACCATCACTATGCGCAAGAAAAACAGGGGACGCCGGGCGGACCCGTGCATAAGCCGCAACGGTCTGTACCAGGCAAACCGAGCCTGTAACTGCCTGAAGCAGCAACCACTCCCCCTTACCCAAAACGTCCGTCTTGGAACGACGCACCCGAACCCGAATCGAGCTGTGGGACAAAATCACATCGCCCTCTAACAAACCCCCTGACCGTTTTAGGGAAGGGGACACCAGTTTGCCCACCCGCAAAGCCCCAAAAAATGCCAAGCAGCACGCCGCCGAAAATAGGCTGGACTCATAAGGCTCACCGCAGAAAAAGGGGGAAGCCGACACCAAACGTGTGAGGACCTCGTACGTGATCGGACGCCTGCTATCCTTACTCACGCGCTCCCTCTTCCAACCCTTTAAAGCCTGTCTAATGCAAAAACACCCCGTAACATCTTCCATACCTGGCAATTTGAGGAAAAAACCCACACCCGCTAAACGACGCTGAGCCACGCACGCAGAAACCCCAGCCTGACGCAAACTGAGCAGATAATCAATGGTTAAACGTAACAAAAACGTGCGATCACCCCACCGAATCTCACCCTTGGCCATGGCACACCACTCACCCCAGGCCTTACCGTGTCCACGCCAAGTGACCGGAGCAACAGAGGACTGTATCAGCGACAGGAGTCTTTCACCACCAAATCCCACAAGTGGGAGGGACACGGTACACCCTCCTGCGCAGCCTGTGGAAGCGCCTCCCGGAACTCCTGCCAACGAAAGCGTGAGAGAGGATCAGCCACTACATTCTCAACACCGGGGACATGACGTGCCCTGAACCAAATATTTAGCTCAAGACACCTTAGCACCAGGTGCCGCAGCAGGGAGAGAACGGGAAGAGAGGAAGAGGTTAACCGATTAACACAATGGACCACAGACAAGTTATCTGTCCAAAAGCGAACCCTACGATTCCGGAGCTCAGATCCCCACACCTCAATAGCCACCACAATGGGGAAAAGCTCCAGAAGCGTAAGATTGGTACACAAGCCGGCATCCCGCCAGGAATCCGGCCATGGCTCCGCGCACCACTGTGTACCGAGGACCGCCCCAAAACCCAGACTGCCGGCAGCATCGGTAAAGAGCGAAATATCAGAATTGGACACCTCCGGCATCTGCCAACACGTGTGACCATTATAGTTCTCTAAGAAGGACAACCACGTGGACAAATCAGCCTTCATCGGCTTGGTAACACGAATGTGATGCCCAGGGGAAGAAACCCCTCTAGTAGCCAAGGAAAGGCGCCTAGAGAAGACCCGACCCATAGGCATGACCCTGCAAGCAAAAACTAACAGGCCTAGAAGAGATTGTAGCTGCTTCAGCGTAACTTTTTGAACCGACAGGAAGCCTAACAGCAGGTCCCGGAGCTTTGCAAGCTTATCCTCCGGGAGACGAAAAACCATAACCTCGGTATCGAACTCAATACCGAGGAAGGAAAGACGGGAACAAGGGCCCTCCGTCTTTTCGGCGGAAAGCGGGACACCAAAATCCTGCATCAGGGACCGGAAAGTATCCAGGAGCCGATCACAAAGCCCAGAACCCGGAGGACCAACAAAAAGGAAGTCGTCCAGGTAATGAGTGATGGAAGCGGACCCTGACTCGACACGCACCACCCATTCCAAAAAGGAGCTGAACATCTCGAAATAGTGACACGAGATGGAACAGCCCATGGGGAGGCAGGTATCATAAAAATACCTGCCATCCACCACACACCCCAGCAAATGATGGCAATCCGGGTGGACGGGGAGGAGGCGAAAAGCCGACTCTATGTCCGACTTCGCCAACATGGCCCCTCGGCCAGCGCGGTGAACTAAGTCCACCGCCCTGTCGAAGGAAACATATGAAACAGACGCCTCATCCTTAGGAATGCCATCATTCACGGAGGAGCCCTTAGGGAATGAGAGATGCTGAATCAATCGAAACTTCCCTGGTTCCTTCTTCGGAACCACCCCCAGAGGGGAGACCTGGAGGTTCGGAAAAGGAGGAGAATCAAAAGGACCGACCATACGCCCCAAGGAAACCTCCTTCCAAACCTTATCCCTAAGGGCATCCGGGTAATCCCGAGCAGATTTTAAATTCGGAGCTATAACCGGGGATCTAGAAAAAACAAAGGGAATAAAAAACCCAAACGAAAAACCAAATCTCAACTGAGCGGCAGCCTGAGTGTCAGGGTAGCGGTCTAGCCACGGTAGCATCTTTACTACGTTCACCGGAGTCCTTGGATTCCGCTGAACCTTTGGTCGACGGCTTAGGGGGTCTCGAGCACCTGGCTGCGGCATGAGGCCCCCCGCAAGAGGAACATTCATGCTTAAATTTACAGAGTCCGAAGAAACGGCAATGGCCTTCATTGAAGAGCCAGCACGTTCCCGGCCTGCGGACGGCCACCGGACCAGGGGCGGAGGCTCCCGATCCGGCGGCCCCGGGCTGAAAGGGCGAAGGCCTTTGCGACATCATTAAACGCAGCCAGACCGAAGTAGCCTGAACGGCCCAACCCAGCTCAGGTTGCATGGACAAGCGCCTCCGGAACTCCTCGTCATAGCGCCACCAGGCGCTGCCGCCATGCGACTTGTACGCACCGTAAATTGTGTCCATATAGATGAACAATTCCGAGCAACGTTCTGGATGGCGCTGGCCCATAACACAACCTAAAACCGAAAAAGCCTGGATCCAGTTATTTATAGTCTTTGCAACTCGGGGGTGCCTATCGACCGCCCGCTCCGTGGCTACCCGCCTCTCTTTGTCCACTGTATGCTGGTCAACAGACAAGAGAGACCAAATGTCAACATACTGATTACCGTATATTTTCAATCTGGTCTCCTCATCCAGGTGGGCCCCTAAAGGGCTAACACCGCAAAACAGTGATTCCTTAAATAAACTAGCAGGGGGAGGTTTAGACTCAACCCCCCGCTTCTTTTCTAGCTGCAAAACCAAAGCTCTCAAGGTAGGAAGCATGTCACCCCCCTCCCCCGCCCCCCAAGCTCCAGCGAAGTCACACTCACCACTCGGAAGCACAGCAGGTAAGTCCACTGCCGGAACCGATCGTGGCGCCGTGCTGGCCCGACTGGCCTCACGTGAATCCCGCTCCCGCGGGGCATCAGGCTCCTGCCTCTGGCTGCGACGACGAGACGAACGGGTGGAACCACGGGGGCTGGAAGACGAACCAGAAGAAGAGGACGGGGACCGGCGGCGAGAAGACTTGGACCGCTTGGAACGAGTGGATCGCCTGGAGGATCTGGAACCCTTCCTGCCGCGGGCATGTCTACGCTTCTCCCTACGGCGCCTACGCCATGACCGATCCCGAGAAGAATCAGAGGAAGAGGAAGACTGGGATCTATCCCTCTTATGGGACCTGTGATGCTGAGAGCCACTCGCAGACAGCTGCTCCAAGGCCACCGGGGCACTGTATAGGGATAACACCTGGGATGGAGGAGACATAGGAGGGTGAATAAATTGAACGGCCTGGCCAGAAGTCCCCGCCTGCGGGGCTGGCCCCTCCATGATAGGTTCAGCATGCTCGCTCCTCTCAACACGCTGTGTGGGCGGGGGAGTCAAGGGGGGGGGGCGGGGGGGCTGCTGCAGTCTCTCGGCTGCCCATATCTGCTGCACCTGATATAATCTGTGCAGGGCCTGAGGAGAAAATGGCCGCCGCCGACGCTGGGCCGGAAGGGGAGGGGCCAACAACGGGTGGGAGAGGACGCAGGCCGTGCCGAAGGCACCGCCCACCCCTCCGCACGCTCCCCGCCACGCCTCCTAAGGGGCGGGGAATAACTAGGACTGAGACGCTCCGGAGGCCGGGAGCGTCTCACAGTACGCCGACGAGACTCGCCGGCAGGCGGCGCAGAACCAGGGGCAGAATCATCCCTGACACCCGCTATCAAGCGAGTCAGGAATGAATCCCCTTCTAACCGTACTCCCTCCCGGAGCGCTTCCAGGAGGGAGCGCTCGCTCGGCCTACCTCCAGCAGACATGAAAAATCCTAGGTCCGTCCAGTACTGAGGCAGCTGGGAAAGAGACAGAAGGGGCGGAGCAACACACATAAAAACAGGGGGACTGCACCAACAGCCAGGACACGAGGAGGGGAAGCGGAGTATACCAAAACTTCTGCATACAGGTAAGTACACATCTGAAGAAAGGGAAAGAAAAGGGGAGGGGGAAAAGGGTACCCATATAATTTATAACTCACCCCACAGTCATAGGTTTGCTCCTACCGTCCGCAACCTTCCAGGTGATCTGGTAGCTACTAGGAGGGATGGTGATGCCCCAGCCCAATGCTAAAGACTGGGGCATCACCCCAGTCTTTAGCAATGTTTTCACAATGTACTGGGGAAAAATTCAGACTAGGAATCCGAGAAATACTGCTTTGTGTAACTTTCTCATGGACTTCATTTTTATGGCATTCACTGTGCAGCCAAAATGACATGTCTAATGTAAAATGGTGATTTGGCTATTTCAACTTTTTTTTCTCACTACTGTGTTTGCCATATGCGAAAATTATTTTCATATGTATGTAGAATGGACGTTTTTGGACATGGGGATGTATAATCTGTTTATTTTTGTTTATTTAGGTTTATTTGAGATCTAGGGAAAGAGGGAGTGATTTGAATTTTTAAAAAACCTTTAAAAAAAAAATTAAAAAAACTTTCCTAGGGGACTTGAACTGGCGATCTTCAGATTGCTTGTCTTATAACTGCAATATTACTGAATTGAAGTCTATGAGCAAATTGCTATATGCCTAGTGAGGCCTGCCACAGGTAAGCCTCTAAAGGCATATAATAAAAACTGGTCTGGGACCATTTATAGCTCATCAAGTAGTTGTAAGTATGGCTAGACTCTTCACCAATGATGTCTCAATGACTCCAATGTCGGGCAACCCAGATTTCCCAACAGCTCTACACTCCACTGTTTCCTAGCCCCTTCTTACATTCCTCACAGTGCTATCCCCTATCGCCTTTCTCCCTTACCCGGAGCTTGAGCCCCCAGAGTGTAGGTCCCAGGCTACACACTGCCAACACTTTCAACTCCATTACTTTTACTCCTCCCTGAAGACAGAAATTAATTTACACTGGCCTCTCTACTCCTTTGAACACTTATGCATGAGCCCCACAATGCCTTCACACCCCATTATTTCTAACCTGTTTGTGGCCGACAGCTTCTCCTCTACCCGCTTATATAACTGACTAGGAGAGAGAGATTGGGACTTCCTTTCCACCTGAAGTATGGTGCGTTGCCTTCTACTACCACTATAAATTTTCTATGTCTTCTAAGGCACAGGAAAACAACTTCAAAATCCTCTCTAGATGGTAGAAAGTCCCCTCTGTCCTCCATAGCATTTTCCCAACGACCCATGATCTCTGCTGGCTTTGCTCCTCGGGACAGGGTACAATGCTGCACGTCTGGTGGAACTGCCCCAATCTCATTCCGTTTTGGCATGAAGTTCGCATAGTCATCAGGGAAGTTATTAGGGTGATATTAGAGAATGACCCAACCCCGCTTCTCTCAGTCTTTTCCACAAGATTCATAAATATGTTTGCAAACTGGTCAATTTTATGTTTAACCACTTCCGGACCGCCCATAGACTATATACGTCCGGATAGTGGTTGTCTAGTTCTGCCAGGACGTACCTGTACGTCCATCAGAACACAGCAGCTGCACAAGATCGTGCAGCTGCTTTCACTAGGAAAAATAAATAAATAATACGCTAATAAAACGCCGTTATTAAAGGTTATAACCCCACCCCCGACAACACCATACAAAATAAAAATTACCGTAACGGAGAGGAAAAACTATATTATAAAGTTTTTCAGTGACACTTTGTGTTATTAAATAAAAAAATAATTATAAATTGAAAACCAGACACAATTTCCCTCCTATTTTGTTTATATTTTCCTGGATATAAAAAAAATTAAAACACATTTGAAAATAAAAATAACATAAAAATAAAGCCCCATGTGTCCCCGAAAAAAAGACGCAAAAATTAGTTGACTAAGACCTACGAGAAAAATTTTACAGACCTCAAAACCGCACATACATAATAAACCTAAAATGTGTCTGGTCCTGGACCACAAATTCGCCCGGTACTGAAGTGGTTAAAGCAGCCAGGTCAGTCATCTTCCATAAATTCCCCCATTCATGTCAGACTGTCTCCAGGAGATCCAGTACATTTGGGGGATGGAAGACTTGGTGGAGGCTCCTAGACCAGATGACAGCATCCATCACAAAGTGTGGCAGCTATGGATTTTTTAAAAATCTTTTTTTATTATCCCTCTTTTCAGACCTCCTTCTTTACTCCTCCTAGGACCTCTTTCTCGCCTTAATGCTCTCTCCTCTCCCCATATACCGTATTTTACGGACTATAAGGCGCACTGGACTATAAGGCGCATTGCCCATGAGCGCCTTATAGTCCGTCTCGGTTCATATATAAGGCGCACCGGACTATAAGGCGCAGTCCGGTGCGCGTTATATGTTATTGAAAGCGGCGGCAGGCAGACTTTGCCAGCGGCCGCTTAACCCCCCGCGTGCCAGCCGCTTCTATTGGAAGCGCTCGGCAGGCGAGGAGGGGCTCTATCAGCAAAATCATGCTGATAGAGCCCAACCGTAAAAGTTATATTAAACTACCCCCCCGTTTTAAAATAAAACCCTGAAACAGAATGTGAAACTTACCGAGCGGTGCAGGGTGGGCGAGCGGTGCAGGGTGGGCAGGCGGGCATTCAGGTCTCCTCTTCCTCCGATGTTCTGTCCTCCTCCTCCGGCGCTCGCTAACTGATAATGGCCTGGGCGCATGCGCAGTAGCCGTAGTAGAAGCATTATGATATTGCGCATGTGCCCAGGCCATTATCAATTTGCGAGCGCCGGAGGAAGTGGTCAGGACATCGGAGGAAGAGGAGGCCTGAATGCCCGCCCGCCCTGCACCGCTCGCCCGCCCTGCACCGCTCGGTAAGTTTCACGTTCTGTTTCAGGCCGGCGTGACAGCAGGGCTGCCGGACACTTCCCATTCATTTCTATGGGAGCCGGCATGCGAGCGCTCCCCATAGAAATGAATGGACTGCTTTTTTCCATTCATTTCTATGGGGAGCGCTCACATGCCGGCTCCCATAGAAATGAATAGGAAGTGTCCGGCAGCCCTGCTCCGTAGTGTGAATGCACCCTTACGGTGCCTTTTATGTATGTATGGAAGCGGCACGCAGACTTTGCCGCCGCTTCCATCCACATATAAGGTGCACCGGACTATAAGCCGCACTTACGATTTCTGAGGAAATCGTAGGTTTTTATGTGCGCCTTATAGTCCGGAAAATACGGTACTCTATAATGGTTATACTATTTTACTTTTATTGTTATTTGTTATAGTTAACGCCCTGCTGTGTCAGGAGCGCTATCCTGCCCCCTTTTCACCCATTTTACCCTCATCTCCCCTCGACTCTCCTACTGTTGTCTCCCTGAACATTCCTATATCTATCCAATCTCCCCTTTAGGCTAGGTTTTCCGGCAACAGTTTTGGTTTATGATGTACTGCCTTTTTTTTTTAAAAAAAAAACTTTAGAAATTTTTTATTATGAAAAAAAGCAGCTCTGGCAGTCTTCATAAGGCTTTCGGCTGTCATGTCAACCGGATGACTCTTGTGATCTCATCATGCGAGAGCTGTACCAGGAAACGAAGGAGATGGAGGCAGCATCATAGGTAGGCATACTTTTTTTTATTTTGGGAGGCAAAATTAAAGTGTTAATGCCCACTGGATTTTATCGCTAGGTATTTGCTCCATAATACAGCAAAGACCCTGTGGTTATGATGGACACTGAGCTTCTGCATGGCCGCCATACAGTGCCTTGCGAAAGTATTCGGCCCCCTTGAGCTTTTCAACCTTTTGCCACATTTCAGGCTTCAAACATAAAGATATCAAATTGTAATTTTGGGAGAAGAATCAACAAGTGGAACACTTGACAAATGAGAGAGCCTGGATTTCTGCCACTTTCTGAACTATGGTAGTCATGACCAGAAGTAAAGCCATGTTGAAGATGAGGTGCTTCAAGGAGAGTTAAAATAATGGTTCAAGGGGAGGACCCACAAGGACCTACAAAACCAGACTTAGGTCTCAGGAAGGAACTGAAAAGCGAATGGTGGGCTGTAATATAGTGGCGCCTTTGATAAATGTTCTGAAGATTGACAGCTCAGCTAACCTGAGGTCCAAGAAGGAGCTAAAGGCCAACAACTGGACCTTGATGGTACTTAACTTGAGACCTTTTTTTTAAAATGTAGATTGTGAGCCCCACATAGAGCTCACAATGTACATTTTTCCCTATCAGTATGTCTTTTTTGGAATATGGGATGGAAATCCATGCAAACACGGGGAGAGCATACAAACTCTTTGCAGATGGTTTTTCTGCCCTTGGTGGGATTTGAACACCAGGACCCAGCGCTACAAGGCTGCAGTGCTAACCACTGAGCCACCGTGTGGCCCCTAACTTGAGACCTTTATCCAAGCCTATCTGCAGGAAGTCAAGGACCAATGAAAAGTCAGGCAGAGAAGAAGAATCCCATTTATTCTTAGCAAATCACAGGCCTCAGTGGTAATCCTGGCTGCAAGACATCACCTGGAGACCGCGAAGAGGCCCATAAGAGGTGAGAGAGGGTAAGTATAAATGTTTTTATATTTATTTCACCTACCCAGGGCCTCCACCTATTATACTCTGCCAGTTTGCCTGCACTGTACAACGCTGCGATTTTTCCCACAGCATCTCCGCTGCGGGCAAATTGCGGCATTTATGTCCCATTGGACCCCGGCCTAAGTCAGGGTTGTATCATTAAGGGGGCGTTCACACTAGTGTCAGTGTCCGACAGCTAGTGTCTGATGCTAATGTCTGCGGAAGATTTTAGCATCGGACACTAGCTGTGTCCGTTCACAATTTGCAAAGAGGACAGCAAAATCACATTGTATAAATGTTATAAATTTATTTGCATTTTGCATAGAGAAATAAGTATTTGAGAATCATCGAAGTACTTCCGTAAGTAACAGCTAGATGAGTTGGGCCTAAAGTCAGCAGTGTACAGTGTGAAGAGAAATAGGGTAAGAACTGTACCTTGTGGTGCCCCCATACTACAGATCACGGTGTCAGACACACAGTTCTGGGCTCTCACATACTGAGGGCAGTTTGTCAGGTAGTCTAGTATCCAGTTGGACAGGTGATGGTCCACTCCAACAAGGTTCAGTTTGTCCCTCAGTATCCCTGGTTGAATGCTGTTGAATGCACTGGAGAAATCAAAGAACATTATTCTCACAATGTTCCCAGGTGAGAAAGAGCTCTGTGAAGGAGGTGGATGATGGCATCATCTACCCCAATGCCCGGCCAATAGGCAAACTGGAGGGGGTCCAGAACAGAACACACTAGAGGGTGTAGTTGTGTCAGGACCAGTCTCTGTAGGACCTTCATCAGGTGGGATGTCAGTGCTACAGGTCGGTAGTCGTTGAATTCCATCGGGTTGGGTTTCTTTGAGACTGGTACCACACAAGATGTTTTCCACAGTTGTGGTACCACTCCCAGCTTTAGACTCATATTGTACATGTGCATAATAACACCACACAGCTGGTCTCCGCACATTTTAAGAACTCTTCCGCTTATCCCATTGGGTCCTCCGGCCTTGTCTGATTTAACCCTCTTGATTTCCCTACCGTACCATAAAATCATGAGTGACAACCTCCGTCTCTCCGCCAGGACATTAAAAATGGTTCGTGGTTGTGTCTTCCAGCAGGACAATGACCCAAAATATACAGCCAATGCAACAAAGTAGTGGCTCAAAAAGAAGCACATTAAAGTCATGGAGTGACCTAGCCGGTCTCCAGACCTTAATTCCATAGAAAACTTATGGAGGGAGATGAAGCTCTAAGTTGCCACGTGACAGCCTGAAAATCTTAATGATTTAGAGATGATCTGCAAAGAGGAGTGGACCAAAATCCTTGTCTTGTTTGCCAGAGGGATCAAATACTTATTTCTCTATGCAAAATGCAAATAAATTTATAGAATTTATACAATGGAATTTTCTGGATTTTATTTTTGATACTCTATTTCTCACTTTTAAAATGACCCTACCCTTAAAATTATAGACTGTTCATGGGGCAAACTTACAAAATCAGCAAGGGATCAAATACTTATTTTCTTGACTTTATATGCATGCAAAAGCTTTTGTAATGCTCCCAAAGAGACACTACACATGCAGTTCAATCATGGACCTCATGGCGACAGTAACTGAGTTGATGTTAATGGCAGAGGCAAATTAGGGCAAATTTATCATGCATTTTTTTTAGTGTACAGGCATAAAATTTGCAACTTTTTGTCCAAGTTAGTAAAAAAATGATAGCTTTTTTTATACTGTCTCCATCTTCGCAATGATCATTTATACCAGTTAACTGGCATAAATGATGCCTGAAATCTACACAAGCTATAAGACAATGTAGATTTCAGTGCAGGAGCACAGTCTAGGAGGGTGTGTACAGGAACTAAGAGGAGGCATGGACTTTGTCATAAATGAGTGGCACAGAACACATGAATACTGGTGTGGAAAATCACTTGACACTGGGTGAAAACAACCTGGTACCCCCAGGTCCAGCTTCAAATCGTCGCAAGAGATTAAAGTTTTGTAAAATGCTGGAGGCACAATCTCCCAACTGTTTTTGGGGTGGGATTTAGGGCGGGCAAAGGACTCACCCTTTGCAGTCCGACAACAGGAACACACTCCCCCCCCCCCCCCCCCGGTCTTTAATGGTTTTCCTGTAACTTTTGTTCATCTCCGGTTTCTTTCTTTTGTTGCATTTCCATAGGTCAAGAATTCTGGTTTGGAAGATCTATTCTGCCTCTGGACTGTTTGTCACAGCGGTTGGCAGACGTCCGTGCTCACTGGAAGAAGGCGCCATAGTCCACACACACGCTGTTTACCACAAAGGTTTATAAACAGAGCTTATAATATTTTTTTTTGAAATTCTTTATTTATGGAAATTTTACAACATTTTACATAAAATGCACAAAATGTCAGATAGGATGGCTGAGGAGATTGTAAGTATTATAACATACAACTAGTAAAACAGATCAAAATTACGTTTCTTATAAGTGAACCACCAAGTTGTATTCTCAGCATAAGTTTCATAGGTAATAACCAGTTCAATGAGGATGGCAAGATACTGATATCTAGGAGAGACTTAAAGAATAGCAATACAAGCTAAAGTACAGTAGTTTACAACATTCACAAATATGTAAAACTCTATTGGACCTATATAAAGAAAAACCTTCTAGATATCTTAAGGAGAAGATGAGGGCGAGTAAGGGAACAAAGGGGAGGGGTGGGGTTGGGGAGGGAAGGTATATAGGAAGGTGTTAGAGCTTAACTAGGGTGGTCTGAAGACAGCAAAGAGTTACTGTGTTGGAGCCAGGGCAACCAGGTGTTTAGAAATTTTTTATGAGTGTCTTTTGAACGACTTAAAGCTTCTTCAAATCTCGCTATTTGGGCTACTTTCGCTTTACAGCAAGCAATTTGTGGGGTGATCGGTTGGAGCCAGCATTTGGGAATTAAAGACTTAGCTGCTTCAATGAGGTGGGTTGTTAAGTCGGCTTTGCCCAAAGAGAAATTCGGTTGGGGTAGAGACAGTAGGACTAGGGTTGGAGAAAGGGTTATGGATTTGGCTGTAATGGCAGAAATGTTTTGTTGAATTTGGGACCAAAATGGAGAAATTAGTGGGCACGACCACCAGATATGAAGTTGCGTACCAGGTTCCAGAGAGCATCTCCAACAAAGGTTTGTATCTGAGAGTTTATGAGCATGGAGCCAATCAGGGGTTCTGTACCACCTCGCCAGACACTTATAATGTAGTTCCTGAAGTTTGGTGCAGGTGGAGAAGCCGTGTGAGTGAGACAGTATTGACTTGATGTCTTCGTCTTCCAGCGAAAGGTTTAAATCCTTCGCCCACGAGTTTATATAGATAGGTGTTCGATCAGACTGGGTGGAGGTTAAGGCTAATTTACATTTCGTCAGTTTTCTCATTGAGTGTTCGTCCGAGAGAATCAGATTTTCAAAAAGGGTAAGAGGCCTGCGTATTTTTTGTAAGTTGGGAATAGTAGATAATGCTTTTTTAAAGTGTGCTAGATGTAAGTGGGTTAATGGGACTTCAGGTAGCCAATTGTAGAGAGTCTCAGGAGGTATTGGTTCACCATGTTGAATTAGATCGCCTAGTGTCTTACCCGAAAGTTTAGACCAAAAGTCCTCCATAGGTTTCGTCTTTGAAGGTAAGAGGTGAGATGTTAAATCAGCAGGGTACGCTTTTGATGGATAGGGGGCGAGGGATGATTTGTGTAAGCACCAAGCTTCACAAGGGCCTTGAAGCAACAGGTCGAATGACTTGGATCTCACCGTTCTGAGAGAAGTGTTCCAGAGAATATTTTTTAGTAACGTACCATGTTCCGCTTTAGCAATTGCATATAAGATAGAGTCTGCACGGGGAGCACTTAAAGTCAACCAACAGTTGAGGAGGTTCGCATGATAGTAGGAAATAATGTCTGGCATGGAGATGCCCCCTTTTTGTTTAAACAGAGCTTATAATATTTGTATGTTTCAAAAAGGTTAAAGGGCATGGATTTTATGTTTATCCTTATGTTGAGTAGTGTTAATAAAAGCTGTGGCCAACCGCACATAACCAAAAAGTCGACTTTTTGGTTATGTGAGGTTGGCCACAGCTTTTTATCATGATTTGGAGGTCACTGATGGTTGGGAGAGGACGGTGTTTGCTGTTGGAAGCTATTATTAGCATACCTGCAGTAATAAATTGTAACAAACCCTCAAGAGTCAGAAGTATGCATTGTGCATTTTCTGTGGATGTTCTGGCTGCTTTCAGGGTGCTATCACTCCTTCCCCTCTATAAGTAGCTGGCTTTGTATGTTTGTTGTTAGCAGTGGTGGATCCAGGCTTTGCGGGGCCCTGGGCAATTGACTGTGGCGGGGCCCTACTTACAAAAACCCGACATGTAGGTTTTTTCTGTCCGCTTGAAAAGTCGGACATCTTTAGGACAGGCACGGAGTGTAAAACAATGCACCTGATGTCCATTTAAAGGGGCTCTATCAGCAAAATTATGCTAATAGAGCCCCACATATGCGTGAAGCCTTTAAAAAGGCTATTCAGGCCCCGTAAATGTTATATTAATCCCCAGTCCTGTTTTTAAATAAAAGCATAAAAACATATATGCAAATCTTACTGAACATGCACCATAGGCGGGGATGCACGATGCCGCGTCATCTTCGGGCACGCCTGCCTCTTCTGTCTTCTTGGAGCGACGCCCTCTGGTCCCGTCTCTTCTGCCAGCTTCCTATTGGTCTTTTTCCGGCTTGAGGTCTTCAAATCTCGCGCCTGCGTAGTAGCGCTTCCCTCCGGAGCGCTACTGCGCAGGCTCACTCACCATTTTACTTAATGGCAGTTCGCAAGCGTGTAGTACGCTCGTGTAGTTCTACGGGGACTGGCAAGTGAGCCTGCGCAGTAGTGCTCTGGAGGGAAGCGCTACTACACAGGCATGGGATTTGAAGACAAGAAGACGGAAGAAGACACGGAACCAGAGGGCGTCACTACAAGAAGACAGAAGAGGCAGGCGTGCCCGAAGATGACGTAGCATCATGCATCCCTGCCCATGGTGCACGTTCAGCTACGATTAGCATATATGTTTTAATGCTTTTATTTAAAAATGGAACCGGGGTTTAATATCACATTTACGGTGCCTGAATAGCCTTTTTAAAGGCTATTCACACATATGTGGGGCTCTATTAGCATAATTTTGCTGATAGAGCCCCTTTAAATGAATGCAGAATGTCACGGACACAGCTAGTGTCCGCTGCTAATGTCCATGCAAGACATTAGCAGCGGACACTGATGGTAGTGTGAACGCCCCCTAAGATACTCCATGTGCCTCATATTAATACCAATTAACACTATCATGTCCTTCACATTAACCCCCTGTGTGCCTCACATAAGAGTTACTGATATGTGAGAGACATGGAGGTAATAATGAAGTATCTTCATGATTAGTACCCCCATATATTTCACACATCAGTAACCCTTATGGTGAAGTACACAGGGGGTTAATGTGAGGGACATGATGGGGTTAGCTGCTATTAATATGAGGCACATGGAGTTACTAAAACTAAATGAATAACTCCAAATGCCTGACATTAATAGGCATAGTAAGTGTAATCCCCCTCCCCCCTCCAGCCTGTACCTGCGTGTTCTTTCTTTGCTTTCACTTTGCTGAACTTCTCCCTCTCGTGTGTAAGATGCAGGACGGCAGGGATCTTCTGTAGAGTGATAAGCTCCGCCTCCTCGGCTCTCCTCACCCTCTCATTGGTTGACAGAGGGCAGCCAGAGAAGGGGGGTGAGGTGGGAGCATCCTCTAGCCATAGCTGCAGCTCCCTGGCTGGCTGCTGTCTATTAGCCGATGCTGAAGGTACACAGTGTGCTTCATATACTTCCCAATAGGCAAAGTATATGTGTGAAGCACACTGTGTGCAGGGAGCTGCAGCTACTGATAGAGGACCGACAGGGGGCCCCTGCAAGTGCTGGGGCCCTCGGCAATTGCCCTGCCGGCCGACCCGAGTTTTGTTAGGTCCGGGCCCTGCCGCGGGGCCCCACTGGGCGCGGGGCCCCGGGCGGTTGCCCGGCTCGCCCGGCCCTGGATCCGCCCCTGGTATTTAGTTTGCAGCTTTGCTAACTGGTTAGAAGCTCAGATCTGCTCCCAACCTTATCACAGACTCTCAATATCATGATCCAATGAACAGAAAAGTTCTCCAGGACCACTGACGTAGAACACATAAGTCCTCCAGGGAGACGGCTCTGTTGTTGTTATGTACACAGATGTTGATTCCATCTGAACTATCCGATGTGTAAGCAATAAGACTCTTCTGGAGGCCTATAGCGCAGCCTTCCCACGATCCTTTGTGAGATGCATGTTTCTTCTGAAAGCTTCAGCAGTGTGTGCACTGAGCCTGGATATCCTGAGAGGGTCAGACTTGGGCTGCCACCTGCTAACTCCAGTTCCACAAACATGTCTCCTACTCTGATCAGTGGCGCCAGCAAGCCGCACAGTGTGATTATTTGTCTTAGCAGAGGAGGGAGGCAGCAAGAGAAACAAACGCAGACAAATTATTATAATTTATATTCCCTCTGCAAAGAAATCAGATCTCTTAGAGGGGGAAGGAGGATGGGGATAAGGGGGGTGCTCACTCAATAATGGCACAATTTATAATATTAGAGCTCAAAAAACTCAAAAAGGGATGTCCCGGATGTGATGCACTAACCCTCTCCATCCTACAGAGGCAGTGGTCTGCTCTGATTCATTGTTATGGCCAAATGATAGATATTATTCAGAACAGGGACAATTTTAGTATAATTCAGCATAGTTTATGGTTTGCCACAGTTAACAGCATTGTAACCTCTCTGTTGTACAGACACCATATATATTCAGATTAGGGGCACCCCCAACAAAAAATAAATGAAAAAAATGGGGAATGCACTACTTCCTGTTAACAGGAAACTAGTAGCATTGTAAGTGCTAGTCGGGTTGTGATTGGAGAATATGTAAACCAGTTCCACAACTTGGCTGATGGTAGACGCTGTTCTTTTTCTCACAGACAGTTATCCACTCCATTGTGTCTGAGGTTTGCTACATGCAGTAATCATATACTGTCGCTGATATTGAAGCTCTAGAATGTGCCACAGTGACACAGCAATGTATTGTCTCTGCCCAAGTGCCCATAAATACTGCTCCACATAATGACGGTGGCGTATATCTTTCCCCACATTGACATTTATGCTGAGTTCACGTGGAGTTTTTTGGTCAAGATTTTGATGCGAAATCTGCCTTAGAATCCAGCTCCAAAAAACGCCTCCTATTGACTTCAAAGCAAGCCGTTCACTTCTTTTTTCCGCTGGCATTTTTTTCCCGCTCGTGGCAAAAAGAAGCGAGCTGCCTTATCTTGCCATGAATTCTGCGGCTGAATCCATAATGGCGTCTACGGCGCACACTCCCTCCTGATTAGGTCTATCATTTGGGCCTAATCCAGAGTGGAATGCCATGACTGGCATCCAGTCGTGGCTAGCCATGGGAGGCAATTTTTGGAGGCTGCTTCTGAGGCGGCTTCCTACATCAAAATATAGTCCAAAAAACTCTAAGTGAACTTACCCTTACAAGTAGAGATAGATATTCTCCATTGGGTCTGCACTGGTAAAACAAAGTGGATTTCAGAAGAAGCACAGCAGCGATTACACCGCCAGCAACTTGTAAGTTAAAGTTGCAGACTAGCCAGATTACGGTTTACTGGACAGATATACATTCCTTTATGACTGATATATATTTTTTTCTTTTATGTAGATTGTGAGCCCCACATAGAGCTCACAATGTACATTTTTCCCTACCAGTATGTCTTTAGAATATGGGATGAAAATCCATGCAAACACGGGGAGAACATACAAACTCCTTGCAGATGTTTTTTTGCCCTTGGTGGGATTTGAACACCAGGACTCCAGCGCTGCAAGGCTGCAGTGCTAACCACTGAGCCACTGTGTGGCCCCTCTTTATAACTGCTATTGACATGCAGGAGGAAAAGAAGATGGGGATGAAAATAAATGATAATGATGATGACCATGTGATAGGTGTGGATGTAGACTGCCTACAAAGACGATCATGAGATCAAGGATTACACCACTTTCCAAATTATTATACAAATTATCTTTTTATTTGATTTTCCTAAATGGTTGATGCAAATGACAGTCAGTATAATGTTCAACTCTTCGAGTGTTAGGGAGCCTTCACACGATGTAACGCTGCGCTCATTCTGATTGTAAAAACACGTTCAGAATGAGTGTGTAAAAAGCAGCTCCCATTGACTTGAATGGGAGCCGGCATACGTGCGCTCCCCATTGAAATCAATGGGAGGCTTTTTTCCCTATGCTTTCAATGTATTATGGGCAAGACTAAGCACATCCATTGTATAAAGTATAGTACTGTCCTTTAGTGAGTAGCGATGAGGCTGCAACACTCAACTTTAGTATAGGCCAACAACATAAGTCTTTAGGGGTTCCACGTAGCGTTTTTCCCACAGTGCTTTTTGGGTATGTCTCAGTACGTGGGGCCTTAGCCTTATAGAGGACTGGTTTGTTTTATTAAATCCTTGTATTCTCTATGAAATGACAGATTTAATCTTCTTTTCTTTTAACAATACTTTAGCTGCACAACTCCTGTTTTTCCTCCTAAAAATGTATGAAAAAACTGTTGTGTCCCTCCACTCTTTGAAATTGTCTATTTCGTGATGCAAGTAATAAAATGCATAGGGACACAACCCTATGATAAAGGGAATGGTAACACCCAGTTGTCATTTTAGTTAGAATTTTCTAGGACAAATGGCATAGTGATGGGTCAGCTGACTGGTCCTCTCTAAATGCTGGCAGGAGGATTACATTGAAATTACTACTTTACTGGATCCATTTACAGACTATGGTGGAGATACACTTTTTACTCTCTATCTGAACCTCCTCGAAGGTAACATTTTGGAGGCAGTATGGGTTCTGAGATGCTGGCATTGACTTTGAAACAAGTTGACAGTGCTTAGTTTAAAACATATGTCCATTGGAGCTTTGACTTTCTAATGTGGAATGAATTCTTCTGTATTATCAGCTGGTAATACTCTGCAGGTTTAAAAGTGGCTGCGACCATCATCCCTCACCTGTCTTCTCTTTGGGCGACGTCATCATGTTTCCTTTCAAATAGTCTCAGCTTACATCTTCTGATGCTTTGTTTTACCTAAGTCCTTCCTCTCCACAAGCGGCTTCTCCTTCATGTGCAAATAGCATGGAAGGCATTATGGAGTTACCTTATTAATAGTACATGTAAAATGTGTGATTTACATGTTAACTTTATGATGGTGGTGTTGGTGGGGGAACAGCCAATCTTTAGTACTGCACAGCTATATATCACAATATAGCAACAATATGTGTAACCCTTTCGTTAATGGCTGTTTTAATAATTCTACTTAAAAAAACAAAAAAAATGTTGCAATGGAAAAGTGCAATGAAGCATCCACCCATTCAAACCGGAGTACAAAGCATCACAGTGCTCGGAATTAGTGGGTGACCCAGTGGGTGGACACTTTCCTTACTGTGTTTCCAACGTCTAGTAGTAACTGTTAAATAAAGCGATCAAAATGATCCATTATGGCAGACATTGTAATTCCCGGTGCTATCTTTGTTGTCCTTGGAAGATGGAAGACTGGATGTGGCATTATATGAATGAAGTATTCAGTATTCTATTTGGTAATATCTTTAGTCTGTGTATTATGGTGCATTTATTCTGGTATTTGGGCCTTCATGGTATTTGTATTGCAGAACAATATGTGTTTTGAGATTATATATATATATATATATATATATATATATATATATATATATATATATATAATCTCTTTATATGCCATTACCTTTCAAACACTTAGCATTTTTACTTAATATATTTCCACTTTCATGAGGCACTTTTTCAAAATAAAATGCAAACCACAGGATGGAGGAACCAGGGGACAATACCGATATTCTTGGATAGGGAGAAATCTATAAGAATTTGTTTTTATCTTACCTTCTTCTTCCTAATTATGTAACTCTTAAATCCTATATATCAATATCCCATTTTTTAAGTGTCCCAATTTTATGAACATGAAAAAGTTACAGGGGCTGTCCAGAATAAAACAACATTTATACATTTAAACTAAACTCCTTTTTCCTGCCTACTTTATAAATTACTTCCATTACCAAAAATCAATAATTACCATTATCGCTGGGGCAGTCACGTGACCACCCCAGGCACATTTTCTGAGTCATATGACGTTCTGTTTCGTACATACAATATGTAAGACATGTCGACGTTTGTTGTGTATTGTACGTCTTATTTTTATTGGCTTATTTTCTTTGGGCGGAAAACAATAAACAAGGAGAGGGTCAGTGAGTGAGAGGGAGGAGAGTTAGAACTAGGAGTTTACAGATGGCTACTGATGATGTAGTGGATGGGCTCGCTAGGGAAACAGGGAGGGGGGGGGGGTGAGAAAGGGAGGGGGTCAGTGAGAGAGGGAGGAGAAAAAAACCCCAGGAAGTTATGGATGTAATCAAATGCAGAAGATGCCAGGAGCTGACTGAGAACCCCAGAAATCACTCAAAACACTGTTAAAGGTATTTGGTTCTGCTCTTATTCACCTATTAATCACACTAACAGGCCATCTTTGAAATTTTTTTTTTTAAATGGATTAACTGACTTGTAAAAATAAACTAGTGTTTTGCTGCCTGAAACTTGGTGAAAGAGTCTTTTGAATTTTGTGTACACCAGAAAATCATCTAGTGCTGAACAGAATAGTTCCCCACTATAAGGGTCAGTGCACACTGAGTTTTTCCCACTGATTTTGACACTGAATCCGCCTCAAAATCAGCCTCCAAAATAAGACACGAAAAGGACTTGTTCTAAATTTTGTGGCCCGGACTGACGGCCCACACACGTGACCGTGTAATTCAAGGTCATATGTACAGGCCCATAGAAATGAATGGGTCAGTGTGCTATCTGTAAAATATAAGGGTAGCACACTGATCACGGCCACGGTCGTCTTCAAGAGGCCTTAACCAATGCTGTGCAAGGGGCCTGACACTGGGGACTGAGTGGCCTGTCTCCCACAGTGCAGATGTAAAGGTCACACTGAAGTAAAGAATAAAAGCATCTTTTATTAACACCACCTAGGCCAGGCAGAAGTCTTTATTTAAAACAATCAAATAAAAAAAACCCCTAAATTCTATCAGGCACCTAAGTCTGAAAAAAATCCATAAGATCCATTTGGTAATGTTTGGTAGACAACCTGTCTCTGTGCAAAACGAGCCCGATGTTGATTTAGCAATTCCTTAAATATTCCACATGGCAATGTTGTGTTTTTCTCTCTCCATCCAATGATTTTTTTTTTTTTTTAATGATGCAGTGTTATTGGCTCGGTGACTACTTATCACTTGTGCGGGTCGATGCCTCCCACAGGCATCACAAATAATCAAGGCTCTGTTCCCTTGTAGACTAGACGGGCACAGACTGACTGGTGGAGGTGAGCCCCATCTACAGAGCTATCTTGGAAAAATATTTTTTGATCATGTTTTACTGCTAACCCAGCTATGTCATAGACTTGGCCATGATTTCTGTGTTTTTCTGCCAAGGTTGTGTATGTAAAATGTAAAGCCTTGCACTTTGTGAAATAATGAGGACACTATATTTTGGTTGAGGGGAAATGGGGACATATTGTTAATCAGTAGTGTGCACATTATCTGTTTACATAGTGACTGTGTACAAGCCTCCTTGTAGAACAGACCACAGTGGCCTTCAGCATTCAGCGTTATACACTACAGCAGACAGATTGCAGAACATGATATAGCTACTTTAACATCTCTGCACTCCCTGTTAGAAAGACAGGAGAGTGACTCTGGCTGGACATAGTGCTATAAAACAGCAAAGAGCAGCATAGTCATGGCCGTATGTGTTGGCAACCCTGAAATTTTTCCAAAAATGTAAGCATTTTTCCCATAAAATTATTGCAATTACACATGTTTTATTTCTTTTGCAAACTGCTCCAGGTCTAACAACAGCAATTTTTAATATACAGTCCTATGAAAAAGTTTGGGCACCCCTATTAATCTTCATCATTTTTAGTTCTAAATATTTTGGTGTTTGCAGCAGCCATTTCAGTTTGATATATCTAATAACTGATGGACACAGTAATATTTCAGGATTGAAATGAGGTTTATTGTACTAACAGAAAATGTGCAATATGCATTAAACCAAAATTTGACCGGTGCAAAAGTATGGGCACCTCAACAGAAAAGTGACATTAATATTTAGTAGATCCTCCTTTTGCAAAGATAACCGCCTCTAGTCGCTTCCTGTAGCTTTTAATCAGTTCCTGGATCCTGGATGAAGGGATTTTGGACAAACAATTCAAGTTCAGTTAAGTTAGATGGTCGCCGAGCATGGACAGCCCGCTTCAAATCATCCCACAGATGTTCAATGATATTCAGGTCTGGGGACTGGGATGGCCATTCCAGAACATTGTAATTGTTCCTCTGCATGAATGCCTGAGGATTTGGAGCGGTGTTTTGGATCATTGTCTTGCTGAAATATCCATCTCCGGCGTAACTTCAACTTCGTCACTGATTCTTGAACATTATTCTCAAGAATCTGCTGATACTGAGTGGAATCCATGCGACCCTCAACTTTAACAAGATTCCCGGTGCCGGCATTGGCCACGCAGCCCCAAAGCATGATGGAACCTCCACCAAATTTTACAGTGGGTAGCAAGTGTTATTCTTGGAATGCTGTTTTTTTTGGACGCCATGCATGACACTTTTTTGTATGACCAAACAACTCAATCCTTGTTTCATCAGTCCACAGGACCTTCTTCCAAAATGAAGCTGGCTTGTCCAAATGTGCTTTTGCGTACCTCAGGCGACTCTGTTTGTGGTGTGCTTGCAGAACCGGCTTCTTTCTCATCACTCAACCATACAGCTTCTCCTTGTGCAAAGTGCGCTGTATTGTTGGCCGATGCACAGTGACACCATCTGCAGCAAGATGATGCTGCAGCTCTTTGGAGGTGGTCTGTGGATTGTTCTTGACTGTTCTCACCATTCTTCTTCTCTGCCTTTCTGATATTTTTCTTGGCCTGCCACTTCTGGGCTTAACAAGAACTGTCCCTGTGGTCTTCCATTTCCTTACTATGTTCCTCACAGTGGAAACTGACAGGTTAAATCTCTGAGACAACTTTTTGTATCCTTCCCCTGAACAACTATGTTGAACAATCTTTGTTTTCAGATCATTTGAGGGCCGGCTATCCATGTTCGGCGACCATCAAACTTAACTGAACTTGAATTGTTTTGTAAAGAGGAATGGTCCAAAATCCCTTCATCCAGGATCCAGGAACTGATTAAAAGCTACAAGAAGCGACTAGAGGCTGTTATCTTTGTAAAAGGAGGATCTACTAAATATTAATGTCACTTTTCTGTTGAGGTGCCCATACTTTTGCATCGGTCAAATTTTGGTTTAATGCATATTGCACATTTTCTGTTAGTACAATAAACCTCATTTCAATTCTGAAATATTACTGTGTCCATCAGTTATTAGATATATCAAACTGAAATGGCTGCTGCAAATACCAAAATATTTAGAACTAAAAATGATTAAGATTAATAGGGGTGCCCAAACTTTTTCATAGGACTGTATGTGTTCAATAGGATTCAGATCTGGACTCATTGCTGGCCACTTCATAACCCTCCAGTGCCTTGTTTCCATCCATTTTTGCATGCTTTTGGAGTATGTTTGGGATCACTGTTCTGTTGGAAGACCCCAAGGACGCAAACCCAGCTTTTGAACATTGAGCTCTACATTGAGTTCCAAAATTCTTTGGTAACCTTCAGATTTCATGATGCTTTGCACACAGTTAAGGCACCCAGTACCAGAGGCAGCAAATCAACCCCAAAACATCTTCGAACCTCCACTGTATTTGACTGTCGGTAGTGTATTTTTTTCTTTGTAGGCCTCATTCAGTTTTTGGTAAACAGTAGAATAATGTGCTTTACCAAAAAACTCTGTCTTGGTTTCATCTGTCCACAAGATATTTTTCCGTAAAGATTTTGACTTACTCACGTACATTTTGGCAAACTGCAGTCTAGCTTTTTTTAAGTCTCTGTGTCAGCAGTGGGGTCCTCCTAGATCTCCTGACATAGCATCAAATGTCAACGGATAGTTTGTGCTGACGTTGATGCACTCTGAGCCTGTAGGACAGCTTGAATTTCTTTGCAACTTGACTGGGGCTGCATATCCACCATTCGGACTATCCTGTGCTACAACCTTTCAGCAATTTTTCTCTTCCGTCCATGTCCAGGGAGATTAGCTACAGTGCCAGGGTTGGAAACGTCTTGATTTTATTTGTACTATGGAAAAAGGAACACCAGCATATGGGTTCACAAGGGGTCTGAGGATTTCATCTCAGTACCTAATGGCAGTCAGGCTACCTCTGATGAGCACATGAAGGGCTGTGAGGCCCCCGCATCGGTCATGCTGAAGGATGTTGCAGGCAGCAGATCGCTCTCCACAGCATTCCAGACTCTGTCACGTCTATCACATGTGTTCAGTGTGAACCTGCTTTCATTTGTGAAGAGCACAGGGCGCCAGTGGCGAAGTTGCCAATCCTGGTGTTCTGTGGCAAGTACCAAGCATGGTGTTGGGCTATGAGCACAACCCCCATCTGTGGACCTCGGGCCCTCATACCATCCTCACGGAGTCGGTTTCATGCACATTTTTGGCCTGCTAGAGGTCATTTTGTAGGGCTCTGGCATTGTTCCTCCTGTTACTTGCAAAAGGAGGATGTAGCGGTCCTGCTGCTAGGTTATTGCCCTCCTAAGGCACCCTCCACATCTCCTGGTGTACTGGCCTGTCTCCTGGTAGCGCCTCCAGCGTGTCATATTGCACCACAGATACTCCAGCAGGTAGCGGTCTATTATAAAACAAAAAAAAAGTAATTATACTTACCGACATGAGCACTGCTCTCCCTGCCGCCGCCTCTTCTCTTGGCAGACGTCTGCATAGCGAGGTGTGGCACCCAAGGCGGCCACCTCACCTCGCCTCATTAAAGGTGCGGTGCTGAGGCTAAGGCCCCAAGTTGTATCCAGCAGCAAAAAAGTATCGCAGTTCTTCCCACAGCGCTTTGGTCAGAAAGTTCATAGAGGTTTCCTCTGTGGACTTTCTGCTACAATTACAATTAGGGAAATTGTCAGTGTTTCCATAGATATAATTGACATGCTGCAATTTCCCAAACCATGACTGTTTTGGAAATTGCCCCGTGTTCGCAGCGCTTTTTTTTTTAACCGCAAAATGGAGATGGAAATTGCTGTGACTGTGACTTTGCTTTGTTTACGCCGGCCTAAAAACGTTCTACTACCTTACACGACAGGTGGGTGGGTCGTGTTAAAATGGGACACGGCTTGTTAGGAAAGGGGCATAAATTAAGATGCGACATCATGTACTAAAATGTGGCAAGGTTTCGGCACGTTTTTGTCAAGTTTCTACCAAGTCTATATACATCCTAATGTGGGAATGGTGTTGCTTTAGTCCCGTTCTGGATTATATTGTTATCTTTTCCAGGGACTGAGAGATTGTACCACCTATTATTCCCTATGCATTCCTGTATGGTGCCTGGAGTGGTAGAAGCACTTTTATAGCTATTAATTCTGCAATTAAATCTTCCAATGTATGAAGTGGGAATATAACAGATTTAATTTAATAGCTATTTAGGTTGCAGTATAATCCACTAATATCTGGAGTGGATATATACCGTATTTTTCGGACTATAAGACGCACCCAGGTTTTAGAGGAGGAAAATAGGGAAAAAAAATTTTGAAGCAAAAACTGGTAAAATATTTAATATATGGGAGTTGTAGTTTTGCAACAGCTGCAAGGCCACATTGACAGGTGACCCTGCAGCTGTACGGGGATGCATAGAGTGTTTTTTTTTTGCGGGTCCAGAAGTACTTTTTATTTATACCATTTTGGGGAATATCTATTGCTTAGATCACCTTTTATTGAAAAAAAACCCCGGTGGTTTATTATATATGATTTTCTGCTTTTATATATATATTCTAGGGACAGGAGGTGATTTATAACTTTTATTTATTTCATATTTTTATTATATATTTTTAAAGCTTTTTTTTTTTTTTAAACTATTTTATTCCCCCCCCCCATAGACCCAGCCGCAATACTAATATATAGCAGTGACAGGCCTGGGAGCCTCATTAGGCTCCCGGCTGTCACCCGAACAGGTCGGCTCCTGCGATACCGCCGCGCAGGAGCCGGCCTGCAACTTTACAGGTACGGGGCCGGTGGGGACCGGCCCCGGGGGAGAAGAGGCCGCTGATACAGACTGCAGACCCGGCATCCGCTGTACTAGAGAGGCGGATGCTGGGGAGGGATAGACGCCGGGGCCTGAGACATCGCTGCCCTGCCCTGCATGAAGCCAGCGATGGGGGGACGGAGGAGCTGCTGCTGGCTTCATGCAGGGCAGAGGAGCGCAGCGATGTCGCAGGCCCCGGCACCTGTAATGGCGTCTATCACTTGCCGGCTTCCGCCTCTCTATTACAGTGGATGCCAGGCGCCACATTCGGCCTATAAGACGCACCCTTCTTTTCCCCCCAAATTTTGGGGAAAAAAAGTGCGTCTTATAGTCTGAAAAATACGGTAGCAGAATTGCTAGCGATTGACTCTACAGGTACCTTTATGTACAGAGTTTGTCTATAGGTGAGGAGGGTTTTACACATTTTGGATGAGAGATTATTAACCCCTGGATTTATTTTTCCCCCACCTAGTTTGGGTCCATTCACACGGAGGAAAATGGTGAGGAATTTGGTGTGGAATTTCAACGCTGAAAAAAAGCCTCCCATTGACTTCAATTAGAACCCATTGAAGTCAATGGGAGGCTTTTTATTCAGTGCTGAAATTCCACACCAAATTCCTCACCATTTTCTTCCGTGTGAATGGACCCTTAGAGTGAGTGCGTTTGTGATTCAGATGTTTAAGGGCTTTTACTACCTTTCTCTGCTCTGGAAATTCACAGATTACCAGCAGATTTACTCAGCTATCAATAACTCATTGGCACTATCTGTTATATGTGCGCATTTTTGCAGCAATGCTTAGACCTCAGTCCTTATGTGATATACATAATAGTGAGCTATATCTATAGTTTATATCTTTGGACTAGGAGGTCGTATTTACAATTTGATGTGTCTAGTGTTATAGTGACATAGAATATTGTTCAGTTTTTAATAGAACATGAAAAGTTGAGTTATATTCTCTTATCTAGTTATTTAAGCCATTTTTTTCTAGTTTGTTCATACATTTGACCTAGTGGAGAGCATGTACAGGACACATAATGTAATGCATGTATATAGTGGTACAATCAACAGTATATTGAGGTCAGCTCTTGAGTGTGATACACAATGTAACTCTGAGTCAATATATGTTATAAATAATGTTATAAGTAATGTATGATTGTATGTACATAGTAACTTCATTAGTATGGTTGAAAAACACCCCACATATGTTAGGGATGGAAAGGAAATAAGTATTCTATACATTTCCATAAGCATTAATGCTATTTTGTTCTATAAAAACATCTTGCATTTATACACATTGGACCTCATTTGCCATATGGCAAAACACTGTCTGTCCATATCTGCTTGTACCCTAGGCACATCCTGTACTACATAGCTTGGTGTCACCTGCAAAAGTAGTGACAGAGCTATTAATGCTATCCTTTATATCAATAACTAAACCCTGGGGTACACCACTTATAACAGAGGACCAGTCTGAGATGTGGTCATTGACCACAACTCTCTGGATATGATCCTTACAGTGTTGATGGAAATGGTCTCTGGTCTGCAAGATTCTTTGTATGTGCTGGAGAATTGTCTCTCAGCAACTACAACTTGTTCAGTGAAAGAAAAAGTTTCAAAAGGAATTCTGTCACTTAAATGAAGAACAGTATTGTCATTGAAGACCGGGGGTGAGGTTTAGAAGGGTTTACTGGCAAAAAATCAGGACACTTCATCTGGTAAGTAGCAACTAGTTGACATGTGGCAGATAATTAGCATACCACACGTTAATGAAATTTCTTTTTCTGGGCAAAGTTAGAACATTAGTTCAGATAGGCCTATATTGTTGTTTAAGCGCATTGTCAACTTTCTGGAAGTGTCATAAGTGACAACAAACTCCCATTTAATGCTCATTCTTTCATCATCTATTAACTTTGTTCTATAGTTTTATTGTACTTGTCATGACTTTATTGCAGAACCAGTGGATGCTGTACATACAGACGAAGCAGAGTCATACCTCCCAACTTTCAAAGGATAGAAAGAGGGACAAAATGTGAAGCACACTGCGACAAGTTTAGCTCTACCCACTTCTACGTTGACTCCGTCCATTCTCATCCATTTTTCCATGGGCCCTCCACACAGTATAATGTTTCTACAGTCATCCTAACATTATATGCCCTGGCATTATAATGTTCCCCTCCAATTGCCCCACAGTATTAAGCCCCTCTCCTTGTGCCCCAGTTTAAACTGGTGGAAACTAGAGGGGGCATTAAATTGGGGCAGTTGAAGGAGGACATAAAACTATGGGGCAGTAGGAGGTTAACATTAAACAGAGGGGGTAGTTGGAGGGGGACATTAAATTGAGGGCAACTAGAGGCAGACATGTCCCCCTCCAGCTACCCCACATGGTTTAATGTTCTCCTCCAGTTGCCCCCACTTTATTGTCTCCCTCCATTTACTGCCCCATTTTAATATCCACTCCTCAATCTGTTCCCAGTTTAATGTCCCCATTTATCTGCCCCCAGTTTAATTGCCCCCTAGATCTGCCCCAAGTTTAATTGCCCCTTCTTCTGCCTTCAGCTTAATTGCCCCTAGATATGCCCCTCAGTCCCCCCCTCTTGCGCACACATGCGGTTTCTTCTCTCCTCCTTTCCTTCCACCAGTCTCTATTCCCAGCAGCTTCCTCTTTCTGTTTAGTACCACACTGACCTGTAGTATCCAAAATAGCTCTGCCCACACAAGAGTCTGATCACATGGCCATGACATCATAAAAAGTTACTAGGATTTAGCAACTATCTTTAGCCTCTACCCTTCCCTAACAAAGTTTGTTAACAGCAAAACACTTCAAGGGCATAGTGGGACAAACCGTAAGCTCTCTGGGACAGGGGACAGCAGTGTAAAATCGGGATTGCGCCACCGGATCCGGGACGGTTGGGAGCTATGGCAGAGTTAGGCTCAGTTCACATCTGCATTTGGGGATTCTGTTTTCCTCTCCACATGAAAAATGCAGAGAGAAAAGCGCTGCAAGCAGCACTTTTCTTTCTGCATTTTACGTGCAGCAACAGAGCGGAAACCTCATGGATCCCATTATAGTCCATGGGGTCTGCGGGTTTCTGAAGGTATCCACTTTTTTATGTTGATTAGGTTTCCATTCGGGATGTTCTGAAGTTCTGCAGTTGGTTAAACTGCTGCAGTATGATAGCTTATCATTATTAACTATGCTACCTCTGTAAAACATCTTAAATGAGTGCGACATTGTTTTCCCATGTGCTACTGTGCAGCCATGGCACTGTCATCATTAAACTATATAGAATTTGATGTTTGTGGACCTGAGCATTATTCCTTCTTGCTGATGGTGCTCAGCATGGCTGGAAGTTTAGCAGACATGCTGTATGCCCCAGAGACCAGACTCAGAACAGCCTTGTAAACCTTGTACCAGATAAGGCTCCTAAGGTCATTCCACATCATTGCCTCTCTCTTTGGCTGACCCTGGTGACCAAACTAAATACACTATTGTTATTAGTGCCTGAGATTAGTAGCTGAGGGGTGCCTGCCGGAATGTTGCCTCAGTTTTTACCAGAAAGTTTATAAAAACATTTCCTAAACTACAGAAGATCCATTCACTTACCTAGGATAATTGAAGGGAGTACAGCATTTATCAATACAGTAGCATAGTGTCAGGGCTGAGATCTGCGGGAATGACAGGAGGGTGAATGTAATACTATGGTAATTATACTATGTTTATGCACATCATGAATTGATTGTTAGGTGGCTGAACATGTAGAAATGACCCCACGAGCTGATCTTGTAGACTGTAGTGATTGGTGGTCTCTAATACTGTATGTAGACCCCTTGTTCTGGGATCAAAGCCAGTACCACCCATCTGTTCACTGACCCACTGACCCCAGGATAGATGTGTCTGGGCCTTGGAGTCCACTGGCCAGCAGGACACAGACACTAGGCACAAGAGAGCAATTTGTTATTTATAGAGCAGGCAGCACAGCTTGATCTAATAATGCTAATTCCTGTAAACAATGTGCTAGGTATGCTATCCTCCAGTGCACCCTTAGCTGGGATGTAATGGCATTGCCACTGGCTTTGCAGATTTATTGGTCAATATCTTTTAATAATGCAGATGTTGTCATATGCATGAAGAAGTATAGAGGAATGGCAGCTGTTAATTCACCCCAGCTCATCCCACCCAATAGCCTGATAAAATACAGACAAGTCAATGACAAGGAATGACATTATGGTACCCATAAATTATAGCCTTGGGGTGTTTACAGAGGTGTCCAGGTTGCACCTTTCACCGTAACAAATGCATGTTTACATCTTGTTATTGCCTCTGGAATGCAGGAACCTTATACAACTTGCTGACACCACGCACTTCCAATATGTTTTCTCCATTATTTCTCCAGCTTCTTAAAGGGAGTGTGTCATCATCATCAGGCAGTGTTAGTTTATATTAAAGGGGTTGTCAAGTGAATATAAAAGTTCACTGGTGACAGGGGTAATCAGAACCAAAACATTTGCTTATACTTGCCCATCTTTGCTCCCTGTGGCAGAGTAATGTCATCCCAGCAGTGAATAAGGATGAATATAGCCACTTTTTATAACTACCTCTTCCACCAGGGAATTGTATTTCCTAGATAACCCCCTGTAAACATATATTTAGAATGATTGGTGTTTTTTTCTTTCATGTTCTAATCTATGTGGAAAACCAAAACTGTAATCCGGCACTGTGGTTATGGCTTCACAATAAAGCATATACTTCCTGTTCTGCAGAGATCACTTTTCAGTAGTCATTCCATTAGTAACACCTATATTATAAAGCTGGGGACAGATAACATAAAGGATCCACCTTTCAAAAACGCTGATGTTTAAAGCTCAGCTCTTCCCCTCTCAGGCTAAGGCACCATATTGTGGAATGCAGCTAAAAAAATGCAGCATTTATCTTGGCATTTTTACGACATTTTTCTTGTCATTTGATAATTTTTCAAAAAAGCTTTTTTGAAATGATTTTTGATAAAACACAACTTTTCCGCAGTTTTTTTTCTGCAATGTGTGGATGGGATTAGCCAGAATCTCATTCACTATGTTGGTGATGTAAAAGGCAGTGTTTTTTTTTTGTTGTTTTTTTTTTGCCCAGTGCCTATAATATTTTGCTATAGAGGTCAATTTCCAGTCTATAGATTGCTATGATCCATGTGAGTGGTGTCAAGCATATCTCCGAATGCTGTTAACAGCTGCCCAAGCAAGATGGGTACCCTATAATCATGTACAGAATGTGTGCTCATATACGGCTTTGATCATTAAGAAATCTAGGTGATATTTTCCTTTCATGGCCTTTTACAAACTGATATATTGAGATCTTAGGTTCCTGCCTAAATACATTGCAGTTTTGCTTGTTTATCCTGTTGTTTGGATGATGCCCTAGTTATTTTTATATATCCCGAGTGAAATACCAGATACCAGATACCTTCACTGAGCAGTTTTATACCCAGATCCAGTAGGGAATTGGAATTCTTTTCCCACCAAGGTATTCAACTAAAACGTAAACTTAATTTTCTAACCTAATATATACAGTGTTTAGTTAAAATAATAAATAACATGCCTCATGCGTTCTGTACTTATAGAGCTATGCCATAAAGCTCAATGATTTTTCTCATTTGTTCACCCAGATCATTGTCCTGTAATTTCCCTAAGTCATATTGCTAAGTATGTAACTAAGATAAGACAACTTTTCTATATAACCAACAAAAATATCTGCATTACCTATCAATATGTAGAGAGTGAGTCCATTCCTTGTTAAAGGAACAGCATAGTGATTAACACTAATTAAAAAAACAGGCAAAATATTTGGAGTTAATAATTCACCTGCCACATATTCAGGTTACTTTTCTTGAATAGATCCAGTATGCCAGTCCTCAGGATGCAGATACAGTTGAATACAGTGGTGACGCACAGTTGTATTCTTACAGTGTGTGACAAGACAGGGTTAGAAGTATGGCTTAAAATGTTGCAAGAGTAGTCCCTCTAGGATCTTTAAAAGTTTGAAGGTTTGGGGTTATAGCGACATACTGGAAAGTATATAATAAACATAAAGCTCTCCAAATGTTGTAGGACATAGTTTACTTTATGTTGTCAATCTGCGGTGTAAATGTTATATAATGCATAGGAGACATACACCTGCATAAAAGGACCACTTGTATAGAATTGTGTGTATATAAGGAATAATGCACTCATCTAATATCTAATACCTGACATCGTTATCATTCTTCACTATGTACAATAGGGTTTATCTGCAGGGAGAGCTCAATGACTTGTAGTGCTGCTGACCCTACAATGTATGATCCTTGGCCAGGTCCACTTGCAGACAGCAGGTGGATATATGTTGAGTGTGAGAAGGGAATGGGTCAGAGGAAAAGCTTTTGTTTGTCATCTAAATGACAAGAGGGAAAATGGGAAACCTATTGACAAAGGGAGGACGTGAACCAGGAAGCTAGTCAGGAGATATTTAGGGCTAGAGATAGCAGACTCCACAATGATGTGTTTTGTGTGGGCACAGGATGTCCACACTGCAAGAGCTAGCAGATGGATCCAGTTTGTTTACTGCAGAATGGCCTGCGATATACCCCAGGAAAGGAATTGCAAGCAGTGACCTCATTGCCACTTATCTATGTGCTTCTAATTATGGGAACAGTTTTGAAGGGTACGTGTGCTTATATTATTACTATGCATCTAAAATAGAAAAAAAAAACAATTTTAAAAAAACCTTTTCAAATAGTGTTTTGTTTTTTGTCCACAGGTCTTATGCACACCATGTGTCACCATGGTTAAAGTTTACAAATAAATCCTGTATAGTTTGATCCTGTTGTTATCTGCTTTGTCAGAAAATTAGGGACAGAGACTGAAGAGTAAAATATGACTGTAAGACTAGATTACTCAGTTTACTCATGGTCTGGCAGACATGTATATGGCATGTACAAACTTGACTGGCTATTGTTGAGGTGGTGCTACCACCCAAAAAACTTACTAAGGCCCCACAGGACCAAAGCTCTGTGGGAAAAACCGCGGCGGGAACGCATTGCGGTTCTTCCCGCAGCACTTTGAACAGAGAGTTCACAGAGTTTTCCTCCGCGGACTTTCTATTACCATTATATCTATGGGGAAGCTGCTGGCGTTTCTGATATAATTGGTATACTGCAATTTCCAAAACCGCGCCAATTTTGGAAATCGCAGGGTGTCCGCGCTGTGGTTTTAAATGCACTGTGGGCATGGGATTCGCATGAATCCCATCCACTTTGCAATTACTGTAAAACACTGCGATTTTTTCCACAGCGTTTCCGCCGCAGGCAAATCGCTGTGTTTACGACCCATGGGTCTCCAGCCTAACACCCACTGCTGTAGCCAGTTGTAAGCCGTAGTAAGTTGGTTTGGAGGACCAAAATTAACTACTCTGGTGCCCAAAATCTAAGCAGTCATAGGCTGCTTTATATCTTTTTTAAGGGGATATTGTCACTCCTTGGGGAGAGACCACCATATAGGTGTGTGGAGACTTATTAAGCCTTTAGCACTCCACTTCGTAAGGGACCATGGGAAGAATATGCAAATCTGTCTTCCATGATGTAATTAGGAAGTCAGCTGCTGCCTCAGTGTTGCAAACCAATAGAGGGCGCTCACTGGAATGTGCAAGCCTGTCTTCCCTGATGTAGTTAGGAAGACAGAATTTCAGTGAATTAACCCAATAAAGGTTTGCTCCCTTTAGCATCATGCTCGACCTTCCAAGAGGCCTTTGTTTTGCAATGACGCTGGGATTATTAGCAGGTATAGTCTCTCAATCGAGGACGGCCGTTTCGATGTACTTGCATCTCTTCAGCTCGATGTAGAGAGGACTATAACCTGGTAGAGTTGAGAGGCTTAGACAGGGTTAAGGGGATATTGTCACTCCTTGGGGAGAGAGCACCATTTAGGTGTGTGGAGACTTATTAAGCCTTTAGCACTCCACTTCGCAAGGGACCATGGGAAGACTATGCAAATCTGTCTTCCATGATGTAATTAGGAAGTCAGCTGCTGCCTCAGTGTTGCAAACCAATAGAGGGCGCTCACTGGAATGTGCAAGCCTGTCTTCCCTGATGTAATTAGGAAGACAGAATTTCAGTGAAATAGCCTAATAAAGGCTGCTCCCTTTAACCTCATGCTCGACCTTCCAAGAGGCCTTTGTTTTGCAATGACGTTGGGATTATTAGCCGGTATAGTCTCTCAATCGAGGACGGCCGTTTCGATGTACATCTTTTTTGGAATTGTTTGACCAAAAAACAAAGCAGAGTTTTGCTGCAGCAGAAGTCTGCTGATACTTTCATTTTCATGGCCTCCTATGTACTCCCTGTGAAGCCATAATGGCTTCACTTCCAGGTGTACATACAGAGGGACTGAGCTACTGAGCATGCTCATTATGCTCAGTTCCCCTGAGAACGATGCGACCATGCTGCGCATGTGCAGTATGGTCACGCCAGTCTCCAGACACAAATGACGCCGGAGCATGCGCAGTAGTGCTCCGGAGGGAGCACTACTGCGCATATGCCCGATTTCAATCTGATCCGCCGGGAATAAAGACATTTGGAGGTGGTGAATAGAAAGCAGGAGGAGGTCTTACAGAGAAGAACCAAGAGAGGAGGGCGTGAACAAAGTATGCCGTGGAGGGGTGCACAGAACACTCACGGTGCACGGTAGGACTCTTTTACATACACGTTTTAATGTTAATTCATTAAAACGGGGGGGGGGGGGGAAGTCTTTTAACAAACAATTAGAAGGACCTGAAAAGCCTTTTTAAAGGCTATTCAGGCATATGTTTATCTAGAATAGCGAAAGTGAAATGATAGAGGCCCTTTAATGTCTAAGATCTTGGCAACAAAAGTGAGTACACATTAAGTGCTAGGCACATTATGCTCCAAGTATCAATAGTTTGTATGGCCGCATTTATTTTCCACCACTGCCTTAACCCTCTTGGGCATGGAGTTCACTAGAGCATCACAGTTTGCCAATGGAAACCTTTTTCACTCCTCCATGATGACATCATGCAGCTGGGGCATATTAGAGACCTTCCGCTCCTCCACCTTACATTTGAGGATGCCCCACAGTGTTGTATGAAGATATCTAATGAAATGATTACAAAAATGTGAGGGTTGTACTTATTTTTGCATGTTACTGTAAGTGGAGCCATAGTCTGGGTTGCGACTGATGTCTTTTTTGTCCAGCTGCCAACTTAAACTTCCTACACACAGCCGCTAGCATTTTTTTTTTTAGCCTCACTCCTAGGCCTTCTCTTAAAGTGACCAGCACGTAAACTATTTGTTACAGCAGTATTAACCCCTTAGCGACCCTTGACGTAACTGTACGTCATGGGTCGCATGGGGATGTATGGAGCGAGCTCACACGCTGAGCTCGCTCCATACACGGCAGATGCCAGCTGTATAATACAGCCAGGACCTGCCACTAACAGCAGCGGTCGGTGCCCGAGCCGATCGCTGCTGTTAACCCTTTACACACTGCGGTCAAACGTGACCGCAGTGTGTAAACGGCGCCGGCGGCATGGGCGCCGCCATGTTTTGCCGATCGCCGCCCTCCTGAACGTCACAAGAGGGCGGTGATCAGTTGCTATGACAGCCGGAAGCCTATTGAAGGCTTCCAGGCTTGTCTCTGCACTAGATCTATTAGACGATGCCAGAGGCAGCCTCTAATAGAAGTGCTGCGATTTTCCTATTCACTGCAATACTGTAGTATTGCAGTGAATAGTATGAGCGATCAGACTCCCTAGGTTTCAAGGTACCTAAGGGGTCTGATCATAAATGTAACAGAAGAAAAAAAAAGTTTTTAAAAGTATTAAAAAAATAAAAAAAATATAAAAGTTCAAATCACCCCCCTTTCCCTAGATCAGCTATAAAAGTAATTAAAGAACATTAAACATAAACATATTAGGTATCCCTGCGCTCCAAAATGCCTGAACTATTAGAATATTAAAACATTTATCCCGTACTGCGAACGGCGTAGCGGCAAAAAAAATAAAAACTGCCAAAAAGCGTTTTTTTCAACACTTTGCCTCCTATAAAAAATTGAATAAAAAGTGATCAAACGATCGGATCTTTCCCCAAATGGTATCAATAGAAACGTCATCTTGTCCCGCATAAAAAGACACCACAACCAGCTCCATACATGGAAATATGAAAAAGTTACAGGTGTTAGAACATGATGACACAAATTTTTTTTTCTATTTTGCAAAGTTTATCATTTTTTTAAAAGTATCAAAAAATTTCAAATACTATATAAATTTGGTATCACCGCGTTTGTACTGACACGTAGAACACAGGTAACATGTCATTTGTACCAAACAGTGAATGCTGTAAAAATTAAACCCATAAGAAAATGGCGCAAATGCATTTTTTCTCCAATTGCGCCTCATTCTGAATTTTTTTCCAGCTTCCCAGTACATTGCACAGCATATTGAATGGTGCCATTACAAAGTACAATTTGTCCCGCAAACAATAAGCTATCATGTGACTCTGTGAACTGAAAAATGAAAAAGTTATGGCTCTTGAAATGTGAGGAGGGAAAAACGAAAATGCGAAACCAAAAAATGGCCTGGTCCTTAAGGGGTTAAGCATGGGGAGAGACTGAGCAGTAGCCTGACATGGTGCTGAAAGACTGGTGCAGACTAAGCACATACTTGCATAGCCTTTAGAAAGGCTATTCCACACATACATTTTGTATGTAAATTGCCTCAGTGGCTTTTGAATGAGCCTGTTTTTATTCATATGCTAATTAGCTTCCAGCCAGCACATGAAGTTCCCAGAAGCCTCCTCTCTGCTATTCTTTCCTATCTGTTATGTGCAAACAGGAAGCAGGAAGACATCAGCAGCAGCCTGTGCTGTACACATAAATAGGAAAGAATAGCAGAGTGCGCACGATGAGACTTCCGGAGTGCACTGGCTAATTAGCATATGAATTAAAACTGTCTCATTCAAAAACCACTGAGGCAATTTACATACAAAAGGTATGTGTGAAATAGACTTTCTAAAGGATATGTAAGGATGTGCTTAGTTCTTAGTTCAAAGGGAATCTGTGAGGGTGATTTGGGACACTAAGGATATGTTCACACAGAGTTTTTTGGAGCGGATTTTGATGCGCAATCCACCTCAAAACCTGGCTCCAAAAACAGCTCCCATTGACTTCAATGGGAGCCGCTCGCTTCTTCTTTCCGCTTGCTAGTAGCGGAAAAAAGAAGTGAGCTGCCCTATCTTGCTGCAGATTCGGTGGATTCTTGCTGACTCAGCTGCGACGTCCATGCCGCGAGGATCCCTCCCAATTAGTCCCATTCTTCAGGCCTAATCCGGAGCAGAATGCCGTGACTGGATGCCGGTGCAAATTCCGCCGTGTGAACATACCCTAAACCACCCATAGGTCCTTATAGTTTGGGGGTATAGTGTCCCAAATCACCATGTAATAAAGCCATCTGTGCCCACAATAAAAGTAAAAAAGTGTTATACGTACCCTGCTGATGTACTCCCCGCACCAGCATAGTTCTTCACTAAAGCTAGAGAAGTACACCTCAGCTTCTGTGTGCATGCCCCATACCTCCAGTACTCGCGCAGTGAAGCTAGGGTGTACTTCTTCGGCTTTACCGAATGGCTGCACAGGCAACAGGAGCATCAGAGATGAGTCCGAAGAGGTTCATTGGACTCAACTATAGGTAAGTATAAATGTTTATTTTTTTTTAAATAGCAGGCACAGATGGCTTTAAAACAGGGCAAGTTTGGACACTAGTCCACCAATCTATAAGGACCTGTGGGTGATTGAGGGTAAGTTCACACAGGTTCCGATCCATAAACCAGGTAGCTGCGACTGAAAACCGTCGTCTTTTTGGTCAGATTTTTGAGGCGGATACAGTCTCAAAATCCTGACCAAAAAACTCCATGTGAACTTACCCTTATTGTCCTAAATCTCTTTAAGGCTAAGGCCCCACGGGCTGTAAACGCAGTGATAAAGCGCTGTGGAAAGAACCGCTGCATGAACGCATTGCAGTTCTTTCCGCAGTGCTTTGAAGAGAAAGTTCACTGAGTTTTCCTCCACGGACGTAGATATAATTGACATGCTGCGATTTGCAAAGCCGCAACGGCTTTGCAAATTACAGCGTGTCCGCTGCGTTTTTTCCCGCAAAGTGGGGATGGGATTCGTATCAATCCCATCCACTTTGCCCGCACTGTACAACGCCGCAGCGTCTCCGCTGCGGGCAAATCGCAGCTTTTAGGTCCCGTGGGGACCCAGCCTAAGACTGCGTAACACTAAACTGTCCATTATTATTTAACAAAAATTATTGTTTAATATTCATGAAAAGCTGGAGGTAATGTGAACTCTAAGTGTCCTTTTGTTCAGTGCCTCCTTGATGCCTATTTGCCATTTACTGCCACTTTAGAGCCCTTTGCCAAATTAAAAAATAGGACATGTATGTGTATCTGAAAAAAAGGCACACATTTTTCCTAAATAAAGTGCAGGGCAGCAAAAGACCAAAAAAAAAGTGCAATTTTTGCAAAAAAAAAAAAAAAGTGCAAGCAGCTTAATAAGTGCCCTGATGACTCCCATTGTTTTAAAAACGGACGTTAAATGTGTTTATGTCGCATTTCCTGGCATTATAGTTATCCCTGCCTCACAGCCACAAACTGTCCGTACTATAATCACTACTCAGTCGTGTGAATGTGGAGTAAGCCAGAAATGAATGCAGCAGGATGAAAAAATGTCAATTCTTATTCTATATTTCCCTTTCTTTTGAATCCTTTTCTAGCTTTCTAAAAAATGTTGTGTGAAACTACCATAGGGCTAAGGCCCCACCTGGCGGAGACGCAGTGTTTTTTTGTTGCAGATTTTGCTGTGGTGTTTAAAGTCAAAATCAGAAGTCGATTTAACAAGAGAAACTTCTTAGAGCTTCATTTATATTTCCCATTTCTTTTCAAACCACTTCTGAATTTGGATCAATTAACCGCAGCAAAATCTGCTGCAAAAAACACAATGTGGTGTCTTAGCCTAAAACGTGTTTTTTTTTTTTTTTTTCATTTTTATTTTTGGAGAAAAACAGCAAATTCATTAGCATGAAGGACTGGGTTTGCACAGTGTTTTTTTTTTTAAATTATAGTAATGCCTGGCAAGTTGGCAACAGTGGTATAACTATAGTCCAATGGGCAGGATTCACCTGCCCATTGGACTATACACTTCAACTGGAAAGGGGTCCAGCCGCATGTACATACATCACATAACACTGGGCCCCTTTCCATTAATGAGATGTATAGCGGAGATAGCGGTCAGGGAACCAGGCTTTTCCGACCACTATCATGGTGCTATCACCTCCAGCTGGCTGCAGGCCCTGTACTCTTCCAGGACTGTCATGACTTGCACCCCCTGTGACCACAATCATTATGCCACTACCAAGCACGTTATACTATGCATTTCAACCGTATTCTAATGGACATTAAACTGAAAACCTCTGGCTCACTGGCACCATAAAACTGCAATTAGAAACTGCATGCAGTTCTTAAAGGTGTTGTCCAGGGACTTAAACTTATCTTGCTATATCCAGAAAATTCTTCGTCATGGACCCATGGGTTCAGGCCCAGTTTGGGGCCCCACGTGAATGAAACCCAGCCATGGGGTTACTCCATCGCCTCCCTACTATGACTGTCAATAATAAAGCCAGCTCCCACAATAGAAGTAAATTACCTGTGAGATCAGAAAAGGAGGAAGGGGACAGAGGCTTTCAGTGTTCTGGTCATTAGCATACAGATGAAATGCATGGTAACATGTGCTAGGCATTACTGCAATTAAATCATGCATCCATTTTTGTGTGTTATTTTGTGGAGATAAACACAGCCTTAGGACTGCTTTAACCCAGGGGCGTAACTACCAGGATAGCAGCAGCAGCTTCTGCCACTGGGCCCAGGACATTAGGGGGCCTCGCGGACCCCTGATGTTTTTTTTTTTTTTTAATAGGCCGTTACCTGCTAGACTAACCCCAGCTGGTAATGGGCCGTATTTACTTACAGATCCTTGCTCCTGCTCATAGCCGGCTGCTCTTCTTCTTCTGCAGATGCGGCTGTGAACAGGACCAGGGTTTTTTCAGACCCTGGAGTATAATGATCGTTGGGCCAGAAGAGATGAGGGAACATAAAAAAACAGTGTGACGCTGGGTTCACACCAGTGTTCGGGTTTCCGTCTTCTCTGGCAGAACACGGAAACCTGTCAGACAGTGTCCGACCGTGAGCGCCAGTGAGCATTTTATGCTCTCCGTGGCAAAACTGTTTTTTTTAAACCGGACACAAAGTCCTGCATGTCCAACTTTGCGTCCAGTTAAAAAAAAAAAACGTTTCGCCGTGGAGAGCATAAAACACTCACCGGCACTCACGGCCGGACACTTTTCAAACCCATTCAAATGAATGGGTTTGAAACATGACTGCAGGTTTCTGTCTCCTGCCCAGTTTCGTGCAGGAAATGGAAACCTGGAAAATGGAGACCTGGGCACAGATGTGAACGAGTCCTTACTTACATCTCCTGTGTTACGGCAGGCTTCTGGCCTGTTTGGTGTCGTCACAGACTTCACTCAAGCCAGGCCGGCGTCGTTATGCGTCACGACGCCGGCCTGAGTCAGGTGACGCCTGATCCAACATTGAAGAGATCTGCGGGGGGTGCGCCTGGGCCTGGGAGAGGTAAGTTACAGTGTTTTTTATGTTTATATCCTCCCCTGGGTCTTCGATCATTATACTCTGGGGTCCGTAAAGAACCCAGAGTATAATAATTGTTTATGGGTGGTCCACTAGGGAGCATGATACTGTTTGTAGGAGCCACTATGGGGGATGCCACATGATTTGCTCCAATTCCTGGACAACCTTTTTAAAGTATTTATCCATCTTTCTCATATTGATTGTCCTTAGGATAGGCCATCAATATTACATTTGTGGGAGTCCGACAGCCAGGGCCACCGCAGAGCAAGTTTTCCAGGACAGTGCAGCTACAGGTAATTGTAACAATTCTAGGAGCCACGTTGTTTACTTGCCATACAGGGTGTCGCAGTAGGTTTAGGTAGTGCAGTAGTGCACATTGTATGGTGGGTGAGCAACATGCCTCCCGACATGTTATTTCCTTTTGTCAGCCTGTCTTGATACAGCTGATCTGCAGGGGTCCTGGTGGTTGGCCCCAAGAAATAATTCCACTGGTGGGCCCTAGACATCCCAGTCCGATACTGATCACATGTTACTATGTAACCTGCAGCTGCTTGCTGTAAAGTGGCTTATCATCTTGTCCTGTTTGTTACTGCACACTTATTTAGAAGGGGTTAACACGGATTATCAGACAGACGTGGATGGAAAAAGAAAACCCTTAAAGTATATTGTCTGTTTTATGTGTTCCTATAAAGTAGCCATCACTGTTCCCCTCCACTGCTGAGGGTTATGGGAATCCGGCATTGTAATTCTGAGTATACCATCCCATAGATACTCATAAATCCGTGCTGTTTGTACATTCACATCCCTGTCATGAGTCAGTGTTTAGACCCCCACAGTCCAGGAGCTGCTTCTACCCAAATATCTGGAGTTCTTTCAGATGACATGTATTTACTTAAGCCACACAATGAACACAGTAGCGTGTGACTGTGACCCAATGACTCTCCTGCACTGTATCAGGGGATCCTCCACCGTCCCCATCACAGACAAAGCAATTTTAAGGATTTGTGTGTTAATCCAGCCATAAGATCCCTTATTCATGTTTACATTAGGCAGATAGGCTTCTTTAATTTTCTATAAAAATGGAGATTGACCAGGTGGGGGGGGGGGGGGGCAGGGAGGATGGAGTTTGAATTGTAACCCAATGTAATACTGAATGTTTGGGAAAAGAAAATTCATCCGAAGATAGAGGACTTCAGTTATAAAGACTGTAGCACAAGATATACTTATAGCCTCTAAATAGTAGTGTAGGTTATACTTATAGTAACAGGATAGAGTATGAGAAACTCACAATGTAATACTGTTCACCTGACTATTGGGATCCAATGCTGTCCATTGATGTCTACTTGTATTAACTACAGATTCTGATTGAGAAGATTGCCTAAGGGTAATCGTCTCAAGATTGTACAGTATTTAAGACCTTGCCAGGTGATTGAAGGCACTGAAGTAAATGCATTCCCAGTTGTAGAGACCATGAAGTGACCAGAGAGATATCTGAACAGCGCTCATCTAAGAATAGAATTGATTGCATTATAAACTGCCATGATGTGGCATGAGTTGAATATTCTAATTGATGCCTGGTCGGCTCTGCACTAACCAGTCCCAGCTGCTCTGGCATGTGTTACATAACTCTGATTGTGAAATACAGCGAATGGAAGTACTCTGGGGTGATGTCTAGCGTGTATTCATAGGCATATATTATCCCATGCTATAAATCATGAGGATTGCTCAGACCCAATTGACTTGACTTGGAGTCCAGTAACCGATTGAAAGTTTGAGATTGAGATAGCATTGTTCATGCTACAGGGCAAATTTCATATGCTGTAATGAAATGAACAATTTATAGTTTGTTATTATTACAGTAATTTCATATTTATTTTTGTGATTACTTATGGCACATGCTCGTTTCAGAAATCAATGCATGTGACAGGGGAGGGTGATGGTGGAACGTACCTGCATCCTCACTCTGTTCCTTCATGGGGCTAGCCATCATCTTTATTGCTGTATTTGTATATGGAGAAGCTCAAGCAGTGATGTCAAGATGATGAGACCGCTGCAGCCAATCACCCATCTCAATAGTACAGTAATATACGCTGTTGGGCTGTCACGGGACTGCTGACGTGACATCCCACAGCAGCCATTCTATATACAAACAGAGGTGACAGATGGCCTGGCGCAGGTGAAAGGGGAATATACTGTATAACCCTTGCCTACTGCTTTCTTTTAAAATTTATAATAGACCACCCCTTTAAATAGAGCATCTGTGTGTCCCTAATTAATAATACTCCTGTATGCCCCCTTAAATCAATAATGCCCCCTTTTTTTTACTGCTAGTTTATAATACTCCTGTATGGCCCCATAAATTAATACTGTCCTTAATTAATAATGCCCCCTAATTAATAATACATCTGTATACCCACTTAAATTAATAATGTCCACTATAAATTAGTATAGCCCAATATTTTGGTTTCCTATTATTATTTATATATCTTATATTGTCATTCACTGTCCCAAATAGGTCTCTCAATGTAAAATCCCTATCCATAACGCAAACATGGGGAGACAATACAAACTCAGATGCAGATATTGTCATTGACTGCCACAGGCACATTTTCCAATTTTCTGGTGATGTTTCGTTTCCATGTTTCCAGGAACCACCCTCTCCCACGCCACCCAATCATACTTACTAGAGATGAGCGAGTACTATTCGAAACGGACGTTTCCAATAGCACGTACTCATAGGAATGAATGGAAGCAGTCGATACGCAGACTTTGTCAGCGGCCGGCCGCTTAACCCCCTGAGTGCCGGCTGCGTCCATTCATTCCTATGGGTGCATGCTATTCGAAACGGGAGTTTCGAATAGTACTTGCTCATCTCTAATACTTACCTGTCTTCCTGCCCACAGGAAGTGCCAGCTAACCAAAAGAATTCCCCTGCCCAGTAGTGGCTACAAAAAATGGGAAATATAAAGGAAACGCTTCTTCTCCTTCTGAATACACTTCTGATTTTGGATCAGAAAAAAATATGCCTAGTCTGCAACAATAACAGCTGCTTTTCCATTTTGTGGGGCCTTAGCTGATGCTTATGTGTGACAGATACCAGACACTCTTTTTATAGCAGTACACTTAACACTTTTCAAAACACACACATATTCTTAAATACGTAGACAATTCAAAGTTAATTCTACCACTAAACCAACATTTTTTTCTAATTACCACGTCGGAATAGCCTTAAGGGTCAGTTCACATGTGAACCATCCGCGCGGGTTTTGACATAGAGAGAGCCGCAGCGAGCCGCGTCTCTCTCTGGTCAAAACCCGCCTGCCTCGACCATCGCGGTCGCGGCTTTCCTCTCCTATGTCGGCTCAAATGAATGAGCCGACACAGGAGGGTGCTGCCGCTAGGCTGAAGCCGCGTCCCAGCGCGCCACGACTTCCGCCTGAAGAAAGGGCATGTCGCTTCTTTTCTCCGCTAGCAGCAGCCCGCCACTAGTGGAAAAAAGAAGCCCAGCAGTCTTCATAGACCACCATTGTAAAGGGGCGGATTTTGAAGCGAAATCCGCTGTCAAAATCCGCCCCTTTGTCCACGTGTGAACTAGCCCTAAGATAGGCTATTCGTCTCTTACCTATAGACATGGTCTCCGTGGTGCCGTTCCTTAGAAATACCGGTTTTAACTGGTATGCAAATGAGTTCTCTGCAGCAATGAGGGCGGGTCCCAGCGCTCAAACGGCCTCCCAAAAATGGCCGATCTGGATATTTTACTCACCGATTCCACTCCTTTCCAGTCCAACTTCAGTTTCTTCCTCCAGAGGGCACTGCAGCATTTTTCAGCATTTGCTCACTGTAGGCTAAAGTGAGGGTCAAACATAATAGGATTGGTGAGTAAAATATTGGCTGCTACCTATTAGAATAATCAAATGGTCAGTTGCTGAACTTGTGCGGCACCATGTTTCTGCATTGAGACTTTCCACTGATTAGTGGTGGAAAGCCCAAACCAACACTGTGAGCTGCGACAGAAAATAAAGAAGATTCTGAGGCAAATGTCCGCCTCAAATTACTCCTTTTTTTCCAATGTCCGAACAGGTTCTATCTACTTGCATGGAATGGTCTATATTACAGTCCACTTAGGTAGGTCTGCTTTGGCAAAAAATACCCAATTTCAGTTGCTTTTTTTGCTGGGGTGTGCATGAGTTGCAGCAAAAGGTGCCCACTGAGGCTCTGTTGCCCAAGGGCCCACACATACCAGTAGCCGGCCCTGAGTATGTGGCTGAAATTATCATCTGCAGAGAGGACATTTATTCACTGCACCTCACAGTCCTCTGTTTCTGCTTTCAGCACCTGCCATGTTTTTTTTTTTTATAATAAAGGGGTTGTTCAGTTTCTACAAATATACATTCTGTATCCGTTCCTCATGGTTTTCTAGATCTCTGCTTTCTTTCATTCATTCTGCATATGCTTCTTTCACACTTGCTCCTGTGTGCAACCGTCATGAATCCATTTAAAGATCACAAGAACATATTGGGAATGGTTTGCAAACATTCTGTTTAAAGACCCATTCACTTCAATCTGCAGGTGTCCGTTTGCAGCATCACAAACCGTGTATCCACAATTTTTGTACAGACACAAAATCCTGCATGTCCAACTTTGATCTCCGTCCAAAAGAGTGGATACACGGCAGAGAGGCTGCAAACAGACACCTGCGGATTGTTTTAAAAACCCATTGAAGTGGATGGGTTTTAAATGGACCATTTGCAAACCGTTCCTAATCTGTTTTTCTGATCTTAAGGTGGATTCATGATGGATAACACCAGGCGCAAGTATCAACGCCTCCTTACTCCCAGTGGATAAAAATCTTAGTTTTTGATTTCTTGATTTTTATCCAGTAGACATAAACAGAATATATGGCAAGCATCAGATCTAGAAAACCAAAAGGAATTGATACAGAAAGTATATTGGAAAATTCTATAACTTTTTCATACACACACAAGGTTCACCCTGTAAGACAGATGATGAGGTGCTAGTGCGAGACTGCAGTCTTTTATACATGTAAGGAGTCATTCACACGGAGTAACGCAGCGCTGATTCTGGCACAATAACTCGAGTAAGGGCCTATTCACACGGAGTAAATGCAGCACGCAACGCGATTTTGCCGGTGCATGTTTACGGTCACGTTAACGCGCATTTACACGGCGCTAATGCGACCGCAAACATGCACCGGCAAAATCGCGGCGCATTGGGCGCCTGTTTACTGCATGTGAATAGGCCCTAAGAATCAGCGTTGATAAAAAGACTCCCATTGACTTCAATGGGTTTCGTTTAACGCACGTAACACATTGAAATCAATGGGAGGATTTTTAACCCATTGATTTCAATGTGTTACGGGCTTTAAACGAAACCCATTAAAGTCAATGGGAGTCTTTTTATCAGCGCTGATTCTTACTCGAGTTATAGTGCCAGAATCAGCGCCACGTTACTCCGTGTGAATGCCCCCTAAGATTTGTATGCTTGTAAGGTGCAATACTTATGGTGACCAGCTCTAGACTGCGGTGAGCCTGTAGTTCACAGTCACAAAGGGCTCCCTTCAATTCCATTTTGTGCACTTGTTCTCATTTCTTTGGAGCTGGTGGTGTGCTTTTCTATTTATTGCTACCAAAGTATGACTTGTGGATTGCAGAACAGTGTGGCAGATTTAGTAAGACTAGCGTTTAATGTGACAGTCTCTGACAGGCACAAGGAAGCACTGATTTATGAACGGACTCTGGACACTAAAAACTTCACTTCAGGTGCACGTCTATGTACGAGAATGGAGATGTATGCCTAACTGGCATAGATTTCTAGTATTGCTCATGTTAGTTATAATAAATATGTCAGGCCAAGGCATTCCTTTTTTCTGAAAGAGGTGACCGTGGCACAGAACAGGGATTTGTCACATCTTTTGGTGCAAGGTGACACATTTTCACACATTTATGCCAGAAAACTGTTCGGTGTCACCTATGGGCCTTGGTACCCCCTACCGCAGACCCTGGCACTCATCCTCCGAGAACTCATCCAGTCAGTGCACTCAGACTATGTATCAAGTAAAGTGCTGTGCACGCTATGGATACTCGCACAGCCGTTTACCTGTTCAGGACTTGTACAATAAAGAAAGGCAGGATTTCAGGGGGGTTGCTGTGAGTCTTTGGAAAGCATGAACTTTTGATAAAACTTTGTCAAACAAGGGGCTGAATAAATCATGATCTGTTACTGAGAAGCACTACACAAGCACCATGCCATTTTACCCCACGGATTGATGTTCTATAAGATGCCAGTTCATGAAGTCTCGGCAGCCACTCTGGAGCCGAAGCACATCTGGATTGCAGTAAAATTACCCAGAAGCAAGAAAGCAGTTGTATGAGGGGTCAGGAGTACAGAGAAGGACTGCTGACAAGAGGCGCCACCCTCAGCCCACATGCATTTCCTTGTGTAAACACATGTGGCCAAAAGGCATCCGTGGTCACCTCTCTCTCCAGAGCAGGCTTCCATAAAACAGCCAGGAGAGACTACAAACAATGTCACTATTATTGTTCTGCTCATACAAGAGCTTTTTCAGAGGCTGACGGTTCATACATATAGGAATTGTGCTGTGCCATTAAACCTTATGTAGTTGTATAGCCCCAGTATTAACTCTTGTATTGCTCCGAGGAGTTACAGTATACAGCTACAGGCAGAGGTTTCCTAACCATTGATTCTGACATTTTGACCCCTTACTAATGGACCTTACAGACAGTAATAAGAACCCTCTTGTATTGGTTTTGTTATGTCTTCAGTGATAACTGAGGGTCTCTAGTCTCTAGGGTTTCAGAGTCTCTAGTTGAATATTATAGTGTTCTCCTTTAGAACATGGACCTATGGATGGTTGATATGCTGGCGACCAGCAATATTTACTGGACCTGCAATATTTACTGGACCTGAGATCTGACATGGCTCCGTGCAGGTACCGAGTCTGCTGCTTGTTTGGAGATTTACTGTGATGCCCACTGAATGAGAGGAAGCCTCTATCTGGCATAAACAGTTGGGGTCTGACACTGAACCCTGACATGATCGTCCAGCAATCTATAATATAGATATTCGTGTTTACAATGGAGATTCCTTGATTTCTGACTGCTCCTCCATATTACTGGGGAAGTCTGTCTCTAGGCTATAAAATAGTTAAATTGCTGGAAATAGCTGAATAGTTGAGTGATGGAATTTCCTGTCCAGGGTCCTGCTGAGTTAGAAGGTGGGATGACTCAACTCTTACAGTATCCAGGAAATGCCCTCAATAGCGTAATTCTGACATGTGGGAAAATGTACTGTGGTCAGCTTCGCGTGGGCTGACACCCATTCCCCCATGATGCCTCAAACATTGTCTAAGGCTACACTAAAGTAAGTGCGCGTCACACCACTGTGATTTGTTGCTGGATCTGCAGCACATACACCTGCCTATTTCATAAGTGGATCTATGAGATGAGAGAAGATATACAACACATAGTCTCTGCTTTATATTCACCTTATATTGTACATGTCATCCAAATTTCCCTTCTGCAAATGCTGACCTATGAAACTCAAAGGAAGATCAACGTAATTGCATCGATTTTGTTACTTTCATTGAAAAAAATTCTGTAACATTTGTGAGTGGTATTACAGTTTCCCCATTCATTCCAGTGGAAAAATTGTAATTGACATTAAAATTGTAATGATGACTCTCTGTGCTTGCTGGCATATTGCTGTCTCAGCCAATATTGCTGCGTGGCTTCCTGTGCTCCTGTCTCTTTAAGGCTAAGGCCCCACGGGCCGTAATCACAGTGCTAAAGCGCTATGGAAAGAACGGCAGCGTGAACGTCTATCCACTTTCTCCAGGGGACAGAGGGGAGGGGCACAAGGTCCTACCAATATGCCAGCTGTGACACCTATGAAAGAACAAAAAAGAAATTAATAAAATCACAAACAAAAAACATACAAGCCATAAATAACCACAACAAAACAAATCAAAGAAATGAACCAATAAAGATCAGTTAAATAAAGAGGATAAAAAGGGGAGGGAGGGTGGGCCGCTGTATAGTAGACACCGGCAGGGATCCAAGAGGAAGTCCCCGCCGGGCGCCTAACTATATAAAGGGGAAGCTCCGCCCCCTCTCCCGACAGCCACCGGAGTGCCGGCCTCCGGGAGAGAAGGGGAAGGAGCACACAGGGAAGCACGCCCAGTCAGGAGTCAGATGGCTTATGCAGCTGTCCGGCTCACGTCAGCTGTTTAACCCAGAAGAGAGTATGATGTTATCTTCAAAAGACTAAAATAGACAAATCACCAGGTTCATATGACAACCCCCCTCCCGAGTCCTGAGAGAGTTATGCATAGTATGATAGACAGACCTTTATAGCTAATATTTAAGGATTCAGTAACGACTGGGGCTGTTTCGAAGGATTGGCACGTAGCAAATGTGATACAAATATTCATACAGGGGTCTAAAACTATAAGCCACTAGCATCTGCCCACGACTTCGTCCACGGGCCGGTGTCGTCACTGTTATTATGTTATTATGCTAGTTTGTGCCAATGTAATCAGTTCCTGTTCAGATCATTATAAATCCTATTCACATGGTCAGTATTTGGTTAGCATTTTACATCAGTATTTGCAAGACAAAACCAGGAATGTAAGATGCAGGAGGAAATAATATAATGGTATATATATATATATATATATATATATATATATATATATATATATATAATATAATGTAAGCCAAAGCTTACATTTTGAAGACAGAGTCTCTACAATGTGGACGCTTCCTTACAGTTAGAACAATAATCTTTCATTGCTGGGCTTTACTCCTCCATGCAGGGTCTCTGTGGAATGACAACACCAGTTTGACTAAAGCTTGTGTAGAAAATTGTCTCCAGCTCTAAATGCTAGCGCTGTAGTCTATATGAAAATAGAAGAGGGTCAATGAAATTAGTTTTAGGTGGCCTCTGATCCCACTCTTATTGAAGGTTTAATTGTGACCAGGTGCAACCTGTTGCCGAATCTTCTCGGACTGCCCTGGGAGCCTGAGCGACTGAGATATAGAAAACTTCCTACTGAGATTGGACTTTCTTTTGTGGTTGATATTTTTTGACATTTTTAATTCTATTTTCTCCTTTTTTAATTTTTTTGCATTCAAAATAACAAACAGTTAAAAGCAACTGTTTAGTGTCACTTGAAATACCTGGTTCATCAGCAAAAGTGTCCAGAGGATTGGGCATCAGATCAGGTTTAGAGGGACTTTTCCTAAAGCAGCCCATACACATTAAATGAATACTGCTTGAATTGGCAATTTTGACAGGTTCAGCCGACCATAGAATGATTATGAGGGTCTCCCAATATGATCATTTTGTTCTCAGGCAGATAAGTCACTGGTAGAGGAGTCTGGCAGCACCTTTTTCTTCTCTGCCACACGCACTTATAGGCTGATCACTGAGGGCATGTTTCTGGGGGATTTTGGGCAAGATAGGGCCGAAAAATATGTGCAATGAACAGGCTGTGATTTCCAAAACTGCTGCAGTTTTAGAAGTCGCAGCAAGTCAATAAAACCTATGGAAATGCCAGCAGTTTCCCTATAGGTATAATTGAAGTAGAAAGTCCACATAGGAAACCTCTGTGCAAGTTCTATGATAAGTACTGCGGAAGAAAACCGTAATGCATTGCCGCCATGGTTTTACCTGCAACACTTTTTTGCTGCGGGACACTACGTGTTATGTTATACACGACTTCTCTAGTTCCCATTGTTCTCTGTGGAAGTTATGGGAATAGGTCAGGTGTTAGAAACTGTTATTCCAATATAGGTAACAATTTGCTGGAATGAGAATAACTCTCTAAGGTTAAGGCCACACTTAGCAGGAACCTGCAGCAAGAAGTTTCCCTACTGTGGGTTTAAAACCTGCAGCACAAGGCATTTATATTAGGATATATTAGATTTCTGCTGGCTGTATGGGAACATTCTTGATTATACCTTTGTACAGATATAAAACCTTTTACAGCTATTTGCCTCAGTGTATCAGTGTAGGCCAGTGTTCTGTTTACTCGAATGCCTTCTATTAGACTAGATTAGTAGTGGATTTCCATCTGTGTAAGCAAGAATTTACTGACTGCTAGCAGGTATCTTAAAAAATGTTAACTGAGACGCTAAGTATAACTATTTATAAAGCCTCATTTGAATTCAGCCTAATGTTCCTTACTGATGATCACTGGTAGTTCTGTATAATGGAGATGTATACTGCAATATTTTAGCACGTGTGGATTGGATACCTGTATAAACATCTGGGATAGATTTTCTTATCTTCTGTAACCCCTGACACTGTCAGTCAGCACATAAAATACCACTCTCAGTGGTGGCCTTGTAATTATAACACTACTATTATTGTTACCAGTCTTTATATATAGATAGTAATTAGAGATGAGCGAACACCATTCAATCAAATAGGTATTCAATAGAGATGAGCGAACAGTGTTCTATCGAACACATGTTCGATCGGATATCAGGGTGTTCGCCATGTTCGAATCGAATCGAACACCACGTGGTAAAGTGCGCCAAAATTCGATTCCCCTCCCACCTTCCCTGGCGCCTTTTTTGCACCAATAACAGCGCAGGGGAGGTGGGACAGGAACTACGACACCGGGGGCATTGAAAAAAATTGGAAAAAGTCATTGGCTGCCGAAATCAGGTGACCTCCATTTTAGACGAATAGTGGATTTCAAATCCGGGTCATATGAGAATGTGAACTTTGTGACTATGAGACAGGGATAGCTGTACAGGCAGGGATAGCTAGGGATAACCTTTATTTAGGGGGGAATGTTATTAAAAATAACTTTTTGGGGCTCTATCGGGTGTGTAATTGTGATTTTTGTGAGATAAACTTTTTCCCATAGGGATGCATTGGCCAGCGCTGATTGGCCGAATTCCGTACTCTGGCCAATCAGTGCTGGCCAATGCATTCTATTAGCTTGATGAAGCAGAGTGTGCACAAGGGTTCAAGCGCACCCTCGGCTCTGATGTAGCAGAGCCGAGGCTGCACAAGGGTTCAAGCGCACCCTCGGCTCTGATGTAGGAGAGCCGAGGGTGCACTTGAACCCTTGTGCACCCTCAGCTCTGCTACATCAGAGCCGAGGGTGCGCTTGAACCCTTGTGCACACTCTGCTTCATCAAGCTAATAGAATGCATTGGCCAGCGCTGATTGGCCAATGTATTCTATTAGCCTGATGAAGTAGAGCTGAATGTGTGTGCTAAGCACACACATTCAGCTCTACTTCATCGGGCTAATAGAATGCATTGGCCAGCGCTGATTGGCCAGAGTACGGAACTTGACCAATCAGCGCTGGCTCTGCTGGAGGAGGCGGAGTCTAAGATCGCTCCACACCAGTCTCCATTCAGGTCCGACCTTAGACTCCGCCTCCTCCGGCAGAGCCAGCGCTGATTGGCCGAAGGCTGGCCAATGCATTCCTATGCGAATGCAGAGACTTAGCAGTGCTGAGTCAGTTTTGCTCAACTACACATCTGATGCACACTCGGCACTGCTACATCAGATGTAGCAATCTGATGTAGCAGAGCCGAGGGTGCACTAGAACCCCTGTGCAAACTCAGTTCACGCTAATAGAATGCATTGGCCAGCGCTGATTGGCCAATGCATTCTATTAGCCCGATGAAGTAGAGCTGAATGTGTGTGCTAAGCACACACATTCAGCACTGCTTCATCACGCCAATACAATGCATTAGCCAGTGCTGATTGGCCAGAGTACGGAATTCGGCCAATCAGCGCTGGCTCTGCTGGAGGAGGCGGAGTCTAAGGTCGGACCTGAATGGAGACTGGTGTGGAGCGATCTTAGACTCCGCCTCCTCCAGCAGAGCCAGCGCTGATTGGTCGAGTTCCGTACTCTGGCCAATCAGCGCTGGCCAATGCATTCTATTAGCCCGATGAAGTAGAGCTGAATGTGTGTGCTTAGCACACACATTCAGCTCTACTTCATCAGGCTAATAGAATACATTGGCCAATCAGCGCTGGCCAATGCATTCTATTAGCTTGATGAAGCAGAGTGTGCACAAGGGTTCAAGCGCACCCTCGGCTCTGATGTAGCAGAGCTGAGGGTGCACAAGGGTTCAAGTGCACCCTCGGCTCTCCTACATCAGAGCCGAGGGTGCGCTTGAACCCTTGTGCAGCCTCGGCTCTGCTACATCAGAGCCGAGGGTGCGCTTGAACCCTTGTACACACTCTGCTTCATCAAGCTAATAGAATGCATTGGCCAGCACTGATTGGCCAGAGTACGGAATTCGGCCAATCAGCGCTGGCCAATGCATTCTATTAGCCCGATGAAGTAGAGCTGAATGTGTGTGCTAAGCACACACATTCAGCACTGCTTCATCACGCCAATACAATGCATTAGCCAGTGCTGATTGGCCAGAGTACAGAATTCGGCCAATCAGCGCTGGCTCTGCTGGAGGAGGCGGAGTCTAAGATTGCTCCACACCAGTCTCCATTCAGGTCCGACCTTAGACTCCGCCTCCTCCAGCAGAGCCAGCGCTGATTGGCCGAATTCCGTACTCTGGCCAATCAGCACTGGCTAATGCATTGTATTGGCGTGATGAAGCAGTGCTGAATGTGTGTGCTTAGCACACACATTCAGCTCTACTTCATCGGGCTAATAGAATGCATTGGCCAATCAGCGCTGGCCAATGCATTCTATTAGCGTGAACTGAGTTTGCACAGGGGTTCTAGTGCACCCTCGGCTCTGCTACATCAGATTGCTACATCTGATGTAGCAGTGCCGAGTGTGCATCAGATGTGTAGTTGAGCAAAACTGACTCAGCACTGCTAAGTCTGCATTCGCATAGGAATGCATTGGCCAGCCTTCGGCCAATCAGCGCTGGCTCTGCCGGAGGAGGCGGAGTCTAAGGTCGGACCTGAATGGAGACTGGTGTGGAGCGATCTTAGACTCCGCCTCCTCCAGCAGAGCCAGCGCTGATTGGTCGAGTTCCGTACTCTGGCCAATCAGCACTGGCCAATGCATTTCTATGGGGAAAAGTTAGCTTGCGAAAATCGCAAACTGACAGGGATTTCCATGAAATAAAGTGACTTTTATGCCCCCAGACATGCTTCCCCTGCTGTCCCAGTGTCATTCCAGGGTGTTGGTATCATTTCCTGGGGTGTCATAGTGGACTTGGTGACCCTCCAGACACGAATTTGGGTTTCCCCCTTAACGAGTTTATGTTCCCCATAGACTATAATAGGGTTCGAAACCCATTCGAACACTCGAACAGTGAGCGGCTGTTCGAATCGAATTTCGAACCTCGAACATTTTAGTGTTCGCTCATCTCTAGTATTCAATTGAATATCAGGCCATTCGAGGTATTCGTTCCCAATCGAATACCACGTGTATCCCCTCTCACCTTCCCTGGCGCGTTTTTTGCACCAATAACTGTGCAGGGGAGATGGGACAGGAACTACGACAATGGAGGCAGTGAAAAAAAAATTGAAAAAACCCATTGGCTGCCGAAAACATGTGACCTCCCATTTATGAGAACGGCCGCTGCCATATTTGGAGATTGGGAGAGAAACATATCTGCTGAGGGCTAGATAGGCATTAGATTCAGAAAGGCAGGGAAAAACCGAAGATCAACAACAGCTCTTCTCAGAACTACACACTGCAGGGACAGGAGTCCAGCTTTCCACGGAAGGTGGAAAACAGGAATACAGAACAGTTACTTCTTGCTATATACGTGCAAACCAGCTTTTCTCAGGGGTGTCCCCACCACAAAATAGCAGGAATACAGAGCAGTTAGTTCTTGCTATATACGTGCAAACCAGCTTTTCAGGCTGTGTAACCCCAAAACAGGGATACAGAGCAATTAGGTTCGGCTATTTACGCTCAATCCAGATATCCAGGGTGTGTACCCCCAAAACCTAGGTGGGAGACACCGAAATTCTGTCAGGCTATGTACTCTCAATCCAGATATCCAGGGTGTGTACCCCCAAAACCTAGACGGGAGAGACAGAAATTCAGTCCGGCTATGTACGCTCAATCCAGATATCCAGGGTGTGTACCCCCAAAACCTAGGTGGGAGAGACAGAAATTCAGTCAGGCTATGTACGCTCAATCCAGATATCCAGGGTGTGTACCCCCAAAACCTAGGTGGTATACACAGAAATTCAGTCAGGCTACGTACGCTCAATCCAGATATCCACGGTGTGTACCCCCAAAACCTAGGTGGGAGAGTCAGAAATTCAGTCAGGCTATGTACATTGAATCCAATTTTTAATGCTGTACCCCCCGTAGCTAAGTGGGAGACACAGCAATTCAATCAAGCTATATCAGCTCAATCCAATTTTCAAGGGTCTACCCCCCAAAAGCTAAGTGTGATATACAGCAATTCAGTCACGCTATACCAGCGGAGGAGGAGGGTGGTGTTTCAGCACTCCTGCCAGCAATATTGGGTGGGGAGACAAGGCAGGCCACCACAGTTTGCGACCCGGTACCAGCCTCCACTACATTCTGCCAGTGTGCCGCGATTGAGATGCACCATCCCTGGCCCCATGCATTTGTTCATGCGTCGGTGGTCAAGTGGAACTTTGTGCAAAGCGCAGAACTTAGGGCCCGCCTGATGTTACGGGACACGTGCTTGTGCAAGGCTCAACTCACCCTACGGGCCAAAAACACTGCTGGTGAATTTTGTTCAGTTCCAAAGGACTCTGTGTTTAGATTTGGCTCAGTCGCAGCTCCAGAACATCCCTTGGAAGGCAAGGTTTTCTTTAGTGTCTCCATCTCAGCAGGATGATGATGGTGAAGCTTGATTAAATCTGGTGTCAGAAGGGAAAGTGGTTTCTGATCTACATTTAAAGTACTGGAGCATGTTGTTTGGACTATTAACACCTGATCAGAACCCTGTAGAGGTAATGTAGAGTCCGATATTAGAGGACCATTACCGGTAGTAGTGGATGCAGCCAATTCTCCACCTTTATGGTCCTTTCAAATAAAAGTTACCTCCAGGACTTGATGCCAAAATGTTATCAATTTCTCAATCAAAATCAAGGTCAATGTCTGGGTCCTCAGTCCAATCCACTGCATCAATCCAACACAATGAGAGTGATTGGTTCTGGAACCACCGTTTTAGGGGCTAAGAATTTTAAAGGGGCTAACACTCTGCTGGTGCAAGGCTCAACTCACCCAAAGGGCAAAAAGCTCTGCTGGTACAAGGCGCAACTCACTTAAAGGGCCTAAAATTCTGCTGGTAAAAGGCTGAAGTCACCTCAAGGGCCTCAATCTCTGCTGGTAGCTCAGCTTAAGGGCCTCTAACTTAATTTGGAAGGGCTCACGTTAAGGGCCAGAAAAGTGAATTTTGGAAGGTCTTACCACATCACACACACACACACACACACACACACACACACAAACACACACAATGACAGTTCAGGGTGGGTACTGTTGGATTTCCCATTGCCTATTCCATCTGTGGTTGTCATGGGCAACGTGGTTTAAAGGGGTGCTTGTTAATGTTTCTTTAGCTTAAATCTGTGTTTCTGTCCATCCGTTTGGGGAAGAAAGAAGGTTTCCAGGTATTTTCCCACTTTGATAGAGGTTTTTTTGAGTGTGGAAAGTGTGTAGTTGATAGGCTATGATGGTGGGGTAAAACTGTGACTTGGGCTTGTTAGATGCCCTCAGGCATGCTTCCCCTGCTGTCCCAGTTGCATTCCAGAGGTGTTGTCATCATTTGCTGAGGTATCATAGTGGACTTGGTGACCCTCCTGAGTCGAATGGTGGGTTCCCCTGAAACGAAGCATTTTTCCCCATAGACTATAATAGGGTTCGATATTCGTTAGAATAGTCGAATATTGGGCGGCTATTCGAAACGAATATCGAATATGTTACTGTTCGCTCATCTCTAATAGTAATAAGATATTACCCTGTGCCACTGTCACATACAGCTAGTCAGTCTTGTCATAGGACATCTATGCTTGGCTTGTGCAAGGTAAAGGTATTACATCCAGGAAAAGTTATGTCCAATTATCTCTATGATAGCAATTGTTGCAGTGCGGCAGGGATGCTATTATACCATGCTGTCCAGATTCATCCATCCCCTCCTTTTATTATCTAAATTTATTAAAGGACTCACAACAGCAGTGGTGTAAACTGGGGCCCCACAGCACCTGGGCTTCCAACGGTCTGCAGTGTCCTCTGTGTGGTTCTTCCACCATGCGTCTGATGGGGGTGGGGTCACTATTGAAGCCCAATTACAGGCCTCAGTGGTAATCCCTGGAGCACATGATGTCAGTTGCAGGCCAGAGAGGCGCAAAAAGAATGCTTGGAAAGCTGGATGGAGTGACGATGCTCAGGAGAGGTGATGCAAGGTGGGTATAAATGTTACTCACCTCCCCTGGTCCCCAGAGTACAATGATACTACCCAAAATGAAGTGAGACCTCACAAATATTTGTGGGAGCAATTTAATGGGATTCATCCGAAGCGGGTTGAAGGGAGCTCTTGGGTGCATTTTATATTGTGTGGGGCTACTGTGAAGCATTACACTATGTAGGGCCACTGTGGGGAGCATATTATACTGTGTGGAGACACTGTGGTGCATTATACTGTGTTTGAGGGGCTCTAGGAAGCTTATTATACTGTGTGGGGTCTCTGGGGGAGCATATTATACTGTGAGGGTTCACTGTGGGGAACTGAGAGATGAGTTGAATACAACAATGAAGCTGGAGCTGTCCACAGACAGCCTCCTCTGCTTCATTACTGTGCTCATGAATTCACCGGCCTTGGGATCTGTAGACGTAATGTGATGACGTCACTCACCTTGCGCCTGTAGAGGCAGATCTCAGACAGAGCAGCAGGGGAGCAAGGAGAAGTAAGTATCAGGGTTTTATTATGTTAAATTGTGGGGGCAAATGGAGTTGGAACATTAAGATGAAAAGGGGGCATTAAACTGGGGGCAGATGAAAAGGGGGCATTAAACTGGGGCAGATGAAGGAGAGGACATTAAACTAGGGGCAGATGGAGGGGGGGCCTCAAAAATGGGGGCAGATGGAAAGGGCATTAAACTGGGGACAGGTGAAGGGGGACATTAAACGGGGGACAGATGAAGGGGAGCAGATAGAGCATGAAATAAAACTGGGGCAAGTTGAAAGGGGACATTACACTGGGAGCAACTGGAGGGGGATATTAAACTGTGGGGTTAGCTGGAGGGGGACATGTCTGACTCTAATTGCCCCAGTTTAATGTCACCCTCCAGTTACCCCCACGGTTTAATGTCCCCCTCTAGTTGCCCCTAGTTTAATGTCCCCATTCAGCTACCTTCACAGTTTAATGTCACCCTCCAGATGCCCCAATTTAATGTTCCCCTCTAGTTTCCCCCAGTTTAAACTGGGGCACCAGGAAGAGGAACTTCATACAGTGGGGTAATTGGAGATGAATATTATAATGTAGGGGCATATAATGGGTGACTGTAGGGGCATTATGTTGCATGGGGACATATAGAAAAATGGATTAGAAGTGGGGGGAGCTAAATTCACTGCGGTGCGCATGGCGCGCTGCACGTACTGTCCCTCTTTGTGTCCTTTGAAAGTTGGGAGGTATGTTGAATGGATGATCAAAATATGATGTGACTGGCCCCTTATGCAGCTAGTACAGCTCTTCTTTGACACACTTTTTATGAATCTGTTGGTCTTTATTCTCCTGTCTCTGTGGCTTCCAGTGTTCTGTCAAAATGAAATAAAATCCTGAGTCTCTGTGATGTGAATGAAATAATATGGATGCAGGCAGAGGGCTCGGTGGTCTGGACAGTGTCCATTTAACACTGTCAGGAGAGATTATTAATCATAAATTTGCCAAAATATTGAGGGAAAAACTGACCTGTGCTGATTCCTTTCTTCTGTGTAATTGATGTGACTCTGTCTATATTCTTAATAACTGAGTATTATTCTAGGTTAGGACAGAAACCCCAGCAATTCATAATTACAGTGTGCACCAAGACTGTGCAGAAATAGGACGGCATAATGTCCTCCTAGCTAGGAGTTGGCACATAATGGAGTGATCATATAGTAATGACTGATGCTTCTGGAGTATATCCTTCCATGGTGGAACACAAACCAGCACGGAGTTGTGTATTATATCCAAGTCTCATTTAGTGCTTTACAGGGGATGGTCTTGCTTGTACTTTGAAATTATCAGGACTGTGAAGACAAACACGATGCCAACAGCTTAGATAACCCTACATTACAGCGTGCAATGCTTTTTAGGAAATTATTTTATTTAATATTTTTTTTATTTCAAATTGAGCTTCAGAACTAAAGACAACCATAGAAAAGAATGGTGGTTGTTCCTGCAAGAAAGGTCATCCTTGATTTAAAGGAGTACTCCCATCTGAAGGACACATTGCTCTATCTATCTATCTATCTATCTATCTATCTATCTATCTATCTATCTATCTATCTATCTATCATCTAAAAATTCATCCTCTGTTTACAGCTGGTTGCCTACATTACAGACCTGAATACAGACAGAATGATGAGTCACTTTCCCTCTGCCTGCAATAGTGCTTTCAGTTTTAACCCCTTCCCGCTGGTGGGATTTTTTTTTTTGACTCCCCAATTTGGATCTTTCATATGACACTAAAAGCAAGTTTGTACTTTTTATAATATCTGAGATAACTAACCGTTTGAAGTGACCCTCCCCTACCCTCGTATTCCCTTCATGTTACATAGGCCCATGCTCTGGTACACCATACATAGTAACATTCAGTGAGAGGCAGAAACAGCTCTCAAAACAGAAACAAGGGAAAGAGTGAAAAAAATGCAGGATTTCACAGAAAGGATCCAAAATTTGTTAATAAAGTAAATTATAAACTGTGTTTACGATACAAGATATGATACTAAAAAAGTTTAGTTATGCTTTAAGCCCCTGAGTTGTATAAATCTGGTTGGTAAGGTGGAACTGGATTTACAGCAGAAAATGTACATTATGTTATGGATGTGAACATAGTAGAGAGCTGATGGAGGGCAGAATACACTGATCCGAGCTGCTGGTCTGATTTTATCTGATAGGTAATATATAATGAAGATCAAAACTGTTTTATGTGGCTACAGCATAGCTGGACAGGTTCTTCCTATACCTTATATTATACAGTTCACTACCCTGGCAGAAACTTGCATCTTACAAGTGACAATGTCAAGAAACGCCCAAACTTCATAAAGGTTTCTCACTGCAGCGTTCGTCACGTATTCTCGACTGCATCACCAACTACAGTGCTATCATATAGCCAGATACAACTGCAGGAGGTTCTGGGCTCTCTGGGGGAGGGGGGTGCTATAGGTATACAGTATGTAGACAAGTGTGGTTTGTTCTCAGCAACCCTAAAACATTTAATGTATTATATAATAATGATACAAACAATTTAATACACAAATGAGCTATAACTCCATTATCAGTCTATCCCCAAGTACAAAGGTCAATTGTTGAGCAGGAATTTAAAAAAATGTAATCATATTCAATAAAAAAATACCCACTGTCCTTTGGATACTGAACCTCTTACATATGCACTAAGCATGAGAGACAAACCTAAATTGTCAGTAGTGATCTAGCACCTTCTATGTACCAGTATGAGAGAATGGAGAATGAACTGGTATGTATAGGACGTGTCAGACGGGATTAGTCCAGATTTCCATTCTTCAGTTTCCCCAGTTTCTGTTCTTTGAGTAGACATTGTGTGTAACATTTTCCAGTTACTTTAAATTGAAATTTTCCATTTACATCTTGGAATAAGATTTATTTGACTGTGAGATCTGTCAATATGCTGAGGGATTTGGTGACAGTGGCTGCAGGGACATCTGTAGCCACCATGGTCACGAGAAACAACTTGTAGTGCTGACACAAAGTATTTCCTGGTTCATTGGTCACCATATGAATCCTCTGCATGTGCCATTTACAGGAACAATCCCTAAACTAGAAATAATTTCTGGACAATTCCCCTTATTAAACCCAGAAACTTCAGTAAGGGCCCAGTAATGGCTCAGTAATGATCCCTCCTAGTGACCCCTCTGTTCAGCTCCATCCCTTTTGTAGTATGATTTATTATCCTAATAGTCTTAGATCATGTCACCTAAAAAGTCTGCTATTTTCTTATACTGTAATAGGAGTCTGTTGCAACCGAAATCACTTTTCAGCCACTTGTGTGCTGTTGTTTGAGTGGTTAGTCACATAGTGAACATACTGAATTTCCACATAGTCGGACTATTAGGGTCCATTCAGGGCTTGTTCACATCGGCGCCCGGGTCTCCGTTATGCAGGTTTCTGTTTCCTGCCAGAAACTAAATCTGGATGGGTTTGAAAAGTGTCCGCTGTGAGCGCCGGTCTAGCGGAAAAAGGAACCCATTGAAGTCAATGGGAGGCTTTTTTCCACGTGGATTTTCAGCGCCAAAATCCTCGCCAAAAAACTCAGTGTGAATGGACCCTAAGGCTAAGGCCCCATGGGCCGTAGCGCTGCGGAAAGAAAGGCGGCGTGAGTTTTCCTCTGTGGACTTTCTCTTAACATTATATCTATGGGAAAGCTGCTGCGGGCAAATCACGGCGTTTACGTCCAGTGAGGCCCCGGTCTAAAGGATTCTTATTTTAGGATTATCTTATCTTACTTTTGTGGTGTTAAAATAGAGTATCGCATATGAGAAATTCAACTTCTATTCCATATGCAAATGAGCTGTCCCATGAGCTCAGATTGGAGCTACATGTGCTAGAGTACCCATTTTCTTTTTTGTATTCCACCCAGTGCTGTCCCCCCCAAAAAAAAAACAAAACAAAAAAAACCCAGAAAGACTGTCCTTTGGAAAGAAATTACAATGATCACCGGTAGGTGTGGTCCCACCCTGAGTGTATCAAATAATTCATTTGCACGTGAAATTAAAGATGAATTTCTCAATGACAACATTACACTTTGATACAAATTATGGGGATAACGTCTATCCTTAGGGAGAGACCACCTACTCAGGTGTGTGAAGACTTATACAGCCAGAGTTGCTCCACTGCAAGGGAACATGGGAAGAATATGCAAATCTGTCTCCCAAGATGTAAACAGGGAGACAGTGCCTCTGTTATACTGCCCTCTATAGCAAGCACCCTGAACAACATGCCCGACTTCCCAGAAGCCTTCACTGCATGATGCAAGGTTATAACCAAATCAATTTCTCAGCTATGGACGGCACAGTTTCTGTCTCTTTGGGGCATGTTGTTCAGGGTGCTTGCTTGTTCAGGGGGGGAGGGAGGGGCAGGGAGCAGCTCTGAGCTGTTTGTGTCTGATAAGTAGCGGAGCTTCTCAGAGAGCTTCACACTGTGGTAATTCATTTACAACCAATCCTGTGCAAGTGAAACCCCGCCCACCTATGTTCCGAGAGAAGCAGAAAGTGAAGAGCAACAGCCTGCGGGTTAGTGAACAAGCGTCATGAGAATACCCCTTTAAGGCTATGGCCCCATGTAGCAGGCTGCAGAGAAAAAGTGCTTTTCACAGAAAGTCTGCAGAGGATTCCTATACCTATAGGGAAACCACCGGTGTTTCCATAACTATAGCTGGCATGCTGCGATTTCAAAAAACGCAATTGGAAATTGTAGCATTTCCGTTGTGTGTATTTTTCTGCAATGTGTGGATGCGATTTGTTAGAGATCCACGGCCAAGTAAATTCAGCAATCACAATAAACCCCTGGATCAGCCTCTCATCTCCATATTCTAGATCCTATAATTCATGCTTAGAATCATTATAACACTCGCTTCTATGTATTAGATGACAATCTAGCCATTACTACCTCTTGTGGTAGGACATACCATAGTTTTACTATTCTAACGGTAACCTAAACCGCCTTTCCTCCACCAATAAAGCATGTCCCCTGGTCCTTTGTACACATAATATTGTAATAATATCCTCTGTTCACCCCATCTGTGCTGTCATTGTCTCCAGCACGAATAAATCTATCCTTCAGGGGGAGTCACACAGCAAGGAAAGATAAAAATAATCCCGGTTTGCCTGGAATTTCTAACAAGGTATGGAACCTCATATATGTGCTGACCATATACAGTGCACCTGCTGTGCATCCTGTGCCACTGCAGCCCTACAGCGCTCTCCTTGTGCAATCTCTCCTACCATGGTTGGACCTGATGCAGTGGCATAGCTATAGGGCAGTAATGCCAAACCTTTTAGTGCCCAAACTGAATCCCAAAACCCACTAAATTATCACAAACTGCCAACACGGTAACTTAACCTTAATACTGTGTGGATCCACAATTTCAGACAGTCACATAACTACAAACTACAGTTGTGTAAATGGGGCTTAAGGGCTAGTTCACACGTGGGCAAAGGGGCGGATTTTGACAGCGGATTTCGCTTCAAAATCCACCCGTTTACAATGGTGGTCTATGTAGACCGCCAGGCTAGCGGAGAAAAGAAGCGACCTGCCCTATCTTCAGGCGGAAGCCGCGGGCTCAGCCGGCAGCTCCCTCCTATGTCGGCTCATTCATTTGAGCCGACAGCGGAGGGGAAAGCCGCGACCATCAAGCGGGCAGTTCACGTGTGAACTAGCGCTTACAGAGCTTTCAGTGATACAAACAACTTTGTACTGAGAGGTAAAGGTCTCTGCATTTGGTACTTTTGAACAATTATTGTTCCTTTTTTTACATTGCACAGGATCTGTTTCATAGTGACCGTGCAATGTTATTACAGACTGTACTATTATCACGTCTGCTATAAAACACATACTGTGTGATATAAATAGTGAAGGAACCTCACACAGTACAATCTGCCCTACAGTGGCCCCCACACAGTAGTATATGCTCCCCATTAGGCCCCCCAGGGGTGAACCTACCTTTTTCGCCGCCCGAGGCGGACGACAGAAAGCCCCCCCCCTGGAGGAGGGGGTGGGGCGGAGCGAAGGGGGGCGGAGCAAAGGGGGCGTGGCGGAGCAGCGTTAGCAGGCAGGGAGAGGACCTGCTCTCTGGCATAGCGCTGCCTGAAGCGGTCGCTTCAGGTCTCCTCATGGGAGGTGCGGCACTGAGGCCCCCACACAGTTTTACATACTCTACAGTAGGCCCCCCCACGCAGTATTATATACTCCACAATGGGCCCCCATAAAGTATTATACACTCCACAGTAGGTGCCCCCACACCGTATTATATATTCCACAGTAGGCCTCCCACACAGCAATACATACTCCAGAGTAGGCCCCCACACAGTTTTATATGCTCTACAGGACCCATGGCCTACACTGACAGCTTTCAGCTGTATGTGCATTTGCATTTACCAAATTCCCCATTAGTGAGCGATCATGGCGACATGCCATAGGTTCGCCATCATGGCTATACAGAGTGCCACTACTGGGCCCTGGACTTAGGGAGCCTAAAGGCCTCTCTACAATATAAGAAGATATCAATATTATAGATAGTAAATGATAAATGGAGGCCCCAGTGGCGTAACTACCGCCATAGCAGCAGAGGCAGCTGCCACAGGGCCTGGGACATTAGGGGCCCGATGACCGCCGCTACCGCTGCTATCATTATACTCGTGGGTCTTTAGGGCCCCCAAGTATAATGATTGGTGGACAGGGAGAGTTAAGAAATATAAAAAACACTGTTACTTACCTCTCCACGATCCTGGCCAGGGTCCCGGGTCATGTAACGTCTGACTTCATTGAAGAAGGACAGCGTAGGAGCCGGGAGACAGGTAAGAAACAGTAGATTTTTATGTTTTTATTCCCCCTGGACCCCAGAATATAATAATTGTTTATGGGTGTCCACCGTGGGAAATAATACTGTGTGCAGGGGACACTATGGGGGATAATACTGTGTGCAGGGGCCACTATGGGGGATAATACTGTGTGCAGGGGCCATTAAGGGACATAATACTGTGTGCAGGGGCCACTAAGGGACATAATACTGTGTGCAGGGGCCACTAAGGGACATAATACTGTGTGCAGGGGCCACTATGGGGATAATACTGTGTGCAGGGGCCACTAAGGGACATAATACTGTGTGCAGGGGCCACTAAGGGACATAATACTGTGTGCAGGGGCCACTATGGGGGATAATACTGTGTGCAGGGGCCACTAAGGGACATAATACTGTGTGCAGGGGCCACTATGGGGGATAATACTGTGCGCAGGGGGCCACTATGGGGGATGATACTGTGTACAGGGGCCACTATGGGGGATAATACTGTGTGCAGGGGCCACTATGGGGGATAATACTGTGTGCAGGGGCCACTATGGAGCATAATAGAGTGCGCAGGAATGTGTAGGAGGGGGTCAGTCGAGGTCTTCGGGGGGGGGGGCACGTCAAAAGTTCGCCACGGGGCCCCGCCATTCCTAGTTACGCCACTGGGAGGCCCCCAGGAGTTTCAAGTTTTGCTTCTGATTCCGACATTGTTATAATGTAGAAATTACATTATAGTAATTCTGGTTACTAAAGTGCCCAGGTTTTGAATGGTATATAAATCTGCATTTTTATGCATTGTCCCTGCGCAGCATTTGTGGCTCCCCATGTCAGCTTTCACTTTATGTCTAATATTTTTTTGTGAACTTAGCATGTTCAAGATGAACACAGCTATAAAACTAGGGACATGCCTAAATGGAGAGCATTTTGGTGAGACCTAATGGGGGAGAGGAATTTTCAGTTTTGCTGCAGTCTGTTTTGAGTTTTGAGTAAAAACTGCGGTGTGGATACGTGGCGATTCCCATAACCGGCGCGGTTTTGAAAATTGCAGCATGTCAATTATACCTACAGAAACGCCTGCCGTTTCCCCATAGGTATAATTGAAACAGAAAGTCAGCAGAGTAAACCTCTGCAAACTTTCTGTCTAAAACACTGCGGAAAGAAACGTGATGCGTTGCCGTCGCGGTGTTTCCTGCAACTTTTTTTTTTTTTTTTTTATAAAAATGGCGTACATCAGCACCCAAGGCTAAATATTCCTACTTTGCTACCTACTTTTCAAAAGCAGAGTGAGTAGTGTAAAAGTTTTTGTGTTTGGGATCTGTGGGGACCCCATACTGGGCGACATGTACTATTTGTCATTTCATTATTATGTATACACTTACAGCAATTCTGACAAATTATCTTTCAAATTTGTGTTGAAATCATAATGTTCACATGATGTCAGTACATCGTGTGATGTCAAGTATTGTACATAACCTCATTACGTGTGCAGGATGTTGATACTAGTTATGTTGCAGTCCTGTAATTTTGCCCACCTCAGATGCGTGCCTGAAATTTTCTTGTTTTCTCAAAATCATTTGGGGTCTTGATGGAGAATGACGATAGCGTCAGTGTGTCCGTAGCCTGTTCTCCACCTGTTGTTATTTCGGTCTGTCCCAATCAACCTGCTAGCCAGGCTGGAGCCACAGACCATCTGGAAAAACTGCAGTGTTTATAAAACTGACATAGAGAGTCACCCCAGGGCCCTGACCTCCCACACAAATCTGGAAATCATTAAAGTGGCCTGGCTGTTTTCACTGCTGTGCGCTGAGATCTGGTTGGGAGCGCATTTGGAGATCTCGTTAGCATTGCTGTAATGTAGCGACTTGTTCCTAATTGTCTGTTTTTGTTAGTTTTATATCAGACAGGAGCTTACAAATCTTTAAACCTTTATGGAGGGAGAGGAGAAATCTGCTTTGGTTCTCTGGGCTCAGCTCTTTCTGCAGCATTACTTGGAGATTTTCCTGAAAGTTTAGAAATAATCCTGTAGGAAGTAAATTCTCTATTTACGACCTCTGTAGCTGGAGCCGGATTGTTTTCAACTTTCTCATGGAGTCGGAGAAGTTGGAAGCACAGTTGGATAGAATATGAAATAATTGACTTAATGAAACACTTTATTACAATCTGCAAAGTGTAACTGTGCTTACAAATATGTCAGCTTTCCCCCAGGGATTGTTTAGGCTGAGGCCCCATGTTGCAGAAAAACTGCTTTTTGTTCTTGCAGATTTTACTGCAGTTTTTTGAGTCAAAGCCAGGAGTGAATTGAACAGAAGTGAGAAGTGTAAGAGCTTCCCTTACATATCCCAATCCTTTTGTAGACACTCCTGTGGTTTTGCTAAAAACAAACAAAAAAAAAATGCAACAAAAGCCTTAAAGGGATTCTACCATTAAAAAACATTTTTTTTCCTGTTGACACATAGGAATAGCCTTAAGAAAAGCTATTTTTCTCCTACCATTAGATGTCTTCTCCACGCTGCCGTTGCGTAAAAATCCCGTTTTCCGTCAGTATGCAAATGAGTTCTCTCACAGCACTGGGGGAGTCCTCAATGCTACAAGAGAACTCTCCAGCGCCACATCCATCTTCTTCAGAGGCCACAAGAAAATGGCTGCTTACTTACTGTGTAAGCGGCCATTTTTCTTGTGGCTGCGGGCATGTGCAGTCGGTTCTGCCCGAGGCCTACAAGTTTGACCGCCTGCGCCGGAAGAAGACGCATGAAGAAGAAGTTCCTGAAGAAGATACAGGCGGTGCTGGAGAGTTCTCGCGCAGCATTTGGGACTCCCCCAGTGCTGTTTGAGCACTGGGGCCGCCCCCAGTGCTGAGAGAGAACTCATTTGCATACCGACGAACACCGGGATTTCTACGGAACATCAGACATCTAAAGGTAGGAGAAGAATAGCCTTTCGTAAGGCTATTCCTGCGTGTCAATGAGAAAAAAAATGTGTTTTAATGGTAGAATCCTTTTAACAAAGAAAGAAACCTTCCGTGCCAGGTCAGTACTATCCGGATAGCACACTGACCCATTTATTTCTATCGGCCCACACACATAACCATGTATTGCACATTACAATTTTCCAATATAAGGAGTGTTGCTCCATGTAAGTATTGCCATGTAAGTATTGCATGTTAGCCACTAGTTTTAGGATGTTTAAAGAGTGTACTTATCTTTCTTTTGTTTTTTTGGTTTCAAACAGAACAAAAACATTCACCAAAGGCTTTCAAAAAGCTCAGCCACAGGCCCAGCAAAGCTACATAGAAGATTTCATCTTCAGCCACCTCAAAAATGTAAGTTTTACAAAAGTTATGTATTTTTAATCACAAAAAAGGGTATTTCAAAAGTGTTTGTTTCTTGCACAAAACAGCAGGCTAGATAGGGATTATCAAGGGGATGTGTATTTTGTGCACAGACATGCTGTGGCTCCGCCATTTCCTAGGCTTTCAATATATCTTGCATAGCATTTCATAGCAACTTTGAATAGCTTTTCTAAAGATCTTTGGTTGCATTTTTGAAAACTGTGTGTGTATAAAAAGTATTTTAAAGATTTTGGGTGTTTTAATTGCAGAAACATCATGTCCACCAGGCCAAAAACGGCGCCACCCCAACCCCCTACAGCAGAATGGACATAAATGTGTCATGTCTGATACAATTAGTAAGTGGATGGTACACAGGCAGGGCAAAGTTGTATATCTTATGAAACCAAGGTGCATGCTTTTTTAGTAAGTGCAATAGGATGTAGTTTGCAAATGGTTTTCCAATGTAACATATTAGTAAAGTATGGCAGTGCATGGCGTAATGTTTTGGGGTTTGAATGGTTTTTGGGCTGTTAAAAGTTTACATTTTTAACTTTAAATAGTTTATAGTAGCGCCTCCTTCTGCTGTTTTTTAAAAGTGTGGTTTGTAATTTATTTTTTCCTTCAAAACCATGCAGATTCACGCCAAGCCCAACCTATGGGCCAAAGCAGACAGCTTATATGCCGATCGCCATGCCCGGGAGGCAAGTTAGGTCACCATCAGTGCACAGCTGTACAACCCGGAGTGGGCCGCCTTTACTCGGAGCCAGAAGCTTCGCATTGGTGAGTGTTTTTTATTTATTTATTTATTTATTTATTTATTTTTGGGGGATTTGTGTTTTTCCAAAAAAAAAACATTTTTTAACCTTGCTCTGTCTGTTTTTGATTTATTTTACAGAAAATGATGTTCGCACTTGGAGGAAGAGTGTGAGGGACCGCTTCCTGAGGTAGACCAGGCAGGCTGAGGATAGTGGTGCATCTCCCTCAAAATGTAAAAAAATAGCCTATGAGGATGAGTTGCAGTTCCTCTTGACTGGCAGGTGAGAGCGATCGTAATTTTTTATTTTTTTTATTTTGGCAGTTTAGTGGGTGTGCAAAATTTTTAAATTGGGAAATGTAAATTTATTAATTTTTTGTTTTTTTCTTTGCCTTCACAGAGGTTCGGGCAATTTCAGGCCCCTGCAGAACACCAACAAGAGGAGCTGCAGGACTTGGAGGAGAGTGACCCTGCGAGCCCGCCTGCCTGCTCCTCTCAGGAACTGGCAAGCGGTCACCAATCCGATGCAGCTTCTTCCTTCCGGGTGGCTTCTCCGACTTTGTCGGCCGCCGCCTCCCGCCATCCACCAACTTCTGAGGAAGAAGAAGTAGTCCACGAGCTGGTGGAAGTTACCCAGAGTAGGCAAACACAGCGTCGGGCTCCTCCTGCCCCCACACCTTCTACCCAGGAGCAGACTGGGAGGACCCTCCGGATATCGGACAGACAGTTGGAGCTGGAGAGTGAGGCCCTGTCCTTTATCCGGAGGGTAAACAGCCAGGACCATGCCAACCATTTCGGCAATGATGTGGCAGCTATCTGCCGCAAGCTGCAACATGAAAGGCAGCAAATTTATAAGGCCTACGTCCATGCTGTGGCGGGAGACTTCCAGTCTGCTCCTGAGCTACCGGAACTGGGCTATATGATAACCCACTTACGGCAGCTGTGTGCCATTGCTTCTGGAACTTTATGTAGACGCGGCCAAGCAGAAATGGCTGCAGCTGCGCAACCCCAACCCCCCCAACTTGCTGCCGACCCAACATTACCCACAACTCCTGCTCCCCATGTAGATCCTTCTACCCTTGTTCCTGGACCATTCCTCCGTTCCCTGTTAGACCCGGATTTTGACCCCCCTCCTACTTAATTTAAACCCCCATTTAAAAAAAAAAAAAAGCCCCCCAAAAATATATGTGTATATATATATATATATATATATATATATATATATATATAGTTTACAAATAAATTAAAAATCTTTAACTGACCTTTTTGATTTGGGATGGTGGGGTGGTGGGATATATTTTTAAATAAATATCCGAAAAAATGTAAAATATTAAAAATGTTATATTTGTTTGTACCCAAAAACTGGTGTTTGGGTTTTTTTCCACACATTTTATGTTAAATTTTTATTTATCGAGTGGAGCTTTTTAATGGTTTAGGGGCACAGACGGTTTTAATATACTGCTGGAAAGCCAACAGTGCTCTCAATTCAGCGCACTGTCTGCTTATTTCAAAATCCGTGCCCCGGGTGAAGAGCTATTGGTGCCGGTACCGTAGCTCTTCACAGTCACAAAAGGGCGTTCTGGACAGTCTGTCATGAACGTCCTTCTGCACGGCAGCACGGATAGCGCTGTAGTGTGTGAGCGGGGAGTAACGGCCCCCTTCTCTCCTGATAGTGCTCGTCTATAGACGAGTACTGTGAGAAGAGGGAGGAGGCGTTCCTCCCCACTCACACAGTACAGCGCTATCCGCGCTGCCGTGCAGAAGGAGGTTCATGACAGACTGTCCGGAATGCCCTTCTGTGACTGTGAAGTGCTACGGTACCAGCACCAATAGCTCTTCACCCGGGGCACGGATTGTGAAAAAAGCCGACAGTGTGCTGAATTCGGCACACTGTTTGCTTTCCTTCCAGCGGAATCTATAATAAAAATGTTTGTGACTCAAACCATGGAAAGGTGCTTTTAAAAAAAGTTTAGGCCTCGTTACCACAATGTAATGCGCCGCTGATTCTGATACGTAACAAACACGTGTCCGAGTCAGCGCTTCCAAACAGAATCCCATTGACTTCAATGGGTTTTGTCTTTTATAAAATGCGTGCTACACATTGAAATGATTGTTCAGGGTTTGGAACCCATTGATTTAATCAATGTGTTTATCGCGCATTAACCGGAACCCATTCAAGTCAATGGGATTCTGTTTATAAGCGCTCACTCTGTGACACGTGTTTACAGGTGAGATTGATCGCCGTGTTAAGCGTTAAACTCCGTGGAAACAGGGCCTAACTGAATCAGCACCAATAGTTCTTCACCCAAGCACAGATCGGGAAAGCCGACAGCGCGCTGAATTCAGCGCACTGTTGGCTCTCCAGCGGTATATTAAACACCGCTTGTGCCAAAATCCATGAAAGGTCCTCTTTAACCTACATCTCTTGAGTGTTGGCAGAGTCTTTTTAAAAAATAAAATCAAATAAATAAAATGACCTTTGTGTACTTGCCATCATTTGCCAAAAATAGGTACATGGGTAATTTTTTTAAAAAAGGGCAGTTTTCCCTAAACATTTTACAGGATCCCACACACACCATCCATGGTTACCTAGCTAGACCTGTCTGTTTTCAATGATTTAGTAGCCCTAAAAAATTTTAAACAAAAAATATATTCTACAGCAGGGGTAGGGAACGTACGGCTCTCCAGCTGTTGCAAAACTACAACTCCCTCCATGCATACTTGCTCTGCTGTTCTGGGAACTCCCATGGAAGTGAATGGAGCATGCTGGGAGTTGTAGTTTCACAGCAGCTGGAGAGCCAAAGGTTCCCTACCCATGTTCTACAGTGTAGTGTAGGCATATAGCATCAAGTTTTGAAATGCTGGGGTCAGAGCCAAGAGGGGTATTGTACGAGTTTGGAAAATGCTGGAATATATACCTAGGCCAAATATCGATGTTTTTGCACATCATGAGAACACGGACACAATAAATGAAGATTTTAAAGCAAATTGAGCAAGTGTTTACTTTTGTTTGCTCACAATTTTAAAGGTTTAAACAAAAACCAGCAAAATGGAATGGAAAAAAAAATAAAAATAAATAACAATAATAATAATAATAATAATAAAAAAATATATATATATACTAGCTGGTACCCGCGACTTCGTCTGCGGTGATTGTAGCAGTGGGTATATACAGACGTGGGTAACGTTTTCGTAGTGTGTATAAGGTATGGGATATGAAATGTAAGTTTGTATCTTGTTTTTGCTGTAATTAAGAGAATACGTGAGACTATTGTGTTGAAGTTAATTTGTATTAGAGCTGCTATACGGTGTTGTGAGAAACTTTACATAGTGACTTTGGAACAGAGGTATTTGAAGTTAACCCTTTCCCGCCGATGGCATTTTTTGATTTTCATTTTTCGTTTTGGACTCCCCTCCTTCTAAACCCCCAAAAATTTTTTATTTCTCCGCTCCCAGAGCCATATGAGGTCTTAATTTTTCCTGGGACAAATTTTTCTTCATGATGCCACCATTATTTATTCTATATAATGTACTGGGAAGCAGGAAAAAAATTCAAAATGGGGTGGATTTCAAGAAAAAATCCATTTCTGCTACTTTCTTACGAGCTTTGGTTTTACGCGTTCACTGTGCAACCAAAATGACATGTCCCCTGTATTCTGTGTTTCATTACGATTCCGGGGATACCAAATTTCTATGGTTTTATTTACATTTTGACCCCTTAAAAAAAGGCAAAACTGTGTTAAAAAAATTTTTTTTGAAAAGTCACCATATTCCGACAGCCAACTTTTTTATACGTGCGTGTACGGGGATGTATAGGGCGTCTTTTTTTGCGGGACCGGGTGTACTTTGTAGTTCTACCATTTTCGGGAAATGTTACTGCTTTGATCACTTTTTATTCAAATTTTTATCAGAATCAAAACAGTGAAAAAACGGCGGTTTGGCACTTTTGACCATTTTTCCCGCTACGGCGTTTACCGAACAGGAAAAATATTTGTATAGCTTTGTAGAGCGGGCGATTTCGGACGCGGGGATACCTATTATGTATGTGTTTCACAGTTTTTAACTACTTTTATATGTGTTCTAGGGAAAGAGGGGTGATTTGAATTTTTAATCCTTTTTATTTGTTTTTATATTTTTTTTCCTTTTTTTTTAAACTTTTTTTTTGCATTTATTAGACCTCCTAGGGGTATTGACATGGGTGGGGGGTGTCGCGGATTATCAGAGCGATGGGGGTCGGCAAACATGGCTGCTCCAGAGCGTTAAAGAGAGCCTCCTGGAGTTAAGGTGAGGGGCAAAGTGTTAAAGTATATGTATATGTGATTGTGTGGGGTTAGGGGCGAGGCTGTAGAGGGCAATATGAATTTTGTGGCTTGCTATGGTCCAAAGTGTGTGAAAATTGCAGAGATGGTGGTGTGAATTTGGGTTTTGTGAGGGTCCTGGCACAAACGTATGTGCGCTATTGTGACGAAAAGTAGCCTATTGCGCAATCGGGTGTATTAACTATGTTTGTGGAAACTTTCAGCCAAATCGGTCGAGCGGGTTTTGCATGATTGAGGAACAAACATCCAAACACACAAACACACAAACATCCAAACTCACAAACTTTCACATTTATAATATTAATAGGATATATATACAGTGGGGCAAAAAAGTATTTAGTCAGTCACCAATAGTGCAAGTTCCACCACTTAAAAAGATGAGAGGCGTCTGTAATTTACATCATAGGTAGACCTCAACTATGAGAGACAAAATGAGAAAACAAATCCAGAAAATCACATTGTCTGATTTTGTAAGAATTTATTTGCAAATTATGGTGGAAAATAAGTATTTGGTCAGTAACAAAATTTCATCTCAATACTTTGTTATATATCCTTTGTTGGCAATGACAGAGGTCAAACGTTTTCTGTAAGTCTTCACAAGGTTGGCACACACTGTTGTTGGTATGTTGGCCCATTCCTCCATGCAGATCTCCTCTAGAGCAGTGATGTTTTGGGGCTGTCGCTTGGCAACACGGACTTTCAACTCCCTCCAAAGGTTTTCTATAGGGTTGAGATCTGGAGACTGGCCAGGGCACTCCAGGACCTTGAAATGCTTCTTACAAAGCCACTCCTTCGTTGCCCTGGCGGTGTGCTTTGGATCATTGTCATGTTGAAAGACCCAGCCACGTTTCATCTTCAATGCCCTTGCTGATGGAAGGAGGTTTGCACTCAAAATCTCACGATACATGGCCCCATTCATTCTTTCATGTACCCGGATCAGTCGTCCTGGCCCCTTTGCAGAGAAACAGCCCCAAAGCATGATGTTTCCACCCCCATGCTTTACAGTAGGTATGGTGTTTGATGGATGCAACTCAGTATTCTTTTTCCTCCAAACACGAAAAGTTGTGTTTCTACCAAACAGTTCCAGTTTGGTTTCATCAGACCATAGGACATTCTCCCAATACTCTTCTGGATCATCCAAATGCTCTCTAGCAAACTTCAGACGGGCCCGGACATGTACTGGCTTAAGCAGTGGGACACGTCTGGCACTGCAGGATCTGAGTCCCTGGCGGCGTAGTGTGTTACTGATGGTAGGCTTTGTTACATTGGTCCCAGCTCTCTGCAGTTCATTCACTAGGTCCCCCCGTGTGGTTCTGGCATTTTTGCTCACCGTTCTTGTGATCATTTTGACCCCACGGGGTGAGATTTTGCGTGGAGCCCCAGATCGAGGGAGATTATCAGTGGTCTTATGTCTTCCATTTTCTAATTATTGCTCCCACAGTTGATTTCTTCAATCCAAGCTGGTTGCCTATTGCAGATTCAGTCTTCCCAGCCTGGTGCAGGGCTACAATTTTGTTTCTGGTGTCCTTTGACAGCTCTTTGGTCTTCACCATAGTGGAGTTTGGAGTCTGACTGTTTGAGGGTGTGCACAGGTGTCTTTTTATACTGATAACAAGTTTAATCAGGTGCCATTACTACAGGTAATGAGTGTAGGAAAGAGGAGACTCTTAAAGAAGAAGTTACAGGTCTGTGAGAGCCAGAAATCTTGATTGTTTGTAGGTGACCAAATACTTATTTTCCACCATAATTTGCAAATAAATTCTTACAAAATCAGACAATGTGATTTTCTGGATTTGTTTTCTCATTTTGTCTCTCATAGTTGAGGTCTACCTATGATGTAAATTACAGATGCCTCTCATCTTTTTAAGTGGTGGAACTTGCACTATTGGTGACTGACTAAATACTTTTTTGCCCCACTGTGTGTATATATATATATATATATATATATATATATATATATATATATATATATATATATATATATATATATATAATGTGGCAAAGTTCTGCCAAAACCCCCCAAAACAAAAATAAAAAGACATCGCGATGAGGAAGGTCTTCAGTCCGGGTCAGGCTGGTCATCACTGAGGCGAGAAAACTGCCAAGGCACCGCACCTTCAGGACTCATGAAGTAGTCTGTGAAGATATCTCTCACCTGTACAGCTGCGTTGGCTGGCCGACCTGAGCGCCTAGATGGTAATAGTGGGTTACCCAAAGCTGCCTGTGGCTCCACTCCAATGTACAGTCTTCCATAGTCCAATACAAAGTTGTGAAGCACACAGGCAGCATTGATCACCACGTCTACAGTATCGGGAGCCAACTGCAGCACAAAGGTGAAGACCCTCCACTTACTACTCATGATCCCGAAGGCGCACTCCACGTATGTCGTGCCCGGCTCATCCTCATGTTGAAGACCCTCTTCCGGGCATCCAGTCTCCTCTGTGAGTATGGGCGCAGCAGGTTTTCCACGAGGGGAAATGCCTCATCCCCTACCATGACGAAGGGGACTGGATGCATGGTACCCGGAGGCGGTCTCGGTGAAGGTAGAGTCACCTGATCTGGCAGTACTCTGCGACTCAAAAGTGATGTCAGTAGCGCCCGGGAGTCCCCAGTACTACCATAGGCACAGACTTCGATAGCAATAAACTGGTATGTGGCACCAGCGACCGCCATCAGGACCACTGAAAACTACTACTTGTAGTTGAAGTACAGTGATCCTGAGTGCGGTGGCTTCTGCACACGTACATGCTTACCGTCGACGGCACCTATGCAGTTGGGGAAATTGGCCACAGACTGAAAACCTGCTGCTGACTGCAACCAAATCTCCGGGGTCGGACTGGGCATCACTATGGGTTGCAAGTGCTGCCAGATCACATGGCATGTGCACCTCACAATTCCAGATATGGTTGATTTGCCAACCCGTAATTGGAGGTGCAAGGATGCAAACTCTCCCCTGTTGCAAGGAAACTAGAAGAAAAAAGAAAAATAAAATTAAAACTCAATTATATCAACTGCAGTGCCAACATTTTATAGACAGTATCTAAAGTATACATACACATTTTATACACTATGTAAACTATATAGGGACACATTTTACACAGTATGTAAACTGGAGGGAGACATTTTCTGCTGTTCCTCTTTGACTATTTTTTGCATTTACGTTTGTCCAACTGAATTAATAAAACATAAAATATCTTTTTTAACTATTAAAACTTTAAGCTATAATAAATACCGCAACGTGATGACCAGCCTTTCCGTGGGACTGAGGGCCTTCCTCATGTTGGTGCCTTCGTGCTGGAGATGGTCTGATAACTTTGCAAGAAGGTCGTCAAAGGCCTCTTGAGGCATCCGCAAATATGCTTTACATTTTGCAGGATATCTTTTTTGAAATAAACAAAAAAAAAACATTTACACAGTGTTTATTTAATGTTCGCCACTTGCACCTCCACACAGTGAAATGTCCCTAATGGCCCCTCCACACAATATAAAGTATCAGAGTGTCCCCAATAGTTAAGTTACACTACATTAACCATTTATTAACCAACATAGATGGACATCAATTCAGCAAAGGAAGAACAAAAAAAATAAAAACTTACAGCCTCAGCTCATGGTAGAGCTCAGCAAAAACACCCCTGGATGGGCGCTTCATGTTTATTGGGTGTACCCAATATTGTCACGTCTTTTTTGATGTAGGGGGCTGTTGTTCCTCCTCCTGCTATAAAACATATTATTTTTAGTGGAAACAACACTTAACACTTAACATCATTTAGCCATTGTTAAACTCTTTTTTTGTGAACTTACCTGGTGTTGAAGTGTGCGTCGGCGACACATGCTAACAAGCACATTGACAAGGAGTGGCACGTCCTCCCTTCCCATGGGGATGTCCAGGTTGGGCAAGTTTTCCTGCCTTTGGTTTGGGTTGTTTGTTTCCATTTTTTAAGGCCACTGTGATGGCGTTTATTCAACTTCAAACAAACTCTTTCAACTCCATCCTCAGACGGCTCATAATTAAATAATGGGATGTCCTTTTTGGCCCTGCGCAGTGGGCTGGCTCTTTTTTTAATGAGTTTGGCCTGTTTTACATGTGTAAAATACGAATGCGTAAACGCGACCAAATACACAATGCGTAAAAAAACGCGAGAAAATACGGGACGCCATTTTTTACACGTGTAATATTACACACCACATTGAGCGCCGCGTTACATCGTGGGAATGAGCACTTACGGTCCATGGTCATGTGATGAGCACACAGGTGCACAGCTGATTACCAGGCAGATGTCTGATTACTGTGCTGTGACTATAATGAGCGGCACCTGTGTGCTCATCACATGACCATGGACCGTAAATCACATGACCATGGACCGTAAATCACATGACCATGGTCACACGTGTATCTACTAGAAGTAACAGAATGAATGACAGCAAGCAGAGATCTAGAAAACCGTGAGGAATTGATACAGAAAGTATATTGGAAAATTATATATCTTTCTATTGTACATTTGTTTGTCAATATTGGTCTGAAAGTGGCCAATGCCTTTAATGACTGACATAGAAAGTGTATCAGTCACTAACGTGTTAAGTGTTTGGGGTATGGAAGGACCTTTGTAGGGGGTACATTATTAATTAAGTATGAAGGGCATTATTAATAAATGTAGGGATCAAACCCCTTGCAGAAGTCTGTAAACCATTAAATAACTGCCTGGAAAGGTTGTGTGTACAAAATGAATACATCTCGCAGACACATGCTGTTTCCAGCCTGGCACCACTACAGAGATCCGGATAATCCATCTATTGCAACAATGTCAGCTTAATTTTGACTTCACATATGTTTACCAGATCTGCAGCACCATCAGCTGGGCTGATGAGAGTGCAAAACCCGTAACCCACACAACTATGCCAGAACACAGACTGAACGGCTTTAAGGGGTCCACATTGCAAAAACGCTGCGTTTTACATAACCTGCAAACTGCAGCTACATGGGATTCTCACTAATCCCATCCACACGTAGCAGACAAAAAATCTGCAGCAGAAAAGCTGCGATTTCAACAACACTTGCATTTTTTAAATGGAAATGCTGGTGTTTTCCATTTAGGTATAATAGGGGCATAAAGGCTGCAGAGGAAAACTCTCTGAAAAACGCTGCAGAAAAAAAGTGATGCATTTCTGCCATAGTCTGCGTGGAAGACGTGTAGCTGTCTCATTACATGGAGCCTTAGCCTAATAGTAGTAAAAACGTAATGATGATCCAGCAAATAATTAATAATTCAGTTTATTATACTACAAAAGTATTTTAAAGGGGATGTCTTAAATCCTCTATTTCATATATTTAAAGGGAATCCTGAATTACGCTCCTTTATCAATCACCTAGAGCGGCACTTTCCATTAATGGTGCATTGTCTCTGTATTTCTCCCTCCACAGAGGGATTTGTCGGGGATGTCCACTGCCACTTCTTCCGATTATTCTCAGAACAGACGCAATATATATGTAAGGGAATGACTATCGGTGCTTGGGATGAGAGAATGGTCCTATATACAGATGACCTTCTTTTGTTCATGTCTGACCCTGCCCAAATACTCCTTAGAGCTATGGCTCTAATTGATAAATTTGTTGTCTATTCCAGCTTGTGCACTAATAGCTTTTCATAGTCGTCATATATGCCTATTGCTTTGCAGGTGCTGGCTGACACTGACTCTCAATTTCCTCTTTACTGCCATTCGAAACTCTTTCTTGGATAGGGTAAAAATAAAGATTTCTCTCTACATGTTTTTGGAACTATTATGCAATGTGTTTTCCATATCTCCAGAATGTCCTTGAAGTTCAGTAAGCTGGGTCACCATTATTTTTTCCATGAAAGTTCATCTCTCTCTGACTTGTGTCTTCTGACGGATTAATTGCAGGAGGATTGTTATCTTCCAAAGTCAAAATTGTTTGTTCCTAAAAAAAAAAAAAAGTCTCTGGGCCGCGAGTTGTACAAATCTGCTGACGGATTCCTTACAGTTGAATATAAGTTCATTTGTGCTTTCTCTAATACTTTGAGTTGGTCCATAAACAATACAGAAGCTGACATATTAAAGACTGTTAATGTGTTTGGTTTTTTGTGTTGTCTTGTCGAATACTCTAGTACTCCAGTGTGGCCTAGGCTGGTTGGAGAAGTAGCTATTGGGGTCTGTACTTCCTCAGTGGCTTCAGTAGGGAGTGGCTCAGTCCTAAACTGTCCCCACTTCCCAGACACCTCACATGGAGCCTCAGCAGGGACCTTCCTGCCTCCACCAAGTGGCTGTCTCCATCTTCCAGTGGGAGGCGCTGAGGAATCATTGATTGCTTTCTGGAAGAGCGGCATTGGTGGACTTTAGGACTGCCACACCCTTACCTCTGAACCATTTTGTTCCTGCAGCAGCTGCATCCCCTGCTCATGTGTCTCAGCTGCAGCTTTGAGGGTGGTGTAAGTCAGGACTGGCAATTGGAGGAGCGCCACAGCCTGAATGGAAGTGGTGCCAGGTGGGTAGAAAGAATTTTGCAGTTTCTTGCGCTGTATCCAAATACACTATATATACTTCATCTCTAGCATTATGTAAATGTACCCTGCACCTAAAAGACTTTGCAAATGCCACATAAAGATCCCTCTTTGGTTCTCTGATATGACTTTTGCTTGGGAATTTATGTATCCATGTATATATGATTGCCTAGAAGACATCTAGATATTATCTATATTAGACATTTGAACTATACGTGATTATTCTACACTGTATATGTCCTTTCAGCCCAATGAAGGTTGCTTATGTAGCTGAAATGTTGCTTTGAATATGTGGATAGAAAAACAACTAACACATTTACAAGTGCATTATATCTCCTTGGAGTGCCAAGTTTTGTGTCTACATATCCATGTGGGGTGGAACTCTACTTACAGCACCCAGATGCCAGTGGAGTGACATGTATCTTCTTGCGATATTTCTATTATAATCACTGTGGATAAATAATTATATATCATAACATATTAGAAGGTAAATGTGGCCCTTTCTGATCTACCCAGTCCAGCTTATTATTCAGGAGCATACCCAGGTACTTTTAACTGTTGACTATCTCAATGCCTGCCCCCTGGATGTCCACTTTCTTTGGAGCATATTTCTGCTTACGAAAGTCCACCACCATCTCCTTGGTCTTCCCAGCATTAATCCTAAGGTGGTTCCACTGACACCATTCCGCAAAAGTCCCGGTTCAATTCTCTGTCATCTTCATCTGTGATGAGGCCTACTATTGTAGAGTCATCAGAGTACTTCTGTAGGTAGCAGCTAGCTGAGTTGCAACTAAAATCTGCAGTGTATAGTGTGAAAAAGAAAAGGGACAAGAACTGTATTGGTGGTGCCATACACTGTGAACTGTATTACAGATCACAGTGTATGGCACACAACCCCGGCCCTGAGGTCAGTCTGGGATCCAGTTGGCGAGATGATGGTCCACTCCAACAAGGGCCAGCTTGTCCCTCAGTAGCCCTGGCTGTATGGTGTTAAAAGCATAGACTCTGTGTCATCTCAACACCATCACATGGCTTAGAAAACATAAACTGAGTGCATCAACCAAGGTCCAAGGTAAATGCTACTCCTCTTATAATAAAAAGTATTAAAAGGACCATAAAATTACAACCACAGTCATAGTTGATCTGACCAACTGTAGACAAAACCCTAATAAATGTGAATATACCTGTAACATATATTAAAGCATCAGCAATAAAAATGGGAAACTTAAAGAGGACCTTTCACCACTTTTGGGCACAGGCAGTTCTATATACTGCCAGAAAGCTGACAGTGCGCTGAATTCAGCGCACTGTCGGCTTTCCCCATCTGTGCCCGGTGTGAAGAGCTTACGGCCCGGTACCGTAGCTCTTCTATGGTCAGAAGGGCGTTTCTGACCATTAGCCAGGAACGTCCTTCTGCCTCGCGGCGCCTATCGCACTGTGCTGTGGAGCCGGGAGGAACGCCCCCTCCCTCTGCTCACACAGCTTGTCCGTAGACGAGCATTATCAGGAGAGGGAGGGGGAGTTCCTCCCAGCTCCACAGCACAGCGTGATTGGCGCCGCGAGGCAGAAGGACGTTCCTGGCTAATGGTCAGAAACGCCCTTCTGACTGTAAAGCGCTACGGTACCGGGACCGATAGCGCTTTACAGCGGGCACGGATCGGGAAAGCCGACAGTGCGCTGAATTCAGCGCACTGTCAGCTTTCTGGCAGTATATAACACTGCCTGTGCCCAGATATGGTGAAAGGTCCTCTTTAAAATAAGAATGGATTCATTTTGACCAAGCTTCACCAACATGATTCCTTAATTTAATCCTGTAATTAACCATCTAAAAGAAAAAAGGAAAATAATATTAAAATCCATACATATAAATTCACCAATACCTAAGGAGGAGGAAAAGGATATGTTCTCAGGATCCAGGGATTATTCTAAAAACACTCACTTAAAATCTACATTAAACCCATTTGGAAACTCTTATTAAGTAAAAGAGTCCTATCATTCCCTCATGATCAATAACCCTAAAGCATAATTGTCGTTCAGTGTGCCTAAATTCAATGAAGTTTTTTGGCACTGGTAAATCAAGATTTTTTTTCACTACTGGCGTATCTATGCTGAATTAAGCATGCTTTCAGATCAAGAGTTGTCTCACCAATATACCAAAGTATACAGGAACACTGCAATAAATAAATGATATATTCATTTTTAAAACATCAAAAAGTGATGTATTGTATATTCTTTTAATGACAGGGTGTGTGAACTTGCTCCTCTTGAGCATCAGGGAACAGTTCACAAATCCAAGACATGAAGAACACTCCATCTGGAATTGCCAAGTCATTGATGCTGTCTCCGTAGACCTGAAAGGGCTAACATCTGAATGATCTTATATTCCTAGACCATCTGTAAGAAAGCAAAGGTGAATTAGAAAAAACAGGATTTCTGAGGCAGACTGCATGGGACAATGACTTCGAACAAAATACGTTATTGTCTTGCTGTGTTCAGTATATGTAGAGTCAAATGGAATATGATCATACTACATCAGGCTTGTGCCATTTTAGGTCCCAATGTCTGGTACCTCTACAACCTGTCAATGCTGTCCCTATTAGTAGCAATCTACTTACGAGGATAACCTCTCTGCCTAAATTTAGTAGGCATAATGTCTAGATACTTGACTAAATCGTGGATCTGGCTATTATCTTAGCACTCACAAATTGACTAATTACACTTAAACTATAACAAAGTAACATACAAATTCATCTTCAACTTGCCTGCCTCAACTGATACCATAATTTCAAGAAATTTAATCTGGTTTTTTTTGTTTTGTTTTTAATACTTTAATGAACTTAATCTCTGAATCAATAATGTTCATAAAATCATGGAAGTCATGAATTTCTCTTTCAGTACCCCTTCATATGAAGAAGACATAGTCAAAACATTGTTGAATTGGTGGGACACAGATGAAGTCCTTCTCATGGATGGTTATATATCTCATTTGTTGACACCATTCTGGCCCATGTAGCTGAAGATAAAATCTTTCAAAAAATACAAAAAATATTTATTGGCTTATAACAATTCCAACTGTAGTTCAAAATCCTAAAACCGTACAGAATAACGAGACAATCTCAATTTTTTTTTTTGCTACAGAGGCAATACCTAATTTGTGCATAATTTATGTTTATAAAGACACAACATCAAATGAGACCAAATTATATGTCAATATTCTCAAAGTTCTTCAATCTCAAAAGAAAATCACTTGTATCTTTGTATGAATGACCTTCGATAGCAATATCTTTCAATATATTGATACACTCCAATGGTAAAGAGGACCTTTCATGGTCCGGGGCACAGGCAGTTCTATATACTGCTGGAAAGCCGACAGGGCGCTGAATTCAGCGCTCTGTCGGCTTTCCCGATCTGTGCCCCGGGTAAAGAACTATACCATAGCTCTTTACAGTCAGAAGGGCGTTCCTGACAATCAGTCATGAAAAGGGCACATGCAACGTTAACCACTTCTGTGCCAAGCCAATTTCTGGTCCAGGACCAAACACATTTTCAGTTTTTTAGTATGTGCAATTTTAAGGGTTATAACATATTTAGCATTTATGTTAATCATCTAATTTATGCATTTTTTTTTCGGTGACTCATAGGGCTTTCTTTAGGGTTTTTATTTTTACATGTGCTTTAATTTTTTTTATATCTGGGAAAATATAAACAAAGAGGAGGAAAAACATGTCTGTTTTTCATGTTTCATTGTTTTTTTCGTTAATTCAATAGCACAAATGCTACTAAAAAAAATTTTTAAATAGTTTTTCCTCTCTGTTACGGTGATTTTTATTTTTTATGGTGTCGTCAGGGGTGGGCTAGAACTTATATAAAGGGCGTTTTATTTTCATATTATTTTATGTATTTTTTTTTTTTTTTTTTTAAATCAAAATAGACCATTGGGGACATCTGATCACTTTTTTTTTTTTGGAAGGGGGGGAGGTACAGATTTTCCCTCCTGCTAATTACTACAGCCTCCTGAAGGACCCAGCAGCTCTAACAAACTCTTATCACTGTGGATCACATGACCCCGGCGGATACACTGTGAAAAGGGAAGGCAGGAATGGTAGTAAATACAGATGAGTGAGTACTATTCGAAACAGCAGTTTCGAATAGCACGCACCCATAGCAATGAATGGAGCTGCCGGAACGCAGACGGAGCCGGCGTCCTGCCACTTAACCCACTGCTACGTCCATTCATTCCTATGGGTGCGTGCTATTCGAAACTGCCATTTCGAAGAGTACTCGCTCATCTCTAGTAGTAAACCATCTCTGCCTTTTCTAGGGGAGCTCTGGCTGTAGTATCTGCCGGCTCCCCATTTCTGCAGCAGAACGATTTTGTGCAGCTGCTGAAAACTGCAAGCATGTACCGCTACATCCTTGCATAACAAGCGAGGGACATATATAGTCTATAGGCTGAGGGATTAACGAGGCTTTTAAGTATTTTTTATAGAACACATGTAATAGGTACAACTGGATGTTCAATTGTCAAAAATCAGTAAGTATCATCTTTTTAGCATTGGCCTAAAATGGTCACAGTATTCTGACTAACGGTACATTTAGGATTCATATATAGTTGTTTATGCCATGCCATATCACTAAGTTGTCTCCTAATTTCATCCAAATATAACACCATATCCATGATTTTACATCCGTCACATACAGATCTCATCATCTGATTCTTCCTCCTTTAACGCCTTTTCATACAGAAAGGACACCCCAGAAGAAGAGGTCACTCCTTTCTTTATGTGAGGTTCTGACACCATGAAAAGAGAGTCAATCTGTAAACCAGAAAAGATACAAGATCAAATTTTTACATATTGATGGAGGATCATCATCATCATCATCTCTGCAGGACTTTGACAGAGGTGGCCAATAGGCAGATACAAATTGAGGGCACTTGAATGGATTCATCGATTGGACACATTGTGACCTAAGGGTCTCAATGTGGGCTTATCCAAATTAGGTATGGCATAGATATGGTGGTGAGGATAGCTTGCCCATACAACCGCCTTGTTTTATTTTCCCTTTTCCACCGTTTGCTAGTGATAGATTTGATGGTATATTGTTACTGTTTTTTATGATTGTATTTTCTTGTCTTTTTAAAGACATCCAGTACACTAAAATCAAGATCACCAGTTGTACCTTTTTTAAGGGTGTCATTATACATATAGAAGACCACCTTTACTACCAGAATACATCCAAATTAACGACTTAATTTTTATTGTAAAATTTTATATTTGATGCCCTTAGCATATAAGTAATTTTTTAAATAGTTTTTTTTTTTATTATTTGCATGTCTTTATTATGTTGTATAGACACTCCATTAAAAGGTGTTTAATCTTCCCTCATTCTGGTCTCCTTGGGGTAGTTAATTCTATTTAAAAAGAGGGCTTAGCATATATAGAGCACGATGTACATCCGTGTAGCTAATATTCCCTCTTCTAGTGAGGACTTTGGCCCTAGATCAGGGTTGATGGCTCTTCACTATTCACTCATTTATATTATATTACCCCATATTGAGCCCTAGGGTCATGAGACATGGGAGTTCCTTTTACTAATACATCTACAATTATGAAATGAAAGAAATTTTCTGAGAGAAGTCCTCAGTAGTTGATACCTTTTTTAATGGCTAACTCAAAAAGTTTTTTTGATGACATATCGAGCTTTCGGGACTATAGAGGTCCCTTCATCAAGATGGTATAACACAATGTCTGAAAAGATCGCCTCATATGGGAATTTAAACTTATGAAGACCTTTCGCACTCTCCAACAAGGTTTAAACAGGGCCCAGGGTTTTATGGCCTTTTATAACCACTAGACACCACGTCACTGATCAAAGAAGCCATAAACCCAGAGAACTTTCCTGCGAACTGATATATATGTGTTTTTTTTCAAAACTGCTTATGTTCTGTTTTCCATCTATTTTGCATCTAACACTCCATTTCTCTGTATATATATGCCTACCTTCAGACAATGTGTTATACCATCCTGATGAAGGGACCTCTATAGTCCCGAAAGCTCGATATGTCATCAAAAAACTTTTTGAGTTAGCCATTAAAAAAGGTATCAACTACTGAGGACTTCTCTCAGAAAATTTCTTTCATTTCATATCCACTGGCTAACACGGTACAAGGATATATATTTTTTCATCTACAATTATGGACATAGTTATCAAGGTGAACATTTCTCCTTTATTTACTTCGTGTAAGTGATCACTTTTGTCCTTTATTTAGCCAATGTTACTTTTAAGACTTTATCAGCTCTAGGTGTTTATTCACCTAGCAGCCATATTGTGGTTTTGGGAGAGATCGAGTGTTATATACAATAAGAGCTTTTAGGTGCTCTTTTTTTCTTGCATAATTAATAGAGATGAGCGAACAGTGAAATATTTGAGATTCAATATTCGTTTCGAATAGCCCCTCAATATTCGACTACTCGAATGAATATCAAACCCCATTATAGTCTATTGGGAAAAATGCTTCGTTTCAGGGGAAGCCACACTTCGACTCAGGAGAGTCACCAAGTCCACTATGACACCCCAGGAAATGATGCCAACAATGCAACTGGGACAGCAGGGGAAGCATGCCTGGGGGGATCTAACATGCCCAAGTACCTGTATTACGCCACTATCTCGTCGGGATCCCTGTCAGCTTGCGATATACGGGAGCTGACTTTTTCCCATAGGAATGCATTGACCAGCGTTGATTGGCCGAATGCCATACAGAGTACAGCATTCGGCCAATCAACGCTGGTTCTGCCGGAGGAGGCGGAGTCTAAGATCAGTCCACTGCAGTCTCCATTGTGGTCCGATCTCAGATGTAGCAGTGTTGAGCACACAGCTCTGCTACACCTGAGATGTAGCAGAGCTGGCTGTGGGCTGAGCCTGCTACACCCGAGATGTAGCAGGGCTGAGTGTGCACTGAGCTCTGCTACACCAGAGATGTAGCAGAGTTGAGTGTGCTCTGAGCTCTGCTACACCAGAGATGTAGCAGAGCTGAGTGCTGGAGGAGGCGGAGTCTAAGATCGGTCCGATCTCAGATGTAGCAGTATTGAGTGCACAGCTCTGCTACATCTGAGATGTAGCAGAGCTGGCCGTGCACTGAGCTCTGCTACACCAGAGATGTAGCAGAGCTGAGTGTGCGCTGATCTCTGCTACACCAGAGTGGTTACCTGATTTAGCCAGCCAATTAGTTTTTGCCTCCATTGTCGTAGTTCCTGTCCCACCTCCCCTGCACAGTTATTAGTGCAAAAAAAGCGCCAGGGAAGGTGGGAGGGGATACAAATTTTTAGTGCATTTGCCTCGTGGTATTCGATTGTAATCGAATACCTCGAACGGCCTGATATTCGATCGAATATTAATTCAATCGAACGCTGTTCGCTCATCTCTAATAATTAACATATTGAATTACACAATAAGGAGTTATCTATTTGGCTCATATAAACAGCGTTCTATATTATTTTCTGTCTGTTTTTATGTGCCCATCGACATTTACTTTAGTTTTCTCTTCATTGAGATATTTGGGCTTTTTCAAGATGGTGCCCACACCCTCCTAGCAGCTATTGCGCATGCGCGAGACAACTAACATTGAGGAATACACATGTACTTTCATTTCATATATATATATATATATATATATATATATATATATATATATATATATATAATATTTGGATATAACTACACCCTAACATGGCAAACTGCTCTGTGTACACATTACCTGGATCTTATCAGATATTTATTTAGTATCCACTTACAAACCTCATCTTTATCGACAATTAGGCTGTATTTGTACACTATTTATGCATGTGATTGACTTTTTCACATATTATGCACTCATGTTTTTTATATTCACTATTGTGATTTGTTTCTCTCACTGTGATGTCATTACTGTGATGTTTAATATTTTTAATTATATGATTGTTGATTATATTAGACTAATGTCATATACACTATATATACCATGCATACTATCACTATTGCGCTGCTTGATAAATGCTCATGTTTGAGCTGAAATGTCGCATGGGGCAATAAACCTCCTTCACTGATTTTCTCCTTCTCCTTCAATTTATTGATGTATTGCCTGTTTTTTGGTTTATTGATTAAGCAGGACAGAGTCTTTTCCCATTGTTGAGCACCCTATACTTTTTACTGGTATGGTCATATTTTTGAGTAGTTAAAACAAAAATTAAACATGGTAAAAAAATAAATAAATGAAAAATTTAAACTATGTAAAAATATACCAAATAAAACAAAACATTAGATATCTGGTATCACCACATCTGTAAAAATCTGAACAATAAAACTAAAACATTATTTAACCTGCAGAATAAAAATGTAAAAAAAACAAAGAAAAACACAGGAAATAATAATTATTTTCCATATTTTGTCTCACAAAATGTGCACTAAACAGTGATCAAAAGTTTCGATGAACCAAAATGGTACTAATAGAAAACACAGATCGTCCTGCAAAAATAAGCCCTCAACAGAGAAATAAAAATGCTCAAAGCTTAGGATATGTTTTTATAACCCTGCTTTAAACTTCTCCACAACACTATCCCTGACTTGTCTGGTAAGTTCCTTGGTCTTCATGATGCTTTTTGTTCACTAGTATTCTCTGAGACCTTCACAGAACAGGTGTATTTATACTGAGACTAAATTACACACAGCTGGACTCTATTAACTCGTTAAGAGACTTCTGGAGACAATTGATTGCACTGGATTTTATTTAGGGTTATCAGAGTACAAGGGGCTGAATAGTTTTGCACGTCACACTTTTCAGATTTTTATTGTTGAAAGGTTGAAAACCATGCATCATTTTCCTTTCACTTCACAATTATCTGTTACTTTTTGTTGGTCTACCGCTTAAAATTTCAATAAAATACATTTTAGTTTGTGGTTGTAAGGTGACAAAATTTGAAAAAGTTCAAGGGGTATGAAAACTTTTGCAAGCCACTGTAACTTATTTGGTTTGCCTTACAGAGATAGAAATTGGATAGATGGGTTTCTAGGAGCCTTAAGAGTATTCTACACTATGTTTTAAGCCAACTTAAAGAGATTGGCCACCCTCAGACCAATATTGAGAGACAAATGTTATGGTTTGTATAATAAAAAGTTGTACAATTTTCCAATATACTTTCTGTATCAATTCCTCACAGTTTTCTAGATCTCGGCTTGTTGTCATTCATTCTGTTACAGCTAGTGGATAAAAATCTGACCATAGTCATGTGATTTACGGTCCATGGTCATGTGATGAACACACAGGTGCACAGCTCGTTACCAGGCTGATGTCTGATTACTGTGCTGTGACTATAACGTGCAGCGCCTGTGTACTCATCACATGACCATGGACCGTAAATCACATGACCATGGTCAGAGTTTTATCCTCTAGAAGTAACAGAATGAATGACAGCAAGCCAACCCATCCTCCCAACCCTGGCCCTCCTTTCATTAACTTTCCCTCTCCCAAGACACATTACTTTATCACTTTACCTTTTCCATTCCTCACTTTATCTTTCTCCTGACCCTTTTAATTGATCTGAAACACCCAGTCAGTTTGCAACAAAATTGAGTATATTAATGAGTTAGGCCTTAATTAATCTCTTAACCTGCTAGTCCTCACTGAAACCTGGATCCTTCAGGCTGATACAGGCTCGAAAAAGATAAACCTCAAACAAAAATAAAACTTAGTCTCTAGGAGCATAACTGTACCAAAAGTAAAATAAATACTAAGAGCAAACACATACCAAAAATATCAATAAATTTATTATTATTGCAAAAATATATAAAAATTGATCAAGGTGTCAAACAGTAGAACATGCTGCTCTGCCTCATGGGGGTCTACATTTCTTCTACTCTTCTAGGCCTGACATCAGGCAGAGTGGAAGAGTAGGCATACTTCTGTTGCAATTTTCAAGTCATTCCCCCCAGTACCCTCAATCACCTTTCCCTCATTTGAGGTGCATGTTATTAGATTTTTCTACCCTCTCTGGACCACTTTACTTTTTGGCTTCCCCTCTTTCTAACTTATGAAAATCCTACCCTCATCATAGGATAATCATACTCATTAGGGAGAGTGTGCACCTACACAGGCGTACAGAGACTTACATGCCATTTCTGCTCCGCTGGGGATTATGGGTAAAATATGCAAATCTATTCTCCAGGAAGTAATTAGGAGAACAGTGCCTCTGTTTGCTGCCCTCTAGGGGCAGCCCCCTCAACATCATGCATGAGTCGTTTAATGAGCCTAATAACTAGAGATGAGCGAACACTAAAATGTTCGAGGTTCGAAATTCGATTCGAACAGCCGCTCAATGTTCGTGTGTTCGAATGGGTTTCGAACCCCATTATAGTCTATGGGGAACAGATACTCGTTAAGGGGGAAACCCAAATCCGTGTCTGGAGGGTCACCAAGTCCACTATGACACCCCAGGAAATGATGCCAACACCTCTGGAATGACACTGGGACAGCAGGGGAAGCATGTCTGGGGGCATCTAACACACCAAAGACCCTCTATTACCCCAACATCACAGCCTAACAACTACACACTTTACACACTCAATACCACATCTCTGACAGTAGGAAAACACCTTGAAACATGTGTATTTGGCACTTGCAGTGAGGAGAGCTTGTCACCAGCAGTGAATTTGGCCCTTGTAGTAAGTTGAGGTTGGCACCAACATTTGTTTTGAAAATCAGGGTGGATTGAGCCTCTAACCAGCAGAGTTTGGGCAAATTCATGGTGGAGGGAGCCTCTAAACACCCCAGTTTGGGCAAATTCATGGTGGAGGGAGCCTCTAAAAACCCCAGTTTGGACCAATTCATGGTGGAGGGAGCCTCTAACCAGCCCAGTGTGGGCAAATTCATGGTGGAGGGAGCCTCTAAAAAACCCAGTTTGGACCAATTCATGGTGGAGGGAGCCTCTAACCAGCCCAGTTTGGGCAAATTCATGGTGGAGGGAGCCTCTAACCAGCCCAGTTTGGGCAAATTCATGGTGGAGGGAGCCTCTAAAAAACCCAGTTTGGACCAATTCATGGTGGAGGGAGCCTCTAACCAGCCCAGTTTGGGCAAATTCATGGTGGAGGGAGCCTCTAACCAGCCCAGTTTGGACCAATTAATGGTGGAGGGAGCCTCTAACCAGCCCAGTTTGGACCAATTAATGGTGGAGGGAGCCTCTAACCAGCCCAGTTTGGACCAATTAATGGTGGAGGGAGCCTCTAACCAGCCCAGTTTGGACCAATTAATGGTGGAGGGAGCCTCTAACCACCCCAGTTTGGACCAATTCATGGTGGAGGGAGCCTCTAAACAGCCAAGTTTGGACCAATTCATGGTGGAGGGAGCCTCTAAAAACCCCAGTTTGGACCAATTCATGGTGGAGGGAGCCTCTAACCAGCCCAGTTTGGGCAAATTCATGGTGGAGGGAGCCTCTAAACAGCCCAGTTTGGGCAAATTCATGGTGGAGGGAGCCTCTAACCAGCCCAGTTTGGACCAATTAATGGTGGAGGGAGCCGCTAAACAGCCCAGTTTGGGCAAATTCATGGTGGAGGGAGCCTCTAAACAGCCCAGTTTGGACCAATTCATGGTGGAGGGAGCCTCTAAAAAACCCAGTTTGGACCAATTCATGGTGGAGGGAGCCTCTAAACAGCCCAGTTTGGGCAAATTCATGGTGGAGGGAGCCTCTAACCAGCCCAGTTTGGACCAATTAATGGTGGAGGGAGCCTCTAACCAGCCCAGTTTGGACCAATTAATGGTGGAGGGAGCCTCTAACCACCCCAGTTTGGACCAATTCATGGTGGAGGGAGCCTCTAAACAGCCAAGTTTGGACCAATTCATGGTGGAGGGAGCCTCTAAAAACCCCAGTTTGGACCAATTCATGGTGGAGGGAGCCTCTAACCAGCCCAGTTTGGGCAAATTCATGGTGGAGGGAGCCTCTAAACAGCCCAGTTTGGGCAAATTCATGGTGGAGGGAGCCTCTAACCACCCCAGTTTGGACCAATTAATGGTGGAGGGAGCCGCTAAACAGCCCAGTTTGGGCAAATTCATGGTGGAGGGAGCCTCTAAACAGCCCAGTTTGGACCAATTCATGGTGGAGGGAGCCTCTAAAAAACCCAGTTTGGACCAATTCATGGTGGAGGGAGCCTCTAACCACCCCAGTTTGGACCAATTCATGGTGGAGGGAGCCTCTAAACAGCCAAGTTTGGACCAATTCATGGTGGAGGGAGCCTCTAAAAACCCCAGTTTGGACCAATTCATGGTGGAGGGAGCCTCTAACCAGCCCAGTTTGGGCAAATTCATGGTGGAGGGAGCCTCTAAACAGCCCAGTTTGGGCAAATTCATGGTGGAGGGAGCCTCTAACCAGCCCAGTTTGGACCAATTAATGGTGGAGGGAGCCGCTAAACAGCCCAGTTTGGGCAAATTCATGGTGGAGGGAGCCTCTAAACAGCCCAGTTTGGACCAATTCATGGTGGAGGGAGCCTCTAAAAAACCCAGTTTGGACCAATTCATGGTGGAGGGAGCCTCTAAACAGCCCAGTTTGGGCAAATTCATGGTGGAGGGAGCCTCTAACCAGCCCAGTTTGGACCAATTAATGGTGGAGGGAGCCTCTAACCAGCCCAGTTTGGACCAATTAATGGTGGAGGGAGCCTCTAACCACCCCAGTTTGGACCAATTCATGGTGGAGGGAGCCTCTAAACAGCCAAGTTTGGACCAATTCATGGTGGAGGGAGCCTCTAAAAACCCCAGTTTGGACCAATTCATGGTGGAGGGAGCCTCTAACCAGCCCAGTTTGGGCAAATTCATGGTGGAGGGAGCCTCTAAACAGCCCAGTTTGGGCAAATTCATGGTGGAGGGAGCCTCTAACCACCCCAGTTTGGACCAATTAATGGTGGAGGGAGCCGCTAAACAGCCCAGTTTGGGCAAATTCATGGTGGAGGGAGCCTCTAAACAGCCCAGTTTGGACCAATTCATGGTGGAGGGAGCCTCTAAAAAACCCAGTTTGGACCAATTCATGGTGGAGGGAGCCTCTAACCACCCCAGTTTGGACCAATTCATGGTGGAGGGAGCCTCTAAACAGCCAAGTTTGGACCAATTCATGGTGGAGGGAGCCTCTAAAAACCCCAGTTTGGACCAATTCATGGTGGAGGGAGCCTCTAACCAGCCCAGTTTGGGCAAATTCATGGTGGAGGGAGCCTCTAAACAGCCCAGTTTGGGCAAATTAATGGTGGAGGGAGCCTCTAACCACCCCAGTTTGGACCAATTCATGGTGGAGGGAGCCTCTAAACAGCCAAGTTTGGACCAATTCATGGTGGAGGGAGCCTCTAAAAACCCCAGTTTGGACCAATTCATGGTGGAGGGAGCCTCTAACCAGCCCAGTTTGGGCAAATTCATGGTGGAGGGAGCCTCTAAACAGCCCAGTTTGGGCAAATTCATGGTGGAGGGAGCCTCTAAAAAACCCAGTTTGGACCAATTCATGGTGGAGGGAGCCTCTAACCAGCCCAGTTTGGGCAAATTCATGGTGGAGGGAGCCTCTAAACAGCCCAGTTTGGGCAAATTCATGGTGGAGGGAGCCTCTAACCAGCCCAGTTTGGACCAATTAATGGTGGAGGGAGCCGCTAAACAGCCCAGTTTGGGCAAATTCATGGTGGAGGGAGCCTCTAAACAGCCCAGTTTGGACCAATTCATGGTGGAGGGAGCCTCTAAAAAACCCAGTTTGGACCAATTCATGGTGGAGGGAGCCTCTAAACAGCCAAGTTTGGACCAATTCATGGTGGAGGGAGCCTCTAAAAACCCCAGTTTGGACCAATTCATGGTGGAGGGAGCCTCTAACCAGCCCAGTTTGGGCAAATTCATGGTGGAGGGAGCCTCTAAACAGCCCAGTTTGGGCAAATTCATGGTGGAGGGAGCCTCTAACCAGCCCAGTTTGGACCAATTAATGGTGGAGGGAGCCGCTAAACAGCCCAGTTTGGGCAAATTCATGGTGGAGGGAGCCTCTAAACAGCCCAGTTTGGACCAATTCATGGTGGAGGGAGCCTCTAAAAAACCCAGTTTGGACCAATTCATGGTGGAGGGAGCCTCTAAACAGCCCAGTTTGGGCAAATTCATGGTGGAGGGAGCCTCTAACCAGCCCAGTTTGGACCAATTAATGGTGGAGGGAGCCTCTAACCAGCCCAGTTTGGACCAATTCATGGTGGAGGGAGCCTCTAACCAGCCCAGTTTGGACCAATTAATGGTGGAGGGAGCCGCTAAACAGCCCAGTTTGGGCAAATTCATGGTGGAGGGAGCCTCTAAACAGCCCAGTTTGGACCAATTCATGGTGGAGGGAGCCTCTAAAAAACCCAGTTTGGACCAATTCATGGTGGAGGGAGCCTCTAAACAGCCCAGTTTGGGCAAATTCATGGTGGAGGGAGCCTCTAACCAGCCCAGTTTGGACCAATTAATGGTGGAGGGAGCCTCTAACCAGCCCAGTTTGGACCAATTAATGGTGGAGGGAGCCTCTAACCAGCCCAGTTTGGACCAATTAATGGTGGAGGGAGCCTCTAACCACCCCAGTTTGGACCAATTCATGGTGGAGGGAGCCTCTAAACAGCCAAGTTTGGACCAATTCATGGTGGAGGGAGCCTCTAAAAACCCCAGTTTGGACCAATTCATGGTGGAGGGAGCCTCTAACCAGCCCAGTTTGGACCAATTCATGGTGGAGGGAGCCTCTAAACAGCCAAGTTTGGACCAATTCATGGTGGAGGGAGCCTCTAAAAACCCCAGTTTGGACCAATTCATGGTGGAGGGAGCCTCTAACCAGCCCAGTTTGGGCAAATTCATGGTGGAGGGAGCCTCTAAACAGCCCAGTTTGGGCAAATTCATGGTGGAGGGAGCCTCTAAAAAACCCAGTTTGGACCAATTCATGGTGGAGGGAGCCTCTAACCAGCCCAGTTTGGGCAAATTCATGGTGGAGGGAGCCTCTAAACAGCCCAGTTTGGGCAAATTCATGGTGGAGGGAGCCTCTAACCAGCCCAGTTTGGACCAATTAATGGTGGAGGGAGCCGCTAAACAGCCCAGTTTGGGCAAATTCATGGTGGAGGGAGCCTCTAAACAGCCCAGTTTGGACCAATTCATGGTGGAGGGAGCCTCTAAAAAACCCAGTTTGGACCAATTCATGGTGGAGGGAGCCTCTAAACAGCCCAGTTTGGGCAAATTCATGGTGGAGGGAGCCTCTAACCAGCCCAGTTTGGACCAATTAATGGAGGAGGGAGCCTCTAAACAGCCAAGTTTTGGGAAATTCATGGCGGAGGGAGCCTCTAACCAGCCCAGTTTGGACCAATTAATGGTGGAGGGAGCCTCTAAACAGCCCAGTTTGGACCAATTCATGGTGGAGGGAGCCTCTAACCAGCCCAGTTTGGGCAAATTCATGGTGGAGGGAGCCTCTAAACAGCCCAGTTTGGGCAAATTCATGGTGGAGGGAGCCTCTAACCAGCCCAGTTTGGACCAATTAATGGTGGAGGGAGCCGCTAAACAGCCCAGTTTGGACCAATTCATGGTGGAGGGAGCCTCTAAAAACCCCAGTTTGGACCAATTCATGGTGGAGGGAGCCTCTAAAAAACCCAGTTTGGACCAATTCATGGTGGAGGGAGCCTCTAACCAGCCCAGTTTGGGCAAATTCATGGTGGAGGGAGCCTCTAACCAGCAGAGTTGTGGGAAAGCAGGGTGGAGGGAGCCTCTAACCAGCAGAGTTGGTGGAAATCAGGGTGGAGGGAGCCTCTAACCAGCAGAGTTGGGGGAAATCATGTTGGAGGGAGCCTAGTATTAGCAGAATTGTGCAACGCTTATGGTGGATGAGTATGAGGATGCGGAGGAATTGGAGAGGTTGAGTACAGACATGGAGTTTCATGTTGGGGTGCTTTACACAGGTGGGCACAAAAATGAAGGCTCTATCCAGTGGTGGTTCATTTTTATCAAAGTGAGCCGGTCGGCACTCTCAGCTGACAGACGGGTGCGCTTGTCAGTGATGATGCCACCGGCTGCACTGAACACCCTCTCAGATAGGACGCTGGCGGCAGGACAGGACAGCACCTCCAAGGCATATAGGGCAAGTTCAAGCCACAGGTCCAACTTCGACACCCAATACGTGTAGGGCGCAGAGGGGTCGGAGAGGACAGGGCTGTGGTCGGAAAGGTATTCCCGCAACATGCGCCTATACTTCTCACGCCTGGTGACACTAGGACCCTCCGTGGCGGCACTTTGGCGAGGGGGTGCCATCAAGGTGTCCCAGACCTTAGACAGTGTGCCCCTCGTTTGTGTGGACCGGTGAGAACTTGGTTGCCTACTGGAGGAACTGCCCTCCCTGCCGCCAACGTCACATGCTGGAAACATCTCCATCATATTCTGCACCAATTGCCTGTGGCAAGCATTGATGCGATTGGCCCTCCCCTCTACCGGAATAAAAGACGAGATGTTGTTTTTATACCGGGGGTCAAGGATAGCAAAGATCCAGTACTGGTTGTCCTCCATGATTTTGACAATACGCTTGTCGGTTGTAAAGCACCCCAACATGAACTCAGCCATGTCTGCCACAGTGTTAGTTGGCATGACTCCTCTGGCCCCACCGGAAAGTTCAATCTCCATTTCCTCCTCATCCTCCATGTCTACCCATCCGCGCTGCAACAATGGGACGATTCGAAGTTGCCCGGAAGCCTCCTGTATCACCATCACATCATCGGACAACTCTTCTTCCTCCTCCTCCTCCTCCTCCTCCTCCTCCATTAAACGCAGTGAAGCGGACAGATGTGTGGACCTACTCTCCAGCTGTGACGGATCGGATGCTATCCCTAACTCCTCTGTGTGATCTGAGTTATCCCTGATGTCAATCAGGGATTCTCTCAGAACACACAAGAGCGGGATTGTAAGGCTCACCATCGCATCCTCAGAGCTCACCCTCCTTGTGGACTCCTCAAAGACCCGTAGGATGTCACAAAGGTCTCTCATCCATGGCCACTCATGGATGTGAAACTGAGGCAGCTGACTTTGTGGCACCCTAGGGTTTTGTAGCTGGTATTCCATCAAAGGTCTCTGCTGCTCAACCACTCTATTCAACATCTGAAACGTTGAGTTCCAGCGTGTGGGGACGTCGCACAAAAGCCGGTGTTGTGGCACATGCAGGCGTTGCTGGAGAGATTTTAAGCTAGCAGCGGCTACTGTCGACTTGCGAAAGTGGGCGCACATGCGCCGCACTTTCACCAGTAGCTCTGGAACATTGGGGTAGCTCTTTAGGAAACGTTGCACCACTAGGTTGAAGACGTGGGCCAGGCATGGAACATGTTGGAGTCCGGCAAGCTCCACAGCTGCTACCAGGTTCCGGCCGTTATCACAAACGACCATGCCTGGGCCCAGGTGCAGCGGCTCAAACCATATTGCCGTCTCATCGAGGAGGGCATCCCTCACCTCGGAGGCAGTGTGCTGTCTGTCCCCCAAGCTGATCAGCTTCAGCACAGCCTGCTGACGTCTACCAACGCCAGTGCTGCAACGTTTCCAACTCGTAGCTGGGGTCAATCTAACAGCGGAGGAGGAGGCGGTGGCAGAGGAGGAGGCGGTGGCGGAGGAGGAGGCGGTAGAGGAGGAGGGGGGTGTTCTTCTCGTGTCCCTGCCAGGAATGTTAGGCGGGGAGACGAGGTACACCGGGCCAGTTTGGGAAGCAGTCCCAGCCTCAACTACATTCACCCAGTGTGCCGTCAGTGAAATGTAGCGTCCCTGTCCGCATGCACTTGTCCACGCGTCGGTGGTCAAGTGGACCTTTGTGCAAAGCGCGGAACTAAGGGCCCGCCTGATGTTGAGTGACACGTGCTGGTGCAAGGCGGGGACGGCACACCGGGAGAAGTAGTGACGGCTAGGGACGGCATAGCGAGGTGCCGCAGTTGCCATCAGGTCCAGGAAGGCGGGAGTTTCAACAAGCCAGAACGCCAACATCTCCTGGGCCAGCAGTTTAGCGATGTTGGCGTTCAAGGCTTGCGCGTGTGGGTGGTTAGCAGTGTATTTCTGCCGCCGCTCCAATGTCTGAGAGATGGTGGGTTGTTGTAAAGAAACGCCTGATGGTGCCTTTGATGGTGCAGGAGAAGGAGATAAGACAGGACCAGGGGAGGATGAGGTAGAAGTCAACAAAGTGGCGGAGGCAGATGAAGTGGTGTCCTGGCTCGTCCTCTGGAGTGCATCGCCAGCACAGTCAGCAGTGGCAGTGGCAGAGGCAGAGGCAGTGGCAGAGGCAGTGGCAGTGGCGTGAACGGCAGGCGGCCTTTGTCCTGCCGTTGCTGCCTGCCACTGATTCCAGTGCTTGGATTCCAAATGACGGCGCATTGAAGTGGTGGACAGGTTGCTCTTCTCAGAGCCCCTAATCAATTTCGAGAGGCAAATTGTGCAGACAACACTATATCTGTCCTCGGCGCATTCCTTGAAAAAACTCCACACCTTCGAGAAACGTGCCCTCGAGGTGGGAGTTTTTCGGGGCTGGGTACGAACTGGAACATCTTGGGAGATTCCGGGTGTGGCCTGGCTTCGCCTAAGCTGCTGACCTCTGCCTCTGCCTCTAGCTACCCTTTTTGGTGCTGCACCTGCCTCAACATCCACACTACTTTCCCCGCTTGACATCCCCCCTGTCCAGGTCGGGTCAGTGTCCTCATCATCCACCACTTCCTCTTCCAACTCCTGTCTCATCTCCTCCTCCCGCACAATGCGCCGGTCAACTGGATGCCCTGACGGCAACTGCGTCACATCATCGTCGATGAGGGTGGGTTGCTGGTCATCCACCACCAAATCGAACGGAGATGGAGGAGACTCTAGTGTTTGAGCATCTGGACACAGATGCTCCTCTGTTAGGTTCGTGGAATCGTGACGTGGAGAGGCAGGTTGAGGGACAATGAAAGGAGCGGAGAACAGCTCTGGGGAGCAGGGACAGTTTGGGTTATTGTTCTGTAAAGCTTCGGAATTTTGGGAGGAAGGAAGACAAGACTGTTGGGTAATAGGAGGAGAGGAGGCAGAGTCTGACTGGCTGCTGGACAATGTGCTGTAAGCGTTCTCTGACAGCCATTGCAAGACCTGTTCCTGGTTCTCGGGCCTACTAAGGTTTGTACCCTGCAGTTTAGTTAATGTGGCAAGCAACCCTGGCACTGTGGAGTGGCGCAATGCTTGCTGCCCCACAGGAGTAGGCACGGGACGCCCTGTGGCTTCACTGCTACCTTGCTCCCCAGAACCATTCCCCCGACCTCGCCCACGGCCTCGTCCACGTCCCTTTCCGGGAGCCTTGCGCATTTTGAATTCCTAGTTAGAAATTGGCACTGTATACCAGTAGTAAAAATTGTGGGTGCACGTAACCCCAATATATTCTTTGAATTACCAGTCAGAAACTGGCACTATATGGCAGTAGCAAGAAATGAGGGTATTTATAACCCCAATATATTCTTTGAATTCCCAGTCAGACAATGGCACTGTATACCAGTAGTAAAAATTGTGGGTGCACGTAACCCCAATATATTCTTTGAATTCCCAGTCAGACACTGGCACTATATGGCAGTAGCAAGAAATGAGGGTATTTGTATTCCCAATATATTCTTTGAATTCCCAGTCAGACAATGGCACTGTATACCAGTAGTAAAAATTGTGGGTGCACGTAACCCCAATATATTCTTTGAATTCCCAGTCAGACACTGGCACTATATGGCAGTAGCAAGAAATGAGGGTATTTGTATTCCCAATATATTCTTTGAATTCCCAGTCAGACAATGGCACTGTATACCAGTAGTAAAAATTGTGGGTGCACGTAACCCCAATATATTCTTTGAATTACCAGTCAGAAACTGGCACTATATGGCAGTAGCAAGAAATGAGGGTATTTATAACCCCAATATATTCTTTGAATTCCCAGTCAGACAATGGCACTGTATACCAGTAGTAAAAATTGTGGGTGCACGTAACCCCAATATATTCTTTGAATTCCCAGTCAGACACTGGCACTATATGGCAGTAGCAAGAAATGAGGGTATTTGTATTCCCAATATATTCTTTGAATTCCCAGTCAGACAATGGCACTGTATACCAGTAGTAAAAATTGTGGGTGCACGTAACCCCAATATATTCTTTGAATTCCCAGTCAGACACTGGCACTATATGGCAGTAGCAAGAAATGAGGGTATTTGTATTCCCAATATATTCTTTGAATTCCCAGTCAGACAATGGCACTGTATACCAGTAGTAAAAATTGTGGGTGCACGTAACCCCAATATATTCTTTGAATTCCCAGTCAGACACTGGCACTATATGGCAGTAGCAAGAAATGAGGGTATTTGTATTCCCAATATATTCTTTGAATTCCCAGTCAGACAATGGCACTGTATACCAGTAGTAAAAATTGTGGGTGCACGTAACCCCAATATATTCTTTGAATTACCAGTCAGAAACTGGCACTATATGGCAGTAGCAAGAAATGAGGGTATTTATAACCCCAATATATTCTTTGAATTCCCAGTCAGACAATGGCACTGTATACCAGTAGTAAAAATTGTGGGTGCACGTAACCCCAATATATTCTTTGAATTCCCAGTCAGACACTGGCACTATATGGCAGTAGCAAGAAATGAGGGTATTTGTATTCCCAATATATTCTTTGAATTCCCAGTCAGACAATGGCACTGTATACCAGTAGTAAAAATTGTGGGTGCACGTAACCCCAATATATTCTTTGAATTCCCAGTCAGACACTGGCACTATATGGCAGTAGCAAGAAATGAGGGTATTTGTATTCCCAATATATTCTTTGAATTCCCAGTCAGACAATGGCACTGTATACCAGTAGTAAAAATTGTGGGTGCACGTAACCCCAATATATTCTTTGATTTCCCAGTCAGACACTGGCACTATATGGCAGTAGCAAGAAATGAGGGTATTTGTATTCCCAATATATTCTTTGAATTCCCAGTCAGACAATGGCACTGTATACCAGTAGTAAAAATTGTGGGTGCACGTAACCCCAATATATTCTTTGAATTCCCAGTCAGACACTGGCACTATATGGCAGTAGCAAGAAATGAGGGTATTTGTATTCCCAATATATTCTTTGAATTCCCAGTCAGACAATGGCACTGTATACCAGTAGTAAAAATTGTGGGTGCACGTAACCCCAATATATTCTTTGAATTACCAGTCAGAAACTGGCACTATATGGCAGTAGCAAGAAATGAGGGTATTTATAACCCCAATATATTCTTTGAATTCCCAGTCAGACAATGGCACTGTATACCAGTAGTAAAAATTGTGGGTGCACGTAACCCCAATATATTCTTTGAATTACCAGTCAGAAACTGGCACTATATGGCAGTAGCAAGAAATGAGGGTATTTATAACCCCAATATATTCTTTGAATTCCCAGTCAGACAATGGCACTGTATACCAGTAGTAAAAATTGTGGGTGCACGTAACCCCAATATATTCTTTGAATTCCCAGTCAGACACTGGCACTATATGGCAGTAGCAAGAAATGAGGGTATTTGTATTCCCAATATATTCTTTGAATTCCCAGTCAGACAATGGCACTGTATACCAGTAGTAAAAATTGTGGGTGCACGTAACCCCAATATATTCTTTGAATTACCAGTCAGAAACTGGCACTATATGGCAGTAGCAAGAAATGAGGGTATTTATAACCCCAATATATTCTTTGAATTCCCAGTCAGACAATGGCACTGTATACCAGTAGTAAAAATTGTGGGTGCACGTAACCCCAATATATTCTTTGAATTACCAGTCAGACACTGGCACTATATGGCAGTAGCAAGAAATGAGGGTATTTGTATTCCCAATATATTCTTTGAATTCCCAGTCAGACAATGGCACTGTATACCAGTAGTAAAAATTGTGGGTGCACGTAACCCCAATATATTCTTTGAATTACCAGTCAGAAACTGGCACTATATGGCAGTAGCAAGAAATGAGGGTATTTATAACCCCAATATATTCTTTGAATTCCCAGTCAGACAATGGCACTGTATACCAGTAGTAAAAATTGTGGGTGCACGTAACCCCAATATATTCTTTGAATTCCCAGTCAGACACTGGCACTATATGGCAGTAGCAAGAAATGAGGGTATTTGTATTCCCAATATATTCTTTGAATTCCCAGTCAGACAATGGCACTGTATACCAGTAGTAAAAATTGTGGGTGCACGTAACCCCAATATATTCTTTGAATTCCCAGTCAGACACTGGCACTATATGGCAGTAGCAAGAAATGAGGGTATTTGTATTCCCAATATATTCTTTGAATTCCCAGTCAGACAATGGCACTGTATACCAGTAGTAAAAATTGTGGGTGCACGTAACCCCAATATATTCTTTGATTTCCCAGTCAGACACTGGCACTATATGGCAGTAGCAAGAAATGAGGGTATTTGTATTCCCAATATATTCTTTGAATTCCCAGTCAGACAATGGCACTGTATACCAGTAGTAAAAATTGTGGGTGCACGTAACCCCAATATATTCTTTGAATTACCAGTCAGAAACTGGCACTATATGGCAGTAGCAAGAAATGAGGGTATTTATAACCCCAATATATTCTTTGAATTCCCAGTCAGACAATGGCACTGTATACCAGTAGTAAAAATTGTGGGTGCACGTAACCCCAATATATTCTTTGAATTCCCAGTCAGACACTGGCACTATATGGCAGTAGCAAGAAATGAGGGTATTTGTATTCCCAATATATTCTTTGAATTCCCAGTCAGACAATGGCACTGTATACCAGTAGTAAAAATTGTGGGTGCACGTAACCCCAATATATTCTTTGAATTCCCAGTCAGACACTGGCACTATATGGCAGTAGCAAGAAATGAGGGTATTTGTATTCCCAATATATTCTTTGAATTCCCAGTCAGACAATGGCACTGTATACCAGTAGTAAAAATTGTGGGTGCACGTAACCCCAATATATTCTTTGAATTCCCAGTCAGACACTGGCACTATATGGCAGTAGCAAGAAATGAGGGTATTTGTATTCCCAATATATTCTTTGAATTCCCAGTCAGACAATGGCACTGTATACCAGTAGTAAAAATTGTGGGTGCACGTAACCCCAATATATTCTTTGAATTACCAGTCAGAAACTGGCACTATATGGCAGTAGCAAGAAATGAGGGTATTTATAACCCCAATATATTCTTTGAATTCCCAGTCAGACAATGGCACTGTATACCAGTAGTAAAAATTGTGGGTGCACGTAACCCCAATATATTCTTTGAATTACCAGTCAGAAACTGGCACTATATGGCAGTAGCAAGAAATGAGGGTATTTGTATTCCCAATATATTCTTTGAATTCCCAGTCAGACAATGGCACTGTATACCAGTAGTAAAAATTGTGGGTGCACGTAACCCCAATATATTCTTTGAATTCCCAGTCAGACACTGGCACTATATGGCAGTAGCAAGAAATGAGGGTATTTGTATTCCCAATATATTCTTTGAATTCCCAGTCAGACAATGGCACTGTATACCAGTAGTAAAAATTGTGGGTGCACGTAACCCCAATATATTCTTTGAATTCCCAGTCAGACACTGGCACTATATGGCAGTAGCAAGAAATGAGGGTATTTGTATTCCCAATATATTCTTTGAATTCCCAGTCAGACAATGGCACTGTATACCAGTAGTAAAAATTGTGGGTGCACGTAACCCCAATATATTCTTTGAATTACCAGTCAGAAACTGGCACTATATGGCAGTAGCAAGAAATGAGGGTATTTATAACCCCAATATATTCTTTGAATTCCCAGTCAGACAATGGCACTGTATACCAGTAGTAAAAATTGTGGGTGCACGTAACCCCAATATATTCTTTGAATTACCAGTCAGAAACTGGCACTATATGGCAGTAGCAAGAAATGAGGGTATTTGTATTCCCAATATATTCTTTGAATTCCCAGTCAGACAATGGCACTGTATACCAGTAGTAAAAATTGTGGGTGCACGTAACCCCAATATATTCTTTGAATTCCCAGTCAGACACTGGCACTATATGGCAGTAGCAAGAAATGAGGGTATTTGTATTCCCAATATATTCTTTGAATTCCCAGTCAGACAATGGCACTGTATACCAGTAGTAAAAATTGTGGGTGCACGTAACCCCAATATATTCTTTGAATTACCAGTCAGAAACTGGCACTATATGGCAGTAGCAAGAAATGAGGGTATTTATAACCCCAATATATTCTTTGAATTCCCAGTCAGACAATGGCACTGTATACCAGTAGTAAAAATTGTGGGTGCACGTAACCCCAATATATTCTTTGAATTCCCAGTCAGACACTGGCACTATATGGCAGTAGCAAGAAATGAGGGTATTTGTATTCCCAATATACTCTTTGAATTCCCAGTCAGACAATGGCACTGTATACCAGTAGTAAAAATTGTGGGTGTATATAGCCCCAATTCTATTGCTAGGGGACTTGCAGGGTATTTCTGGGGTGAAGGTGGGGGGGCACACCGTTGGAACGGGTATCGGGGTATATATCGGGTATACGGGAATACACTGACAGTGTATTCCATTCAGGATCCTGGGAAAGCTGGGTTGCGGCGATTGAGCCCGTCAGTGCCACGTTACACTGACAAGCTTCTCCCTGGAATTTAGCTCTTACAAGAGCTGTTGTGGTTGTCTTCTCCTTCCTATCCTAGCCTGTCCCTGCCTACCCAGAATCTAAGCCCTAGCTAGCTGGACGGAAACCTCCGTCCTCGGTGAATTGCAAGCTCAGAATGACGCGAACCTGGGCGGCGCTGTTCTTTTAAATTAGAGGTCACATGTTTTCGGCAGCCAATGGGTTTTGCCTACTTTTCTCAACGTCACCGGTGTCGTAGTTCCTGTCCCACCTACCCTGCGCTGTTATTGGAGCAAAAAAGGCGCCAGGGAAGGTGGGAGGGGAATCGAGTAATGGCGCACTTTACCACGCGGTGTTCGATTCGATTCGAACATGCCGAACAGCCTAATATCCGATCGAACATGAGTTCGATAGAACACTGTTCGCTCATCTCTACTAATAACATAATGCGGGGATTATTGCCAAACTAGTATTTCTATTCCAAAAGGAACAGATTCCCAGCTATGGACAGCGCTGTTTCAATCTGTTGGATCTCCTCAGCATAGCGTAGGGATACTAGTTTGGCAGAGTGAGAGACTATAGTCTAGACCAGGATCAAGGGATAATCATACTCATTAAGGAGAGTGTGCACCTAGAATAGATTTGCATATTTTACCCGTAATCCCCAGAAGATCAGAAATGGCTTGTAAGTCTCCACACGCCTGTGTAGGTGCACACTCTCCCTAATGAGTATGATTATCCCCTGATCCTGGTCTATAGTCCAACAGATCGAAACAGAGCTGAACACCAGGACTCTAGCGCTGCAAGGCTGCAGTGCTAATCACTGAGCCACTGTGTGGCCCCTGACCCTTTACATTTTGTTTCCGCGCTCTTCACTATGAAACGGCCCTTACAAAAGTAAGGGCCAATGATCTCCAATGATCTCCTTACTGCTAAATTTAATGGTGGCTATTCTCTTCTGAATTTCTACGCAGCATTTCACATTGTAGACCACCAACTCCTCCAATTCTCAATCTACACAGCACCTATTGGACAAACCATTGGCAGATCTGGCTTTTAATACCATCTTTGTGCTGATCATACCCAATTATATACACCATCTTTTGACAATCAGATCCCAACTTCTACAGGTTGAAGTACATCCTAAAAACACATCTCTTCAGGCAGACCTATCAGATTTCCTAATTTAAATACTGCTGCAGTTACTCTCCTTAACATGAACCCTTCTCTGTTAATATTCCCCCATTATCCCACAGGACATGATGCCTCAGCTTGATGTTGGATAGAATTACAATGACTAGTTAGCCTTGTCAATTTCCAAACCTATCCAGAGATTCTTGGCACCATCTTGATCACTGGTAATTTTAACTGGTAACTGGTGATTTTTTTTTTTTTAACTTAAAACATTATAAGTCCCCAGGGTCTGTGAATATGGACACAAATAGGCAATTCACCTCTCACAACGCATTTACACCCAGTATTACTAGGGTTTCCAGCAAGATGTGGGGAAAACATAAAAGAACTATGCAGGAGTCCCTCTCCATTTCCTCTCTAGCAAGAGGCTCCAACTGGTAGGGCTTGTATTTCATGTATTTAGATTGAGAAATTAGATTGTGAGGATTGTTTGTTCTCTCCATGATTTATGGATTCCAAGGCTTATGTCCAACATGAGACATTCCTTCCCCGCCGCCTGCTGGCATTATAAAGAATAATTTACCTTTCAGGAGCCATTGATAGATATTATGGTTTGGATGCGCCTGGAAATTTGGTATTCTCCTCCAGAATCATGAATGAATCTCCATTGTCAGGAGTGAATGTTACTCTCAGTACCTTTTGATGTTTTATGCCAGAAATGTATAGCTCATGTTAAAAAAACATGGGGAAAATCCAAAGTCCACAATTCAAGATGATGATTTTTTCCATATTCTGGATCAAAACTGTGGGCATTAAAGGAAGTCTGTCAACAATAAAATGGTTACAAACCTAATCACAGAACCTCATAGTATTGTTTCTTCATTTTAGAAAAATGTCTCTCTTATTTAGTTTTGGAGCTCTATTTATATATAAATTACTGTTTTATTCATATAAAAATTAGGGAAAAGTGCATTTGATAGTGCGCCTTAGCTTGACTGAACTTCAGTCTCAGTTCTAAATTCTTGTAAAAAGTACTTTTCTCTTTCCATATGCATGAGAAAAAAAATGTGATTTACATGAAAATAGCGCTGCAAAGCTGAAAAATAGAGGCATATTTGGAAAATGTAGAAGCACTTCTACAAGTACTGTGATTAGGTATATAATATTATATAGGTATATATTATATAGGTATATATATATTTTTAATTTTATTAATATTAAAGGGGCTCTATCACTGGGAAAAATCATTTTTAACTCATCACATCTTTGCATAGGCTTTAGAAAGGCTATTCCACACTTACTTTTAGTATGTAAATTGCCTCAGTGGTTTCTTAATAAGTCCGTTTTTATTCATTTGCTAATTCGACTGGTGCACGATACATCGTGCACTCCTCTCCTGTTGTTTCCTATGGGAGGTTGCTGCTGCTGATGACTCAGCTTCCTGTTTGCACACACACATAGGAGATAATAGCAGAGACAACTGCTGATGGGAACTTCCTGAGCTGGCTGGAAGCTCATTAGCATATGAATAAAAACGGACTTATTCAGAAACCACTGAGGCAATTTACATACTAAAGGTAAGTGTGGAATAGACTTTCTAAAGCCTATGCAAGCATGTGATTAGATAAAAATGACTTTTCCCAGTGATAGAGCCCCTTTAATAACCAATAATATTCTTTTCTATATGTGCTGCGGAATATGTTGGCACTATATAAATAAAATTTATTATTACTATTATTATTATTATTATTATTATGAATATCTGGTCTGACATCATCACAACAGAAATAATCTTTGAAACCATGTGCAGTTGAATTTCTTAAGAATAAGTGAGACTAAATTATCAAATGTAAAAAATTATCGAACTGACATATTGGTACAATATTGGGTATAGAGGGAACCTGATAATAATGCCTGGTGGTTGTCAGGAATAGAGATGAGCGAACAGTAAAATGTTCGATATTCGATATTTGTTTTGAGTAGCTGCTCAATATTCGACTACTCGAATCAAATATCGAATCCTATTATAGTCTATGGGGGAGGGGGAAATGCTTGTTTCAGGGGTAGGCAACATTCAATCAAATTACACTTACCAAGTCCACGAGTGAGGGTTGGGCTGGATCCTCCGAGAAGTCTTGTCCTTGCAGCGTCCCCACGGCATCTTCCGGCTCTGAATTCACTCTGCCAGGCATCAGGCCTGGGCAGAGCCGACTGCGCATGCCCGCACTACAAGAAAATGTTGTGCGGGCATGCGCAGTCGGCTCTGCCCAGGCCCGATGCCTGGCAGAGTGAATTCAGAGCCGGAAGACGCTGTGGGGAAGCTGCACGGAGAAGACTTCTAAAGGTAGGAGAAGAACCAGCGTTGATTGGCCGACTGTATAGCATTCGGCCAATCAATGCTGGTTCTGCAGCGAACTTTTCCATTCGGCTAGCGAGTGGTACTCGATCGAGTACGAGTATTTCGAATACCGTAGTATTCGATCGAATACCTACTCGATCGAATACTACTCGCTCATCTCTAGTCAGGAAGCAAAATGAAGGAGCCAAATCTGGAGGTGAATGTCACAGTTCCTACAGTCTCCCTGAATATTAGTGATATTTTTCTCTTTGTAATGAGAAATAGGCTGATATAAAACATAAGATAAAATAAGCTAATCCTTTAATAGTCCCACCTGAAATAGATTGTTCTTCTTAATCTGTCTTCAGTTACTCTTCTTAACCCCTTCCCGCCAATGGCATTTTTTGATTTTTGTTTTTCGTTTTTGACTCCACCAATAATCCTGGGTAACTATCATCATCCTAATTAATTAGGCTGAGTGCCAGGCGGTAAAGAAGTCACACCACTCTGTGTTGGTATTCGTTCTTATATCAGCTAAAGAATGTATGCTGACGCAACTTTTATTAAAAACACAGACGTTGAATAGTAGCAGAGAAAGGAAGTGATATAACAACAATGTAAATTTTCATATTCTTTCCTGATTGGTATGATACATCTCAATCAAACGAAAAGAGTTTAAGCAGTTCCATATATAGCCACGGTAAGCTTGGGGAGCTGTCTTCTGGCAGTAAGCCAAGCATTTGTTTTTCTTGCACCCATCCTGGCAGGCGCCATCTTATCATATAACATTATAGCAGTTTCAAGCATAAGCAACTATATCTAGCATTTAGCTTTTAAGGATAACAATGTTTATCATACATTACATGATTATAAACTTCACAATATCTCAAATTTTGCATGGACTGTGAAGCATAAATAACTTTGGTAAGAAATCAGAAAGGTAAACTGTAACACCCACTAGGATTGTATGGAGAGATGTTTAATGAAGAGACAAAACTTAAAGGATTACATGTAGAACATGTTTGGCTGACATTGAGGGGTTAGTCTGAGTCGATACTACAAAATACTATTTTCCCAGGAGGGGGATCATGGCCTGGCTCAAAGTTTCTATATCTAAGGGTAAAGCAACCACCAAACTCACAGCAACATACCTTTCTTAAAGCATTATCAGGATTACATGGCCGCTTTCTGTTAGAAACAGCGCCACATCTGTCCATTAGGAGTTTCTGGTATTACAACTCAGCCCCATTAGCATGAATTTGGCTAAGATGTAACTGTACCACATAAAATCTGTGGATGGGGTGGATTTGGAAGAAAGCAGCAACATTTTTCTAACCATGGACAACTCCTATCTGTGCTATTTCCTTGCAACATAAATGTGAATTAAACATCGGGAATACTAAAGTGACAGCACAAGGCTAATGCACACAGTGATATCATGGCGCAGAGATAATGCTCACAGTGATATCATCCACAGGAATAATGCACACAATGATGTTATGCATAGAGATTATGTACAAAGTTTCAAAGCATTGTACAAGCTGCTGTACAAGAATGTGTGTATTTTATGCCACACAAACCAGCCATTATGAAATAAATGAGGTTCAAGATGATCACATATTCTGGGTTACTGGACAGTCATAGAAAAGATGTTTTGAAGAACATGATAAAACCTTAACAAATAATATATAATTCACATGTAAAAGGGATTTTGTAAGATAAAAATAATAAAGCGCTACTTGCCTACCCCATGGTTTATGCCTCTGCACTTCCAAAGCTCGTAAAAGTCTTATTTCTGCGCAGCAAATGCCAAGCAACAGTAATGGTGTAAGCATCTACATTTACTAATGGTGTATTTTGTCTCGGTCGAAATTGAAGACACTTGATATGATTTGTGCCAAATTTATTAATAGGCCTAATTATCTTATTTAGTACTTCTTAATAGACCCCACTACAATATACTTTTTCCCTATTCAGATGTCTCAGGAGATAAAAGGTTGAGTACATTTAGTGCATGTTACAATGTGACTTAAAGGGGTTGTCCCATCACAAGGATCCTATCTATACTGCTTGTTAATGTGAATGTAAGACTTTTCCTAAATACATTGCTTCAGCAAAACTGCTTTGTTTGTCCACTATCTTACTTTATTAATTTTTTTGGGACACATCCCTTGACTTATCTGGTCATAAGTCAAGTGATGTATCTGCTGCTCTGAGGGGGGAGGGAGGAGGGGCATGTGCACGGGAGCGAGCCTGGAGGGGGGGTAGTTTACCATTTGGGGGGAAGGGGCCGCCAATACAGACCCGGCATCCGCTGGAATAGAGAGGCGGATGCCGGGGAGGGTTAGACGCCAGCACAGATGCCAGCAACATCGCTATGCTTCTGCCCTGCATGAGGGGGGAGGGTGGGGGGAGGAGCGAAATAGCAGCATCGCTTCTGCCGCTGCTGGCTTCATGCAGGGCAGAAGCATAGCGATGTTGCTGGCATCTGTGCATCTGTGCCGGCGTCTGTGCATCTGTGCCGGCGTCTACACTCCCCGGCATCCGCCTCTCTATCACAGCGGTCTGTATTCACATATGCAAAGCCAAGTGGCTAGATGCCGCTGGCCCTGCGTGCGCGCTCATAGACCAGTGTAGCCTTCACATTGTGAATACAGACCCGGCATTCGCTGTAATAGAGAGAGGTGGATGTCGGGTCTGTATTCGCATTGTGAAGACTAGACTGGTCTATGAGCGCGCACGCAGGGCTAGCGGCATCTCGCCGCTTGGCTTTGCATATGTGACCCCGCCCACAAATGACGCAACAAAGCCGGAAGACAGAAGATTTTATAGCAACGAAGACTGGTGAGTAGAGATGAGCGAACACTAAAATGTTCGAGGTTCGAAATTCGATTCGAACAGCCGCTCACTGTTCGAGTGTTCGAATGGGTTTCGAACCCCATTATAGTCTATGGGGAACATAAACTCGTTAAGGGGGAAACCCAAATTCGTGTCTGGAGGGTCACCAAGTCCACTATGACACCCCAGGAAATGATACCAACACCCTGGAATGACACTGGGACAGCAGGGGAAGCATGTCTGGGGGCATAAAAGTCACTTTATTTCATGGAAATCCCTGTCAGTTTGCGATTTTCGCAAGCTAACTTTTCCCCATAGAAATGCATTGGCCAGTGCTGATTGGCCAGAGTACGGAACTCGACCAATCAGCGCTGGCTCTGCTGGAGGAGGCGGAGTCTAAGATAGCTCCACACCAGTCTCCATTCAGGTCCGACCTTAGACTCCGCCTCCTCCGGCAGAGCCAGCGCTGATTGGCCGAAGGCTGGCCAATGCATTCCTATGCGAATGCAGACTTAGCAGTGCTGAGTCAGTTTTGCTCAACTACACATCTGATGCACACTCGGCACTGCTACATCAGATGTAGCAATCTGATGTAGCAGAGCCGAGGGTGCACTAGAACCCCTGTGCAAACTCAGTTCACGCTAATAGAATGCATTGGCCAGCGCTGATTGGCCAATGCATTCTATTAGCCCGATGAAGTAGAGCTGAATGTGTGTGCTAAGCACACACATTCAGCACTGCTTCATCAAGCCAATACAATGCATTAGCCAGTGCTGATTGGCCAGAGTACGGAATTCGGCCAATCAGCGCTGGCCAATGCATTCTATTAGCCCGATGAAGTAGAGCTGAATGTGTGTGCTAAGCACACACATTCAGCACTGCTTCATCAAGCCAATACAATGCATTAGCCAGTGCTGATTGGCCAGAGTACGGAATTCGGCCAATCAGCGCTGGCTCTGCTGGAGGAGGCGGAGTCTAAGGTCGGACCTGAATGGAGACTGGTGTGGAGCGATCTTAGACTCCGCCTCCTCCAGCAGAGCCAGCGCTGATTGGCCGAATTCCGTACTCTGGCCAATCAGCACTGGCTAATGCATTGTATTGGCGTGATGAAGCAGTGCTGAATGTGTGTGCTTAGCACACACATTCAGCTCTACTTCATCGGGCTAATAGAATGCATTGGCCAGCGCTGATTGGCCGAATTCCGTACTCTGGCCAATCAGTGCTGGCCAATGCATTCTATTAGCTTGATGAAGCAGAGTGTGCACAAGGGTTCAAGCGCACCCTCGGCTCTGATGTAGCAGAGCCGAGGCTGCACAAGGGTTCAAGCGCACCCTCGGCTCTGATGTAGGAGAGCCGAGGGTGCACTTGAACCCTTGTGCAGCCTCGGCTCTGCTACATCAGAGCCGAGGGTGCGCTTGAACCCTTGTGCACACTCTGCTTCATCAAGCTAATAGAATGCATTGGCCAGCGCTGATTGGCCAATGTATTCTATTAGCCTGATGAAGTAGAGCTGAATGTGTGTGCTAAGCACACACATTCAGCTCTACTTCATCGGGCTAATAGAATGCATTGGCCAGCGCTGATTGGCCGAATTCCGTACTCTGGCCAATCAGTGCTGGCCAATGCATTCTATTAGCTTGATGAAGCAGAGTGTGCACAAGGGTTCAAGCGCACCCTCGGCTCTGATGTAGCAGAGCCGAGGCTGCACAAGGGTTCAAGCGCACCCTCGGCTCTGATGTAGGAGAGCCGAGGGTGCACTTGAACCCTTGTGCAGCCTCGGCTCTGCTACATCAGAGCCGAGGGTGCGCTTGAACCCTTGTGCACACTCTGCTTCATCAAGCTAATAGAATGCATTGGCCAGCGCTGATTGGCCAATGTATTCTATTAGCCTGATGAAGTAGAGCTGAATGTGTGTGCTAAGCACACACATTCAGCTCTACTTCATCGGGCTAATAGAATGCATTGGCCAGCGCTGATTGGCCAGAGTACGGAACTCGACCAATCAGCGCTGGCTCTGCTGGAGGAGGCGGAGTCTAAGATCGCTCCACACCAGTCTCCATTCAGGTCCGACCTTAGACTCCGCCTCCTCCAGCAGAGCCAGCGCTGATTGGCCGAATTCCGTACTCTGGCCAATCAGCACTGGCTAATGCATTGTATTGGCGTGATGAAGCAGTGCTGAATGTGTGTGCTTAGCACACACATTCAGCTCTACTTCATCGGGCTAATAGAATGCATTGGCCAATCAGCGCTGGCCAATGCATTCTATTAGCGTGAACTGAGTTTGCACAGGGGTTCTAGTGCACCCTCGGCTCTGCTACATCAGATTGCTACATCTGATGTAGCAGTGCCGAGTGTGCATCAGATGTGTAGTTGAGCAAAACTGACTCAGCACTGCTAAGTCTCTGCATTCGCATAGGAATGCATTGGCCAGCCTTCGGCCAATCAGCGCTGGCTCTGCCGGAGGAGGCGGAGTCTAAGGTCGGACCTGAATGGAGACTGGTGTGGAGCGATCTTAGACTCCGCCTCCTCCAGCAGAGCCAGCGCTGATTGGTCGAGTTCCGTACTCTGGCCAATCAGCGCTGGCCAATGCATTCTATTAGCCCGATGAAGTAGAGCTGAATGTGTGTGCTTAGCACACACATTCAGCTCTACTTCATCAGGCTAATAGAATACATTGGCCAATCAGCGCTGGCCAATGCATTCTATTAGCTTGATGAAGCAGAGTGTGCACAAGGGTTCAAGCGCACCCTCGGCTCTGATGTAGCAGAGCTGAGGGTGCACAAGGGTTCAAGTGCACCCTCGGCTCTCCTACATCAGAGCCGAGGGTGCGCTTGAACCCTTGTGCAGCCTCGGCTCTGCTACATCAGAGCCGAGGGTGCGCTTGAACCCTTGTGCACACTCTGCTTCATCAAGCTAATAGAATGCATTGGCCAGCACTGATTGGCCAGAGTACGGAATTCGGCCAATCAGCGCTGGCCAATGCATCCCTATGGGAAAAAGTTTATCTCACAAAAATCACAATTACACACCCGATAGAGCCCCAAAAAGTTATTTTTAATAACATTCCCCCCTAAATAAAGGTTATCCCTAGCTATCCCTGCCTGTACAGCTATCCCTGTCTCATAGTCACAAAGTTCACATTCTCATATGACCCGGATTTGAAATCCACTATTCGTCTAAAATGGAGGTCACCTGATTTCGGCAGCCAATGACTTTTTCCAATTTTTTTCAATGCCCCCGGTGTCGTAGTTCCTGTCCCACCTCCCCTGCGCTGTTATTGGTGCAAAAAAGGCGCCAGGGAAGGTGGGAGGGGAATCGAATTTTGGCGCACTTTACCACGTGGTGTTCGATTCGATTCGAACATGGCGAACACCCTGATATCCGATCGAACATGTGTTCGATAGAACACTGTTCGCTCATCTCTACTGGTGAGTATGCGACGTGGGACATCCCCTTTAACATCTTAAGGATCCAGTTAGTATAAGCCTTGAGATCACAGCAATTTTTTTTACTTTTGTCTTTTTCTGTCAGGGCATATGCCTGAGGGCCTGCTATTTTGGAGGCACAAATTGTATTTTGCACACTTAAAAGAAAATAATTTTTGTGCCACCTTTGATGGAGCTTCATTAAAGATGAGTTGTAGTTTTCATTGATACCACTTTGATCATCACATATGATGATAGCGCAAATTGATTTCACTTATATAGAAGTACAATTTTGATGGACCTGGGAACCATTATCAGGCCCCTGACTACCAAGCGCCATTTTTTTCTTTGCATGATTTGATTGGACACCACACGGAAAACACACGGACCCCATGATAGTCTATGGGGTCCGTGTGGCCTCTGCTAGCTAGTCTGCTAACTGCTTTTTAATGCTTTCGGTATTCCATTTGGAATGTTCCCAGGCAGACTCCAGGAACAGAATACCGAAAGCAGATGTGATCCAGGCCTTAGATGCAGCATCTATGAATATAAGTAACCAGGATCAGAGTTATCATTGGTTATCCAGCACTAATATAAAGCTGACATGTTGGGGCAGATAAACTAAGAAAAAATAGCCAGAATTCTGCTGTAATTTGTGGCAAAAAACCCATAAACTGTTACACATGCGTTACACCTATTTTCTATGTGTTTTACACTCTTTTTCGGACAGGTGAGTGTATTTTGTTGAAACACGGGCAGATCTTACTAAAAAAAATCTGTGCCAACATTTTATACAATTATGAATCAAAATTTAGATTTGTCAAAAACTAAGCCAACTAATAAGTGTAACGTTAGACTAGACAGTTTAAAGGTGTGTCATATTTTCCGAATTAGAGACTTTGGTAAATCAGCTTAGTATTAAAAGATAGTATTAGACAATATTAGTTTATCTGCCCCATGTGGGGAAGTTGCTGGCACAGTTTTTACACCCAAACCATTCTTGTGCCATACATTTATATGTATACATAGCATCAGCTCTGTAGAGCAAAGATTTAGAAACATATAAATGAAGGCTCCTGTCTTTATATACTCATATTGACTACAGATGTTTTATCATTGTGACATGGATACGCATTAACATTAACACATAGTGCCCACTAACAGGGCTGCCCAGTGTCCTCACTCCTCTTCACCTCACAGCTCAGAGCTGCTTGCAGTGACTTAAGTTATGTCTCAGACTCACTTCTTGGCATCTGTAAAATAATCCTGGAGATGTCGAGAAAATCCAAGCCCTGTCTGGCAGGCTGCAAATGGTTTAATTGTGTTTTCAGATAGACCTGTTGGCGCGTTCATATCTTTCAATGAACAGTCAGCTTTTCCACTCCCCCTCCAGCTAATTACGTGTTCCTTTCCTGCTAGAGATCATTACAGCCATTGTTTTGACACCCATACTCTGGATAAAGTATTCTAAGCCTGATCCTTTTGGGACCATTGATGGGAAAACCAAAATCTGTGGTTTTACTATCATGTGTACTGTCTCCCTATAGTGATCATTGTGTTGGCATGCTGGTAGACCGGTATTAGACACAGATTTCAATGAAGATGGGATTTTAATAGGTTATTGATTCAAATCTTTAGTGAACCAAAATACTAGATTGATAACTCTATCCTATAAAGAAGAACTCGTGGTAACACTCCTTTCCTTTCCTGCACCCTCCACCCAACTCATTCTATAGCTCACTTTGCACTTTTATTATATACCATACTTGCCTCTTGCAATAAAGTTACTGCTTTGTTTCTAAAAAGACTCCTTCTTGATTTTTAGATTTGCTCTGTTTCCTGTTTCTTTGTTTTCCGCAATCGATTCCATAGTACATAAAATCCAGTATCATCTTTGTTTGCTGGGAGGATATTCTAATTATTCTCTACTTTATGTTCTATATAAGTTGAGACCATGATAATCTAGTGAAGGAGATTGAACTGTCATCTCATTCATTATAATTGTGCCATAGCAGCTGTCATCAGCACTAACTGTAATACCATAAGGGAGCACATGGGAAACTAGATTTTTTATGCTGTGTCCCTTTAAAGTTATTCTTGACTCTTGAGCCTCGTTTTAAAGGTAAATTCTGTATTGATACATTCCATGATATTTTTCTACTATTTTTTTACTTTGCTTCACTTAGCCATAGAGTTGCATGATAAAACTCTGTCTGCATGAAGCCAACATGCATTTAAACTACATGAGCTTCCCCTATTGCTGACTGCAAGCAGAAGTAGTTTTAGGTTAAGGCCCATTGCAGTGGCGTAACTAAAGTCTTATAGGCTTCGGTGCAAACTTATTTCTGGGGCACCTACCCCCTCCCTATAGTGAATTCTTGTTACTAACATTATGGGTGCTGCAGCAGTATCTCAGATACGTGAAAGAGATACAGCTTTAGTACCCACAACTACAGTTATCAGGAATATGGTCAGTGAGCACTGCAGAGCCCAGCATGGAAGCAGTACTGAGAACTGCATGCTGTGGGAAACAGCTGATCTGCAGTGATCTCTGAGATCAATGGGGGTCCAACACCTGTGGCCCTGCTGATCAACTGTTTGACGATATTGTGTTTTTGGTTTTTTTTTTTACCTGCAATAATAGAGCATGGCTGCTATAAAACAGATGGCATGTGATGTGAAGGGACCCCGCACAGTATAATATGCTTCACAGTGACCCCCCAACTGTTTAATATGTTCCGCAGTGGCCCCACACAGTAAAATATGCTCCACAGTGGCCTCACACAGTATGAAGTGCTCCACAGTGACCCCCATACAGTATAATGTGTTCAACACAGAAAAATATGCTCCACAATGGCCTCCATACTGTATAATATGCTCCACAGTGGCCTCCATACTGTATAATATGCTCCACAGTGGCTCCCACCCAGTTTTATATTCTCCACAGTGGCCCCCACACAGCATTATATTCTCCTCAGTGGACCCCCCAGTATAATATGCTCCACAGTGACCCCACACAGTATAATATGCATCTCCATTGGCTCCCAAGAGCCTCCCCAGAGCTTCTTCAAGTGTCCCAACAAAATGAGATGAATATTCTTGAGGTTTTGCCCTCAGCTTTGGTGCTATTATTATACTCTGGGGTCTGGCTCTCATCAGCATCTTCTTCTGTCCTCTTTTGCCTGCGACTGAGTAAATGCATCTCATACATCACTCCTGGGACCTGTGATTAGGCCTTAACAGTCATGTGGGGTGCACTGTTGTTAATACACCTGTCACAGGCCACAAGGACCCTGGAGAGGATACTGAGAACTGTAAGAAGTCAATGAGAGGTGAGTATAAGTATTTCTTATTTTTAGTTGACTCCCTTGGGCTTGCATCTATTGGAAAGGGGTTCGGTTGGGGATAACCTGGTTTCCTGATTGCTATACATATCGTTAATGAGCCCCCAGCCATCTCCAGCTTTCCGTGGGCCTGTACCCCTCTGGTCCCGGTTGTGTTTTTTTTTTTTTGCAACATTCATCATTGTATTTTTGCAGAGTTTTACTCTGTGGACTTTCCGCCTATATTATATCTATATTGAAAACGTTAGTGTTTCTGCTTTAATAACTGACATGTTATGATTTTATAAAACAAGGACGTTTTTGAAAACGCAGCTTTTCCACTGTTGATTTTTTTTCTTTAACGTGTGGATGGGATTAGCCACTAATTGATTTGCAATTTTTGCAGCATCAAAAACACTGTGTTTTCACAATGTATAGATTCAGCCTTATAAAGACATTCTGTGGCATTCAAGTGAAGGCAAGAAGGGGTCTTTTAGATATGCATTTATGTTCTTATTCTTATGGTAGAGTTGGAAGGGACCTCAAGGGCCATCGGGTCCAACCCCCTGCGAGTGCAGGTTTTCCTAAATCATCCCAGCTATATGTTTATCCAGATTCCGCTTGAAGATTTCCATTGATGGAGCGCCCACCACCTCCCGTGGCAGCCTATTCCACTCTCTCACTACCCTCACTGTCAGAAAGTTTTTCCTAATGTCTAATCTGTATCTCTTTCCCTTTAAATGTATTTATTATTAAATTAATCAGTAATTTATTTTGGACATAAAAACAACTTAGGCAGTCTGAAAATATGACAGATTTATCACAGTAGCTGATGCTGGATGTTAAATCTGAGAAAATCCTTTAGACTGTGTAGTCTAAGTTTATACCACTTTTTAGTTGGCATACTTTGAAATAGAATTTTATGACACAATTCAATACAAGTTAATAAAAAATTGGCCAAAAGTAGATATGCCACATTGCATGATTGTGTAGTCGTAATCACAATATTAAATCTGGATCATGATGTTTAATGGTGAACATTCAGCAGGAAGCCAGATGTGTGGTAGCCAAGGTTCTGCGTAAGGAGCAGAAGGCACAGATCTATAGATTAAGTAGGTCCCCCAATTGTCTGTAGGCATAGTTGTTCTATAGTAATGAATGGGGTATATGGAAAAGGTACCTTGTAAGGGGGAGGGATAAAGGTCTAAACTTGAAAAATATCAATTTAGTTCTTTAGATCCATCTTCTCCATTTCTGTCTTGAAGAGTTCAGTTTGCAGACATCTGTTCTTCCGTAACACTCACTGTAGCCTTTTATTATCTTTAAACATTCATTAGCTATCATTTTATTGTTGTATTTTGTAGGCATCTGTGGCAGAGAGTCCTGTTACATAAAGCTCACACTCCGCAGAAAACATAGGTGCATTGTGACACGGCCCCATCTGTCTTCTATCTCTACATGTAAAGTGACACTCTTGTAGCAGAGCATGTCTTATATGAATACCTGCCAACCTGCCACTGCTGTTAAGCTCCTATCCAACCTGTTATTAGAAATGAAAATAACTATTACCCATCAGACAACAGTAACCGCAGATATCACACTCTACTAATCTGTATTTATAGAATGTAATTCTGAGCAACATTTCAAGGGTACAGGTAGCTGGTGGGGGAGGGTGGTCTGGAT